>NC_089816.1:4284401-4641901 GCF_029633855.1 Hoplias malabaricus | reverse complement strand
TGCAAAAAAAGAAAGAAATCAGAAATGACCGTTCATGTGGCCAGTGTCTATATTTTGATGTAGTTCTGGGTTTATCAGAGTTGCTGTTCAGTTGTATTCATTCAAGGTCACTTTGAAGAATATCCCCCAGACACTCATCCCTCAACTCGCAACCATTTTCCTGAAGGACCAATGGAGACACATCTAATTTTAACACATTTACTGAATCGCTATGGTCTAATTAATACTGACACTTCATGTGGATTGCTGCATGCCTGGAATTTATTCCCCACGATTTTCTGCTTCATTTATTCATCGTTTGCTTATATAATGCTGTATAAGGAAAGTTGTTAAAGTCTGTTCAAATTCGATTATGTGGGTTGCACTATGGAGAGAATGTATTTGGTTTTTAAAATAAGATATGCTTTTTGTTCAGTGATGCTACTTGCTATGGTAGCAGCTTCTATTCTATAAGTAGGGGGTTACATTAGGTGTTAGAACATATCAATGAGGATCTGGTGGCATTAACAAGTTTGTGTGTCCACAGTAGGTGTACCTTAAAGACATCATGTTTTCTACCTTGTTAATGTACAGGGGTTGGACAATGAAAGTGAAACACCTGGTTTTAGACCACAGTAATGTATTAGTACGGTGTAGGGCCTCCTTTTGCGGCTGATACAGCGTCAGTTGGTCTTGGGAATGACATACACAAGTCCTGCACAGTGGTCAGAGGGATTTGAAGCCATTCTTCTTGCAGGATAGTGGCCAGGTCTCTACGTGATGCTGGTGGAGGAAAACGTTTCCTGACTCGCTCCTCCAAAACACCCCAAAGTGGCTCAATAATATTTAGATCTGGTGACTGTGCAGGCCATGGGAGATGTTCAACTTCACTTTCATGTTCATCAAACCAGTCTTTCACCAGTCTCGCTGTGTGTATTGGTGCATTGTCGTCCTGATACACGGCACCGCCTTCAGGACACAGTGTTTGAACCATTGGATGCACATGGTCCTCCAGAATGGTTCGGTAGTCCTTGGCAGTGATGCGCCCATCTAGCACAAGTATTGGGCCAAGGGAATGCCATGATACGGCCGCCCAAACCATCACTGATCCACCCCCATGCTTCACTCTGGGCATGCAACAGTCTGGTGGTACGCTTCTTTGGCGCTTCTCCACACCGTAACTCTCCCGGATGTTGGGGAAACAGTAAAGGTGGATTCATCAGAGAACAATACATGTTTCACATTGTCCACAGCCCAAGATTTGCGTTCCTTGCACCATTGAAACCGACGTTTGGCATTGGCATGAGTGACCAAATGTGTGGCTACAGCAGCCTGGCCGTGTATACTGACTCTGTGGAGCTCCCAACGGACCGTTCTGGTGGAAACAGGAGAGTTGAGGTGCACATTTAATTCTGCCGTGATTTGGGCAGCCGTGGTTTTATGTTTTTTGGTTACAATCCGGGTCAGCACCCGAACACCCCTCTCAGACAGCTTCCTCCTGCGTCCACAGTTAATCCTGTTGGATGTGTTTCATCCTTCTCGGTGGTATGCTGACGTTACCCTGGATACCGTGGCTCTTGATACATCACAGAGACTTGCTGTCTTGGTCACAGGTGCGCCAGCAAGACGTGCACCAACAATGTGTCCTCTTTTGAACTCTGGTATGTCACCCATAATGTTGTGTGCATTGCAGTATTGTGAGCAAAACTGTGCTCTGCTAATTAACCCTTCACACTCTGCTCTTACTGGTGCAACGTGCAGTTAATGAAGATTGGCCACCAGGCTGCTCCAATTTAGCCATGAAACCTCCCACACTACAATGACAGGTGTTTCACTTTCACTGTCCAACCCCTGTATGTGTTATGTTTTTAGAATGAAAATAATCTAAAACTACATATATGCAGCAAGCATATATTGGTCCATTGGCTTAAAAATGTTGGCACACTTTAGACGGAAGTCCAATGCTGACCCACCATGGGACCGTTAAGCTTACTGTCCTGTGCACAACATCTAACTATTTTCTTTTAATCTCCTCAAAAAGAGTTTAAATTCACAGAGTCTTTTATTCTGCAAAATAAACTAATAAGAATATTATCAAGAACTATGAGATATACTGGAAATGTGTAGGCCTGATATAAAATGATTAAGCTGAAAATGTTGCCACAATACTAATCTAATTTACAACTAATAACAAGAAAATTTAGTGAAGAATAATTCAGTAAACTGGACAGTAAACAGAAAAGTGCTAAAATGTAACAATGTGACAAAATTCTGTTTAAGCACCGGTGGTCCACACAGAAAATGCTGTGCAAATCGCCAACGGAACCCCCACTTTGCCTCAGTGGACCAACTGTGGTCCACAGCCTGCCAAAGTGCCAAAAGTGCAAATTCAGAAAGGCAGGATTTCTGACATCATCAGTTTAAGCAACAATTAAGATCTACTCGTGGGGTGGGGCTTTTTTATTGAACAAGTGTGTACTGAAGGGGCGCCTGGAATCAGAAGTAGGGACTATTTACATATTCATAAATCTGCCTATAAAGACTGAAAGTATAAGTTTAGAGTAACAGGTAAACTACCTAAGATTTAGATTTGTTTTCCAAAAATATGTCGTTTAGATAACAGTTTTATTAGTTTAATGAACTTTCAGAGAATTTTAAGAATTTGGAAGTTACTTCTGAATTGAATCATTGAATCATTTGATCGGCTCACCGAGTGAATCGGTTCTGTGTAGTGATTCGAACCACCCATCTCTCGTTCTCACCTGCTCACGTTTTCTATGCGACGTCACGCGCCTGTGGGCTTTTCTGATCGAAACTAGCAGAATTTATTCTCCAGCGGAATGAAAAAACAACACCTGACAAGAAAATACCGCTAAACATGTATCCGGAAGCCCTATCCTCATGATATTGTTATATTTCTGCGCCACGTCCAAGTTTCAAGACGAATTTTTCCACCTCACTGCTCCTTTATTGTTTTAACCACTTCCTGAAAGATCCCAGGTAAGCTAAGGTTAGTTTCGATGTTTGTGAAGCTGATAATTTTTCGAAGAAATACGCGTTGTTTTTCTACAACTAGACCCTATGCCACAAAAATGCTATTTTTTCTTTAAAATGTCGTTTTGAATTTGTAATTTGGTTAGAGGTAGCTTTGGTCAGGTTTAGTGTTTGGCGACTGTTGCCAAGTACAAGTCCACGGTGCTGTGTTCAGGTGCCTGGAGGCTTTATGCTGACTAATATGAAAAAACTAACTGTAACCAAATGAAGTTTTACCTGAATATTAAAGTGTTTCTTGATAATTTTTGAGTGTTTTTGCGTGGAAATTGTACTCCCTTTTACCTTCTGTGAGCTGACTGACTGATAAATGATTTATGACCCAACACTCAAGTGTCAGGTAAATGACATGGAGATTTGGTGGCCTCATCATTTCCATTCACTTCCCATACATTAGCCATATAATTTAACGTATCTGTTGCAAAGTGTAATGCTAGAAATAATTGTCAAATTTTTGTTTTTTCACCTTATCTAGATTCTTTTTTATTAATTTATTTTTTTTGACAATTGGATGTCCATTAATCACAAAAAATATGAATAAAAACACAAAGATACACTATGTCCTAAAGTTTGTAGGCATTCCTTCTCATCTGGGAATTCATCTATATTGAACAGTTGCCCAGCTTGTATAATGTACAAAGACAGGGGGTGGCACACAGTCAGAAAAACTTTACAGCCAACACCAAGCAGTGTTAGAGGAGCAGTGGAACAGTGTTCTCTAGTTTGATGGAACTCCATCCAGTACATTTAGGAGAAGTTGGTTTGGCTTTTTCGATCCAAAACTAATGATAAGTCATCAGTTCCAAACCTCACTAATGCTCTTGGGGCTGGAAGCTGAATGCAATTGAATAATTGAATCTTCTCAGAAATATCCAACACGTGGTGTAATGCCTTCCCAGAAGAGCAGAAGCTGTTATTTATATATATAAGGGGGACAATCTGCTCATTAAGAAATGTTAAACAGCAAATAAATAAATAAAATAAAAAAGATAAAACAACCAGAGAGCGAGAGAGCGCCTAGCTTATCGGAGGGAGAGCCCTTGTTTATTTTTGCCCGTTTATTGACACTTGGGCTTCATAAACACACTAGACAGGTTCCCAGTGTGCAAAAAGAATGGAGAGCTCGCAAATGGTGATGAAACATCCTCTGAATTTTACATATACATAAAAAGTATTGTAATGTTAATCATGAATATCGTCATTAAAGACTCACTGTATTGAGTACATGGTCTGCACTTTGTTATTGTTAAAGTAGAATGGTCAAATTTTGTGTTCACAGGATTTAAGTTTACATTAGCCTTATTGTGAATGATCTACTGTATTTTGTCTTTGGTACACAGATCTTTCGGGGTCAGGTGGTAGGAAGGCTATCAGGTTGTGTATTTTGAGCTGGAAGTGAGTTGTTGTATTATGCAAATGCCCATAAAAGAAGAACAAAATGTACTAGAAAAATGAGTGGATGCTTTCTTTTCCAACATTCTTTCTGAAATGCAGGCTACTACTAACAAAGTAGTTTATCGATTTTGCTGCTCTAACAGCTCCTTCAACTACAAATGTTTTACCAACGTCAGTTACTAATGGGCGGCACGGTGGCTTAGTGGTTAGTGCTTTCCCCTCTCAGCGCTGGGTTCAAGTCCCATCTGGGTGGAGTTTCCATGTTCTCACGGTGTCTGCGTTGGTTTCCTCCAGGGTCTCCGATTTCTTCCCACAATCCAGTAACATGGAGGTTAGGTGAATTGGCTTCTCTAATACCAGTGGTGGTGTGTGAGTGAATTAATGTGTATGTGAATGAATATCTGCATATGTGGGGATTGAATGTGTGTGTGCGCAGATATGGATTAGAGCTCTATCCTGGGCATGTTTGGTTGCCGCTTCTTGCCAGTGTGTGTTTGTGGATTGAAAGTTGTGTTGATTGTAACCCGTCCTTGGGTTTCTAGAAAGGCGTTAAATAATGCTTAAATCCCTCCACTGAACCACTGCCCAGTGCTGGGGTTATGTATGGTGACCTTTGGCTCATGTGCAGCTGCTTTAGAGCATCTAATTTCATTTAATGTGATTCTGTGCATGCTACACAACCTGTTTTTGCACTATGTATTGTCTGTTCCCACGTTGAATGGCTGAATTAAACAAAATTCTCAACGTAGTTCCAAACGGACACTGCTGCATTTACACAAATGAGCAAACAATAACCCAAAAGAACTATATATGTAACGAAAACACCCATTTTGTAAACACCTAACATTGTTTGATGCAAGCGGCTGAAGCTTAACTTGTCTGTCAGTTTTTATTTACTAACTTGAGTTGTTTAGTTTTGAAGTACTTTCAGTCTGTGTTTGTTTTCATGAAGTTCACCAGAATTTCGAGTTCCACCTTAAATAATCTGAAACTACAAAAGTAAGTCAACATTACATATGGAGCAGGAATAGAGCAATAACCTCATTTCTTTACATGGTTTTCGATGTTTGGTTTCTGTCCGGAATACATACACCTCCACGTGCCTTTTCTCTGCCTTGAGCAGAGAGAGCGAGAAAGCTTAGCATTTTTTTTTTAACTGTTTACTGACACTGGGGTTTCATTCCAGCACACAGGCAGAATAGAGAGCTAGCAAATGGTGAGGAAACATCTTCAAAATGTAATAAATTGTTTGTTTGTTTTTTATTAGAATTGCGAACATTGCTTTTAAATGTATGTTCACCCCGAATTGTTTTTATATCCAATATTAAGATTCTACTAGGAAGTGGTGCTACTAAAAATGAAAATGGCTGATACATTTTTCTACCTTGCAATGGCTCAGTTATACTTCAAAGTACTGAACAACTATGTCTAATACTTTCATAAATGTGTAGATTTAGGCCAATAATAGAGTGCCTGTTTTTAAAAAGAAAAAGAAAACCACAGTGTGTATAACCTGTATCTGATTGAGTGTCATACCGCAGTGCAGAATTTCAATGTGATGTTGCCTTCAGCTATTGCAGTGATATATTTCTACTGTATTAAAACCTGTTAGGTTAGTCAAGGTGTACTTTTTCAGTTGTTATCAGTGTTGTAGTCGAGTGTGGAGCTGCTCGTCTTAGGGTGCGGTGGAGAGAGTGATTCATGGTGCTCAGGACAGTCAGATTTAGGAGAGCATTTCAAACTAGGCACTCTCATTTACCATAATTTACTATTTTCTCTATAGGTCGTGGACACCAGTTTTGTTGAATTATTAGCCTACACCACCTCCCTTTCAAATTGGAAAGCTACTCTGTATTGACTATTGGTTTAGGGAATGGACCGTGTTCATTGATCCTATCTGGCCTGAATACAGAGAAATAACCAAACCATTGTTTACATGGTTATCTGTGTGTATATACTGACAGGGACTGATCCCCAGGCACCAGTATCAATATTGTATAGATTAAGCATCTTAAAATAGGTTTGATGTTTCAGATTGGTGTCATTTTAGCATTTCCTTTGCAGACCACTGTATCACAAGGTACTACATAAGTAGAAAGCGGCTGTTGATGCAGCTTTCATCACCCTCTCCCTTTTAATAGATTTTCCCAAGAGCCTGTACTTTCCCATCTATCTTAACCAGGGTCACTGCTCTCACAGCAGCACCAACTGTACTCACAGGACACGTGCTACACGTCTGGAAAGGTTAAAATGTAGATTCCTTTTTTATCTCCAGTCTTGTTTAGCCATGCATATTGTCACTGCTGTATACAAGAATCTAAATGTAACTTTATATGAGAAATTTATATGCTGTTTAAAATGGCTCTTAGGTTTTTGGATGATTTTACTGACCACCAAGTTGTCTAATTTAAAATAATAAATTCTGTACGTATAAAATTCAGCCATAACATTACAATGAGCTCCTTGTTTCCACATTTTGACCATTATATCCACTCTACAGACCATAGAGGCGCACTTTAGTTCTGCAGCAGTTATGGACTGTATTCCTTAAGTTGCTCTGCATACCTTGCTAACCCACATTAATCCTGTATTTCAGGACCACCACAGATCAGGTGTGATTCACCTAGTGAGTCATTCTCAGTGCTGCAGTGACACTGACATGACGGTTAGTTAAGCAAAATTGATATTTCAGCATCAAACCTACGCCAAAGGCAATAGACCACAATGACTGCGATTGGTCAGTAGTCAGTCAGGCATTGTTTATGTTGAACTGAATAAAGTATGGGAACATGAACTCCTCTTCTCCGCACTATAGAGACGGCAGCAATTTTATAATGAGAGATGTGCTCAGACATAAAAATGTTGAACAAAGGAAAAATACAGACGTCTCATTGAACAAATAACTAGAAGTGTAATCACGTGGGAAAATCGTGTTTGTTTCTGTCCTTGCAACTCATGTAAACAATGTTCTGACCCAAACTACAACCTCCTTCCTAAATAGTTCACTTTAAAGATTTATAAATGTAATACTACTCCACCACTGCATTGCATTACTACATAGTGTAGAGGAAGATGTTTGGGATTCAGACCTAGTGGTGTGGCGGTGTAATTGCAGACACCAACACAAAAATATAAGCGCTAACAACAAGGCTACACGGGAGTCCTTCGCTACAGGCTCCGGTTCGAGTCAGTGCAGAAGTATAAATCAGCCTTTAGTGTGTGTTATGCCGGCACGATTGGATCAGACACTGTCAGTGACACTGCTGACAAAAATATCCAGCCAACAGTGTCCCTTGGGCAGTGTTCAGTGACCAATGATAAAGGAGTTTGGGATGACAGACACTGCAGAAACAGATGATCTATTTTCTCAGACTTTACATCTACACGTGGACCTACAAAGTTAGTTGTGCCTAACAGAGTGGATAGTGAGTGAGCACAGGTGTCTTCAGAAGCACGGCTGTGTCTGATCCACTCGTACCAACGCAACACATATTACCACCACCACCATATCAGTGGCGTGCTGAAAATGATCCACCACCCAAATCTATTGAAGAATGGGGTGGAAAAAAGTTTACAAAGTATGCAGAGCAAATGATGGACTTAAGTCTGTAATATAGAACTATAAAGTGTACCTGTTTGGTCAAGGGAGTTTGGACAGTGTTGGACAATGAATGTAGAAACAGGAGGTAATTTTAAAAATATTCCTGAATATTGTGTTTCGTCAGTTGTGAATGAGTTACATTTTGTATATGATATAGTATAGTGTAGTCTTATTTGTTGCAGTGTAGGTATCATAGATTCCTACGATTCCATAGATTCCAATAGGTTCTCATTGTCCACAGACAGCATATTTCTCTTTCTCTCTCGTACACACACACACATACACACAAGCATGCTCTCTCCCTGTCACACCAACACACTCCCAGAGAGCAGTGTAATTGGTCAGCAGTGGTGACGGCCTCTTGGAATGCTCTGCCTGTACTTGTGCGCCATCAGCACATAAACTCCCCCTACTCCCTGCCTCTATATACACACACACACACGCGCACACGCACGCGCATGCACTGCTGTCTGAATCCGTAGGACTAGACACAGAACACCTCTCCACTCAGCTGAGCTCTCCTCTAGCTAGTCCCAATCTTCTGTCTGCGCCCTTCTTGTGTGTGTGCATGCATACACGCACACACACACACACACACTGGAAACGATGAAGGAGTTTAGTTTCAGTCTGATTGCAAGCAGCCAGTGCAGCAGTTGACTTTGAATTTCTGTTTTGCATGCGGCGTGTGCTGAAGTCTACCACTGCTGTCAGCATCTGAGGTGGGTCAGAGAGACAGATGATATTCACTGCCTCATGCAATTTGTTTGTTTACTTTGCATGTCCTGTTTATGTTAAAGTTGAAGGAGCAGTTTCCATTGGGCTTTCTCATTTTCGAGGAAGGATTTTTCAGGATTAAAATGTATTTAAATGACAGCCTTCGTCTTGAATTTTGTTGATTTTTAAGTTGTAACTGTAATGGGTACAGGATTGAACTTTTCAGAGTGAACTAAACATCTGTTAGTCAGTTAGTTTTCTTAGATTTGTGATTTGTTGTTGTTTAGTCCTCTATCAGAAGTGATGTCTTTCTGAATGCATCTGAAAAGATTATTTCTTTCTGCATAATTTTGCCATTTAAATTGATTAAAAATCTACATTGTAGAGGTGTGTACTGACAGATTCAATGCACAAATGATGATAAATCTTGAAAAATAAGTTTTCTTTGGGAAATTTTGTGTCTCACAATGCCCTAAATGTATCTCCGTGCCATGAAAGGATTGGCATTAAACACTTACCTACAGTAAACAGTTCTTTTTAGAATTAAGCATTTCACATCAAGCGTATCTGAATGATTTAGCCTATGTATTTAATTAAATAACAGTGGAATTTACCTTGAAACTCATTGTGTAGGATAAGAGTGCATGTTTAAGGGAGTTGTGCCACACAGTCATGTTTTAATGTGGACGAAAGTTACAGCTAGTAGCCGACCAACAATTAGCACGAGGGGCTCATTAGTGACATGGCGCCGTACCTTATAGTTCAGTCTCAGTTCTTGTTTTTACTTAATGCCTATTGCTGCTTCCCATTAGGTGAGTTTTGACTGTTGTGCGCAAATCATTTCATGGAGCTTAACCTTTGTAATGAAGTGAGCCAAGCACTGATACTTGGCTGAGCTGCAGAGGATACAGCTGCAGCTCTCTCTCTCCATATTGTTGCTGTTAAGTGGATTTGTGTCATTTCCTGTCCAGCCAGCCCAGCGCGAGCCAAAAAAAGAATGCACCTCCACCAGGCTCAGTTTTTTTTCTTTCTTTGTTCTCTTTTCCAGCAGAAATGCGTTTGAGGAGACAGAGAGAGCATGCTTCCCTTTCTTCTCTGGGCTGAAAATATCTTTGAGGGACAGAGTTTACATCTAATGAAGATTAGATAGAAAGAGAGGGTGGTCTAGAAAAGGCAAACACAGCACACAGACGTCTCTGAACGAGGAGTGGACCACCATGACGGAGCAGAAGGCTTTGGCGCCAGTGGCCGGACTGACGTGGGCGCGGGTCTGTAAAGAGTGTGGCCAAGGCCACGAAGGCCAGGACAGCCATTTGTATGAGTACCAAGAGGAAGTGGACGATGAATTGGTATGTCATATCTGCCTGCAGCCACTTCTGCAGCCCATGGACACACCATGTGGACATACATACTGCTTCCAGTGCCTCAGCAGCTTCCTGCGAGACCAGGACTTCTGCCCCGTGGACAGGCAGCGGCTCCAGCTGCAGCAGTGCCGAGCTTCCAGCCTTCTCGTTCGAAACCTCCTGGACAAGCTGACCGTGCTGTGCCCCTTTCACGATGAGTGCCAGCATAGTATGCAGCGCTGTGAACTGCAGCCTCACCTACACAACAGGTCAGTGCCAAGGCCAGGTGTTATTCTGGTCTACATACATACATGTAGGACCAGAAAGGTTTCTCAAGTGTTTGATGTTCTGTTTTTAATTAATTCTGATGTTATATGTTCATGAGTTTTAAGTTAGTAGGCAAGTAACAAAATAGTAGGTGTTGTGTTCATTCACAAGCATTTTTGGCATATTTACTAATAGGGATAATGTGATTATGGAGGCTTGGCACCAATTAATTTTATCACAGATGAACATTGTTATGTGTTAATATTTAATGATGCCAATATGTGAAATTTTTGAAAAATTTTATTAAATATATATGGATTAACGTTGAAAAAGTTGACATTTTGACATTGACATTTTCGCATAATAACAACGTGTTATCAGCTATGTTCTCAAATGTTATTAAATATAAATAATATGTGGCAATGTTTTTTAAAGCAAACATCCGCAAAAATATTATTTCACAGAGTAACATTGATCAGAAAAATGCTATTCAGGCATCTGTGGTATGCAGCTTATCCGAGCCTGGTGGGAACAGGGAGATTTGACTAAGCTTAACCGGATTAATGAATAATGAATATAACAAATGACAAATTGGAAGAAAAGACTTGGCATTTCTTATAACTGTGTGCCATTTTCAAATTATGAAATTTAATTAGAAGCCACATGACTGATGACTGAGGTCTGTCTGTACAGTGTCTTTTATTGCTCTACTGTGTTAGTATGTTACTAAAGAATGACTGCGGTTTATGTTGTGTCATGTCTCGTTTTACAGCAGTATAGAGAAGGTCATATTGTACAACCTTTCCCACAATATTCAGTGCATAGACTTTAATGTAGCCAATAATTTATCTAAACATAACACATCCTCCCTCTGAAATTATGTGCAGTATAAAAATAAATATATTATTGAATAATTCCACCAGCTTCAAGTAACTTATTTGAACCTGATAACACAGGACTTGTGCAATGGCAGTCTGGCACCCTTAGTGTACTGTCTCCTTGAGAAAAGAAAAAAAAACATGAAGCCTAATCTATGGAAAACAATCACACGCATATCGTTACTCAAAAATGTCCTGTGAGATATTGTTCCTAATAATTCTGGCCTAAATTTAGACACCTTTTGTGTGCCCCAGTTTTTGTTTCTCTCTCACTCTCTTTTCTCTCTCTCTCTCTCTCTCTCTCTCTCTCTTTTCTCTCTCTCTCTCTCTCTCTCTTTTCTCTCTCTTTTCTCTCTCTCTCTCTTTTCTCTCTCTCTCTCTCTCTTTTCTCTCTCTCTCTCTCTCTCTCTCTCTCTCTCTCTCTTTTCTCTCTCTCTCTCTCTCTCTCTCTCTTTTTCTCTCTCTCTCTTTTCTCTCTCTCTCTCTCTCTCTTTTCTCTCTCTCTCTCTCTCTCTTTTCTCTCTCTCTCTCTTTTCTCTCTCTCTCTTCTCTCTCTCTCTTTTCTCTCTCTCTCTCTCTTCTCTCTCTCTCTTCTCTCTCTCTCTCTCTCTCTTTTCTCTCTCTCTCTCCTGTCTCTCTCTCTCTCCTGTCTCTCTCTCTCTCTCTCTCTCTCTCTCTCTCTCTCTCTCTCTCTCTCTCTTCTCTCTCTCTCCACTCTCTCTCTCATGGGTTGACTTTCTGCTGCTTATCATCTGAACTGTCAACTGTGATGTAATGGCGAGGTCTAAAGGTTGTTTGGCTGGTAATTCACGTGGGCTGTGGAAGCTCAGTGTAAACACACTGCAAGCAGGGAGTGTAGAGAGAGAAGGGGGAGGAGGAAGAGGGCGTTGACTCGGTCAGACCTGATTGTGCTCTGGACTGACCTGTCCTATCAGCCTCCCTGCAATGCAGCAGAAAAGCTGTGTCCTCATCTGCATAGCTCCCCTGTCCTCATCCTCTATCTTCACTCACTCTCTCTGCTAAGCCCTAGTAAGCCTTTCTCACACCCCAGCCACCAGAGACGTGAGGCCTGTTGAAACAAATGCTGACATGTGAGAGCAAGTTAGCATGTAGCTACTCTCAGTTGAAAGTGAGCATTGATTTTTTTTTTTTCCGCTGACTGTTGGATATGAAAAGAAGAAGCTCCAAAGCACCAGGCAGAATTACTGTGGGTTATTTTTAGTTACTTCTGCTGTCATCCCATAATGAATGTCCTGTAGGATAATTAACAGCAGACCACTGAGTAGGCTAATGAAATATGCCTGCTAAATCTCACTCTGCTCCAGTTACCTCTCCTGCATCTCTACTTTCTATTTTGCTCTTTTTTCCCCTCAGTCTTTCACACTTGTATTCTCCCCCTCCTATTTTATTTATTTTTTTACTCTTTCTGTTGTTTCTCACACCCTCCCTCCCCAGATGCTCGGCATTCAGGCGTCTCAGGGAGGAGGCTGAGAAGAGGAAGAGGCCCTGTTGGAACGAGCTGAAGGGATGTAAGACAGAGGGAGAGTCTGACACCAAATCTAACCCAGCCCAAACACGCGCACACAACCCCCGTGGGCCTCCAGAACCCGGCCTGGTCAACCCTGCTTTCGAAGAGGGGGAGGATGGTAAAGCATCACTTCTGTATTTTCTTAGTCACCAATCTATGAGCAGTGTCTTGCTGAGAAATGACCAACATTTTTACAGAAAAAATCTGGTAGTCTTCAGGAGCTGTTCCCACTGGATTATTTTATTAATTTAATTGTATTTTTGACAAAATGCAGAGTAACATTTTAAGGTCAGTGTGACCTAGCATATATTTGTCTACGTGAAAAGTTGTATTATGAAAGGGCGCTGAGGTTAATGGGCTTTGTTGCCTGATGTAAAGAGTCAGGCAAAAGTCACTACATTTTGATAAAGAATTCTAAGAAATAACATTGGAATAAGGTTGGACTTTTTTTATTAGTGTAGTTTTAGCTAAATTTTTTTATTTTATTTGTGTTGCATTATTATTATTTTGTTCGTTAGTGGCCATTGTTGCCCCAAAAACATGCTTTGAGTGTTACGGCTCATCTCTTTGTGTCAGGTTTGAGGAAAAGGTGTGAAGCATTTACAGAAGTAGTTGGTGAAAAGCAGAGGAAATGGATTTGCAGCTGTGTTGACTCTTGGCTAGTAAGCAAAACAACGTGGGCCTTTGATGAGGCCATTCGTCATGTCATAGAGAGCAGGGAAATCTCAGTAAGATCATACAGCTGTAGGCTATGCAATAATCGGCAGCACTCGTCACATTATCAGTGTCTGCTTTCTGTGGACATGCCCGCACCTTCACATATGCTGGTTTACCCGTGAAAGCTAACAGTCCTGGAATTTTGTGAGGATGTGTGCCGTCTGTGTTGTGGCCTCTTAATCATAACAGAATCACCTGGCAACCATTTTACTGTCTATTAGATTATGATACCATGTCTGTCTTTTCTTACTTAGACTGAAATGGAAAACTGACTCATCATAATCATTAGAGCTGATTCAGTGTCAGACTATAGCTGGTCATTTAACACTTGCTTGTCAGATAATTTTGTGACCTGTCTCCAACAAGCCCCCCTCAGGTCCAGTCTTGTGGCAGAGGCGAATGTTGTGGAGTTGTTTCGAGAAGAGCCAGAAGAAGACCTGGGTTTGCGTATTGTGGGAGGGAAGGACACACCCCTGGGGAACATCGTCATTCAGGAGATTGTGCGTGACTCTGTAGCAGCCCGTGATGCCAGGCTGGCCCCAGGAGACCACATTCTAGAGGTGAGACGCATTAAAGCTCATCACATAATCTGTGTCTGTTTAGAACACATTAAGCTCAGTTCACTGGAGATTTTATCATTCTGTACAAGCCGTATAAATATCAGTTTTCCCGTTCCTCGTGTGTTGTCAGTGTCCACATCCGAATGTCAGTGTTGTTGCATTCCAGCTATGACCCGGGATAAAGGGCATGCTTTTACTGCGTGTTGTGAAACTTCCCCTTGCTAGCATCGGGTTTGCCGTGCAAACAGTGGCTCTACTTCAATTATTATCATAGACATTAGCAATGACTTACAAGACCGTGACCCTAAAAAGTCATAATATATTTGCTTGGTTCAGATATTGGTTCAGTTCCACCCTTTCTTCCTGTGTATGTTTATGAAATACACTATCAGTACATTTTTTTTTACTTTCTGACAGTGCTACTTACTGTGTAAAGTATTACAAAGTAAGTACTTTACATTGACTGCATTTAAATTATTTTTTTCATATAATAAAAATAATCTCCCGACTTAAGGAGCTCAAAAATATTTGTTACATTTTATTAATATTAGCTGTGTGGATTTATTTAACAAATACATTATAACATTTTTGTCCCTTAAATTAAAAAGTGTGTTTTTGTTAAAGTTCTTTATAAACATTCAATCATTATCTGTAACCCTTATCCAGTTCAGCGTCACGGTGGGTCCAGAGCCTACCTGGAATCATTGGGCGCAAGGCGGGAATACACCCTGGAGGGGGCATCAGTCCTTCACAGGGCAACACACACTCACACATTCACTCACACACTCACACCTACGGACACTTTTTGAGTCGCCAATCAACCTACCAACGTGTGTTTTTGGACTGTGGGAGGAAACCGGAGCACCCGGAGGAAACCCACGCAGACACGGGGAGAACACACCAACTCCTCACAGACAGTCACCCGGAGCGGGAATCAAACCCACAACCTCCAGGTCCCTGGAGCTGTGTGACTGCGACACTGCCTGCTGCGCCACTGTGCTGCCCTGTTTTTAAACAATTCTGTGTAAATGAATCAAGTTGGAATTTTTTAACTTACACAGTGACTCTCTCAAAAAGTAGTCTAGGTTAAACTACTTCGTGTAACTTCATTGTGATTTGGTGTGGTTTCAAGAAGATACGGGGGGAAAATCATCATGAAGCTGCTTGAGATAATGCTAAGAGTGTGTATAGTTGAAACCAAATGGGCTACATTTAGAAAAATCTAACTCCGAATAGTGTTTTAAAGGTTTTATATATGTTATTTCATATTTTAAAGTCAGTATTAGTAAAGTAGTCATTCTGTCCTATAAGTAGGTGTGCCTCAAATGTTGCCTGATTGAATAGGTCTTAACCTGTTTTTGTCTTGTTTTGGCGATTACACTGGGGATGTAGTGTTATTGTGCTGTTCGGTGTTCGGATAAATGAGTCTATTCAGACATTCATCCGAGCAAATATTTTTCACTTTTCTTGGAAAAGCCTTCACAGTCATGTCAGACTTTGCTGTCCTCAGTGACCTATTACATGGTGACTCATGCTCAATGTCAAGTAGTTATAAATAAGAACCTGTTCCTAATGTCTTACCTGTTAAAAAGAGTAAGGTCAAATGAAAACGAAAGGCGGTATTGGCTTATTCTTGACTGGTTTAGTGAGTTATTCCTAATTATATTTTTTGCTGATTTGATTATGTTGGGCATCAGGACAAAATGCTTGTGGAAGTTTGTAACTCTTTCCAAGGTTTTATTATTCTAGATTTAGTCTGTTATGAAGATAAGAATAATAATATAATAATAATATGCAGTTATTTGCCATTGTACAAAGAAAAGTGTCTTCCGCATTTAACCCATCTGTGGCAGTGAACACACACACTAGTGCACTAGGGGCTGTGAACACACACAGGCAGCCATCCCCGGTGCCTGGGGAGCGTTTGGGGGTTCCGTGCCTTGCTCAAGGGCACTTCAGCCATGGATGTCCTGGGGATTGAACTGGCAACATTCTGGTACCAAGCACGGACAGCCAAACAGAAATAGCTCTAGTGCTTCTTACTGTGGGGTTTTAGTGTTGAAATGAGCTGGGGCTCATTCTGGTTTAAAGGATCAGGTGCTGAAAAAGGGCATTCTGAAACAGCTTTTTGTACAGGGTTGCCGTTTAGAAGAAGAAAAACCTTTTTTGATCCCCTTAGGGAAAATGCTTCTCTGCATTTGACCCATCTGTGGTAGTGAATACGCAGACGCACACTAGTGAGCAATTCTACACACACACACACACAAACACACAACTGGAGCAGGGTGCTGCTAACCGCAGCAGTTTGGTGTTTAGGTGCGCTTCAGCAGTGAATTAATTTTCTCTTGCCAGAATTGAACCGGCGACCCTCCGGTCTCAAGTTCGCTTCTCCAACATTCTCTGACCTCAAGGCCTCTGCTGCCCCACAGCTGCACGGCTGTTTTGTTTGGTCCTTGAGGTATTTTGACCAAAGCATTTCACAGACATTTCATTAAGACCCCAGGGAACTGTGTTAACTTGTGTAAAACGAAGATAATATGTCCCCTTTTAACATTCAGTTTGTCCCAGTGGGACACTCCAATTTAACCTTTGAACTTATTCCTTACTTAACAGTGGCCTGTGTAATGTACTGGACACAGATTAATCATTAATTAGAGTGTGTTTTTAGTTGCATGTCTTTGGAAATAGGGCTAAAGTCTTCATTCTTCAGAAGTTTATTTTTACTCAGTGTGGTGCCCTCCTTCCTGCAATTGAGAGCTCTCCTAGGATTTCTGTCCCAGTTTTAGCTGTAATGCAGTACAAGAGAGAACTGAACCAACATGACTGGCTCTACATTCAGCTCAGGAATCCCAGGCAGAATGAATGAATGCCTTTAGCTCTCGCCTGTCCAACAGGCTGACCGAGGATGAGTCCAAGTCCACAAAGATAATCCAAGTGGAGCTCTTTTGACTTTTGTGGGAGTTCGTAAAGAAATCAGCTGAAGACTGTGAATATTAGATTTCGAATTTCTTGAAACTCTGGCTCATCAGTGCATTGATTTTCAAGTAGGGCTTTTCTGAGAGTCAGAGTGGACTGCTTGCTTGGCAATATATAAGCACAATCAAGAGCTTTCTTTTACGGTGTCCACATACTGCTGTCTTTCAACAGAGAAAATTGAGGTAATGGATGTTAGCACTTTTAAAAAATAATAATAATTTCCCACAGTGGCAGATCATATTGCAACACTGTCTCTAGTAAGGGCAAGATTCAGCCTGTCAGTTTCAGTCCTGCCTGAGTATGGCACAGAAATCAACATACGTTAGTTAATACTATGGCATTACATAGGCTTTTGAAAAACAGCCGTGCCGTTAGAATGCTCTAAACCGATAAATCAAACTGACAGAGGAGGAATTTGGAAGTACCCCAAGCTACACCCTTAGATTAGATTGTGTTGTCTGTGGTCTTTGTGCATGTGAAGTGCTGTTTGATGTCTATTACAGGCCTAAAAATAATCATAAATTATTTGTTTTTGCAGGCAAATGATGTCAGCTTGACTTCTGTCCCACATGCTCAAGCCATCACAGCTCTTCGGCGGCCTTGTGGTGTCCTAAGGATTACTGTAATGCAGGAAAAAGGTTTCAAACCTCGACCTGAACACCACACACTTTCTTCTGCCTCTCCCCCAACAAACACATCACATACCACCCACAACCCAGGCACAGTCATCCAGGTGACCCTTGTCAAACATGACCGCTCAGAGCCTCTCGGGATCAAACTCATCCGTAAGTCGGAAGAGCCAGGGGTGTTTATCCTGGACCTGCTTGCTGGGGGTTTGGCCTCAAAGGATGGAAAACTACGTAACAATGACAAAGTGTTGGCCATCAATGGTCATGATCTGAGGCATGGCACCCCAGAGAGCGCTGCTCAGATTATACAGGTAATGAGAATGATAAAAGTCAAAAGAACATTACAAATATTTTATGGCAAGGTGTATATAGTAGTAAATGTATGGATTATAGTATGAACTTGAAAAATAATGCAAAAAAAACGTATTGCTCATACTGCTATTACACAGGACAGGGTGGTGGTAATTACTTATATATATACACCCAAGATTTCCATATTAGTACATGTAATGTGTGTTTCCATTAGGAGTTCAGAATAGTAAGCAATGTGGGATTTAAAGAGTCAGTAATCCATGCTACATGTTTGGTGTGTGTAGGCGAGCGAAGTGCGTGTGAACTTTGTGGTGATGAGGCTACTGGACTCTTCTGAGGATGGAGGTGATGTCCAGAGCCGAGGTGCCAGAAGAGCTCCTGACACTCAGTTCTTCAGGCGACGCTCCACGTTCATGAAGGTATAGAATCCTGCATTTGCATGCATCATGGTCCATCTACCTACTAGCCACCACTGCTCCAGTTTAACACCAACAAACCAGGCTTTTCATCCTTATCTCCGTCTTCTGCGTCTGTATTTTATGGCTCATCCATGCAGTAATTCTGACTTGTAGCAGAAATCAGGGCTTTGAGACAGCTGACATGGGTCCTTTTTAATACCGTTTTTGCCAGACAAACATTTGATTTGTTTTATTTCACATTTTGCGAAGAATTATAAATCTGCAAAAAAAATGCTAGCTTCTGGATAACATTAAAACATTCATTTATTGTTACTTTTATCTGCTATAAGCGCTTAATTCTGATGATGGTTGCGGTAATGGCTGAAGCCTACGTTTTAAAGCAATAATGTTTGTTTAAAAGAAGACACTGATTATTTTACAGTTGGAGAAATAAGAATCAGGATCTCAGGTGTGCATTGCATAGTGAGATTATGGAAGTCGTCATTAAATTTGCTTATTTTTGAAACATGGAATTACAAACAAATTTGTTAAACCTATAAGATTATTACTACTACTTAGGAAAATACTTATATTCTGAAGTACTGGACTGAAGCAGAGATTGTGCCTATAGTGTCTTGCACTAAATGAAATTTAATCTGTCTCATCATAAGTTTTTATAATGTAACATTTTTCTGTCATTTATTTCAACATTCAGGGAATTTAGTGTCTGCACATTGCAGACTTTTCTAAGAACAAAGCTATATATATACAGTACAGTTGAACTGTAGAATATTGCTGTTTGCTCTGCTGCTGCCAGAGTCTGTCCCTGAAACCATTCTTCACACCCCCATCCATCACACCCTGCTTCAGTGTCACTTCCTCCCCGGCTCGAAGAGGTGAAAACCAGAGGCAGATGCAGAGTTTGGGTGACATTAAAGCAGTCCTCTCTCTCTCTCTCTCTCTCTCTCTCTCATGCTCGGTCTTGATCAAAAGGACTCTGGCGTTCTCTCTTGCTCTCTCTTGCTGTCTCTACACCCCAACAACCTCTCTCTACCTCCCTCTCCCTCTGCTGTTGTTTGTTTGTGGCCAGGGATCAAAGCTGGTGACAGTTAGCTTTGGCCTGTGGAGATGAAACCTTTACTCTTGCTGGGAGGGAGCGACCCCCTGCTGGGGAGGAAGAGCCCTCTGCACCCCCCTGCAGAGGCATTGGGAGAAGATAGTGGAAGCTGAGGCTTTTGCCACTAGCACTGAGTTATGATGGCAGCGTGTCAAGCTCTTCACATTATCACTGCACCCTTTTTGTGGCAGGATCTGGAATGGGGAGCGTTTGTTTTTACAAATGTTTTCACCGTAGGAACCAGACACCTTGATTGTACTTTCGCTACAGCACCACAACACTGACTTATTTACACACAAGTACAAAACGGCTTTAATGCATCAGCTGCTTTACTAGACATCCCATACGTACGTATCCCTCTATCAGTGAGCAGCTACTAACTATGGAGGTGTTTCTGTATAGTTATTTTAGAGTGGCTGACATCACTTAAATTAGCAGTTACTAGGTCTCTCATTATTCCATATACGTCGGCCACTGCAACCAGTTATCAGCTACAATTATGATGCTTACATGTTAGAAGGAAGGGGAATTGGCTGTGTTTTCATTCAGTGGATTGAGGCAAATATACAAATGCTCTGAATGTTTCTTGAGACAAGAAATTTAGTCTTAAAAACAACAAAAGCTCATACATCTGGCTTAAGCTATAACATTTGAGGGGGACTGCAAGTAACGTCCAGATTCCCCTTCCAAGTCTTCTCTTAATTAAGGTCTTCCCTACTTTAGTACACTTGACCTAGCACTAAACCAGGTTATTAATTAGTTAATGAGTTGGATTAGGAATGCTAGAAGAGACATAGTGAGGGGTCACTAGCAGTGAGAGAGGCACATTCCTTGAGTAATGATCATTTGTCTGAGTTTGAACTGTGTCATCTATTAGGAGCTGCAGTATGTAATTGTACAACTGCACAGTGTTCCTATATGTTTAGTGGAGCTGAGAAAATGGACGGTAAATGTAGAAACAAGGAGGCGGAATTATTTAGTATGGCTAAAAAATATTAGGCCTAGCCTTGACACTGTTGTTGTCCCAGGTCTTAATAAATGCAATTTTCTTTTATAAAAAAAAATGAATAAAATTGGAATTTTGGAAATAAGAATAGGTCGC
The DNA here is from genome assembly GCF_029633855.1 of Hoplias malabaricus. Classification (NCBI taxonomy): domain Eukaryota; kingdom Metazoa; phylum Chordata; class Actinopteri; order Characiformes; family Erythrinidae; genus Hoplias; species Hoplias malabaricus. Next base: position 4,621,334 of record NC_089816.1, on the reverse strand, counting down.
AGTCACACAGCTCCAGGGACCTGGAGGTTGTTGATTCAAGTCCCACTCCGGGTGACTGTCTGTGAGGAGTGTGGTGTGTTCTCTCTGTGTCTGCGTGGGTTTCCTCCGGGTGACTGTCTGTGAGGAGTGTGGTGTGTTCTCCCTGTGTCTGCGTGGGTTTCCTCCGGGTGACTGTCTGTGAGGAGTGTGGTGTGTTCTCCCTGTGTCTGCGTGGGTTTCCTCCGAGTGACTGTCTGTGAGGAGTGTGGTGTGTTCTCTCTGTGTCTCCGTGGGTTTCCTCCGAGTGCTCCGGTTTCCTCCCACAGTCCAAAAACACATGTTGGTTGGTGGATTGGCGACTTAAAAGTGTCCGTAGGTGTGAGTGAATGTGCGAGTGTGTGTGCCCTGTGAAGGACTGGCGCCCCCTTCAGGGTGTATTCCCACCTTGCGCTCAACGATTCCGGGTAGGCTCTGGACCCACCGTGACCCTGAACTGGATAAGGGTTACAGATAATGGATGGATGGATGAATGAATAAAATAAGAATACCATTATATTCATTTATGTCCTGAAGACTAAATGCAGGATTACTTGTGTGTGTGTGTGTGTGTGTGTGTGTAGGATCCTCCTGGGGGATTCTCCAGCCAGGAGAAAACTGTGAGTCTGAAAAAGGAGCCACGACACTCACTGGGCATCACAATCGCAGGAGGGAGAGATTGCCGCAGCCGCTTGCCAGTATACATCACCAGCGTCCAACCTGTGGGCTGCCTGCATAGAGATGGCACAATTAAAACAGGTTCGACACACTGAATCTCTAAATATTAGTCAGCACTCTTAGTCCACTCTGAATTTACATTTTGTTTGTGAACATCAATCATTCCAGAGTTCCTCTTTACCACTGTAGCATACACTACCCTTTACATTATACCTTGGAAGGGCTATAAGGGGAGTATTTTAAGGCAATCACTCATTATTACTCTTACTGATAATTAATTATTTATTCTTGATCACAAGCAGCACCTCCAGCTCATTTCAGACCTATTGTTTAGAGCAGGGGTCACCAATCTTATCCACAAAGGGCCGGTGTGGCTGCAGGTTATCGTTCCAACCAAACAGAAGCACACCCTGTATACCTGTATATAGAGAGGAGACTAATTGATTAAACAAGTAGAATCGAGTGTGCTCTGCTTAACTGGAATGAAACCTTTGTGGATAAGATTGGTGACCCATGGGTTAGGGGTTCTGATGGTAGCTGATGCATGACATTTGAAAAACCTATGTTCATGTGTCTGTACTGCCACTCCAGAGCGTCCCATTTCTGTGGAGATTATACAAGTTCTGTGCTCACAAATGTATGTCCACAGTGGGTCTGTCTTAAGTAGTTGAATTCACTAACTTATATACATATCATTTGTTAGCAGCTATAGTAACAGTTAATGTCAGTTTGAAAGTGCTCAGAGGCTCTGTTTGCTCAGGCGATGTGTTGCTAAGCATCAATGGTGTGGACCTGACCCAGCTGACCTACAATGAAGCCGTCTCTGCACTGAAAACCCAGGCAGCACAGAATGCTGTTTCGCTGCGGGTCATCCGCACAATCACAGATGAAGAAGAGGAGAATGGGGACACGGCCAACAAAGAGGACATGGATATGCTAGAGAACCCCCGTGAGGATGACATTAACTGGTCCCCACTGTGGACCCGCTGGTTGGGCCTACCCAGGTAGGAGATGATGTTATTTATCAGGGGCTGGTTTCCGTTTACCAGATTTCCATTGAAATTAGACATTTATTGTTTACTTCATGGGAAATATGTACATTGATGGAATGAAGCCTAATTCGCACCTTCATGTTTTCACAAGCCACATGCACTGGTGTCGTGACATTGTGCTTCTGAAGACCAACAGCGAGAGCTGGGGCTTTAGTATAGTTGGAGGCTACGAAGAGAGTCGTGGTCAGCAGCCTTTCTTCATCAAAACCATAGTGCCTGGTACACCTGCCCACTTTGATGGACGTCTCAAGTAAGTCATCTTCCACAGTTCTTCCACAGTAATTCTTGAAAGGAATCTGTACAATGTCAGTGTACACGTCAATAGAACTATTGGTTGTAGTTTCTCTCTGGAGGAAAGCACATACTGAGTGTCTTCTCTGACTCCCTGAAGGTGTGGTGATGAAATTGTGGCAGTAAACGGAGCCACCACAGTGGGCATGAACAACTCCTCATTGATCCCCATGCTGAAGCTGCAGAAGAATAAAGTCACACTCACAGTTGTGTCCTGGCCTGGAAGCCTGGTGTAAGGGTGGATTCACAGCTCAATTCTGACTCTTGGCTCAAAAATCAACACTGATTTTTTTATGACTGTGATCCTCCTCCACTAAATCTAGCATGTGTTCTACTACATTTTTTTTATGATACACAATATAGAGGTCAAAGAGTGCACATGAGTAAATCAGGAAAGTATGACAATCACTGATCTTGATTTTAGAGAACGCTTATTATTTTCTTCGTCTTATGATATATCGTCTCTTCCGTTGTCTGGAGGATGATTGGTAATGTGGAAAGGTGGACAGCTAAGCACATGGACACTTCTTGAGCTGTTTTATTATTGTTTTTGTTTTTTTTAGTTAGGAATAATACTAAACTTTAGTCACCTTTTGTGTTGCTGTTTCACCTCTTGCATATATATTTGTAATGCATGATATGTTCCTGAAGTTAACCTACATAATGATAGTTTTGATAAGCTTGAAGGATCACATGAACATTGTGTTAGTTGTGGATCATGGCGCTACATGGGATGGGACCAAACAAAACTCGTAAGTAGTTGGCCACTCTAATTACACATTTATTATACTCTGTTGTTTTATCATTTGGGATTTTATCTGAACAAATCTGCCTTCGTGTTTGCTGAGTATTGGCATTGACTGTTTTCAGAACTATTTGTAAGCTCATGCCTACTATTCTGTTGTGTGTTGATTATTCAGGTGCCTTGCCAATATATATATATTCAAACAAATCAATACACAACTGCCTTAACTGCCCCAATATACCAAAAACAGATTGTTTTTCTTTGTTTTCTTACTTTTAGGTATTTTTATTAGACATATTCCAATTTGGGATGGATTTCTGTGACACATGATGAGTGCAGCAATGGAAAACATGCCGATTTATTTTTCGCTGGAGTTGTAGATGTGGTTATTCAGGCTTTATTTTTATTTTTTTTTACTACATCCTCAAACTTTACCTGGTCTTCATGATAGACACTCATCTCTTACCTGCTTTTTTAATTCCTGTAAATATTCTGAATGTATTTATAAACTATATGAATATACATGTGCAGTAGTTGGGCCTTAAATGCTTTCCAATTGTAAACTGCATTTCTTCTGGAATCTAAGTGATTAAAGTGCTACATAATTAAAAATCCAAATCATGATTACTGTGAAACACTTTTTGAAAAGAGCAGGTACTAGCAGCACTAAAGAGAACATTAGATGGCAAGAACCACTACAACACACCCCAAAGATAATCTATGGCACTACAACACTCCATAGTCCAATGCATGGGTGTTTTTCACCCCTCCAATCCTTGCTTGAAATCCAGCATCTATCTATGCAAATTGTGTCAATAACGGGTGCATGATAAAGTAGCTGAACTGACTAGATGAGGGATGTCTAAGTATTTAAATATCTGCTGTAGGAGTTAAAACCTTTTGGATTCAAACAGTTCAGTAAATGAAAGCATGAATCTTTCTTCACAACATATTAAAAGGAACAGGAGAAATAATGAAGTGGAAAATATAAAGACAAATGTCATGTATACATGTTTTCAGTGGGTAAGTAAATGGCTGGAAATGATTTGGTACAGGCTGAGCATAGATGATCTCAAACAGGAAAACTGACTGCTGACAGGAAGTAAACACATCTTCATCCTAATATGAATACATTTGTAAATAATAAAACAATATATAGTCCTTTGGTATTCATCTTTATGGCTTTATATCATGAGCATAATTCTTGCTGAATAACCGCTGTCAAATATGTTTAATGTGTGTGTTTTAGAAGAAAATGTTTCACTCTATCCCATGTATGCTGTGCTGAATGTGGGTTAGTCTGCCCTCTTCAGGCTGCCAGAAACTCTAGCTTTAACACATATATCAATTTTTCTGTAAAATCACATATCTAAGCCGTTTTCATAACGCACCATGAAACATTAGGGACTTGTGTGGAGTTGTGAGAAAGTGAATCCCACACTGACCTGAACTGGCTTGTACATTACACCTACAACAAAACTGCCCCTACTCTTACGTTGTAAATTAATGGCTTATTTTACCTATAGGTCATTGATTTATTCATTGTCTGTAACTGCTCATCCAATTTGATGTGAGAACATTTTAGACTCCTTTTTAGCTTCAAATGGAACCGTATGTACCTTTAGTACCCTCTGCTTTTTTTATATAAGGTGTACAATATATGACAGTGTTACAATTGTTATAACATTTTTTACATTTAGATTTAGCTGTTTCTATTTTTCTGTTCACTAATCTTAACCCTATGATATCTATAAAGCTGAATGCCTAAAATTCAGGTGAATGTAGCAACTGCAATTTAAATAAATGACACTTTAGATAGAGGACAACTGTAGAAAAAGAATCATATTCAAGAATTTATTTATGCTTTCCACAGAATAAGGTGAAGACAAACATTTACAGATACACTGTTGTAGGACCAATACTGAGAGATTTCCCTCTCCCATATGATTAGGCAAAGTTCTCAAACACAACTTGCTCCACATTTTATCCACACCTCCAGAGGCACTCTAATGCAGCAGGCTGACTAAATAATAATAATAATAATAATAATAAAAAAATGAGAACAGGTACTGAAGACAAAAATGGGAACAGCAGGACACAAGGAAAAACAGACACAAGGAAAAACAAACACCTGAAATTGACCAAGAATTTACCTTGAAATGAATGACAAATGTTCTTGATAAAATTTAATTGGCAAACCATTTTTAACAATTTTGTCCTTTCACTTGACACAACGTATTTAAACAAAATATAAATTAAAAAAAAGATTGACCGAAAGCCCAACTTCATGTGCTCAAGTGCAATTTGCAGCCCTAACTCGACTGGCATGTCGTACACACATTTTATGGCTTACTAGGTAAACGGGTCCATATAAACTGGAAAGTTACAGAGACAGTTTATAAACAAACTATGTTACAATAATATATTGGCGGAAAACTAATCACCAGCTAAAATACATTATGTAAACATGGCATACCACGCTGTACATCTTTTCCAAAAATTCACTGGTCAGACTTTTAACCATCCCTTGTTTAAAGGACAATCCAAGTGCAGGGGGGAAAACCCTGTGACAAATATTACAGCTACCTAAAAACTCAATACTACCTCTCCTATTAGCTGTAAAGAACCCAAACACATACAACTACAAAAGGATTTTTGTGCATCTCTGCATCCCAAAATGCACCTCTGTTAAAAAAAAGGTTACATATCTAACATAAGGCAAGTACACACCTTCAGGCGCCTTGTTTAACCAACAATATCATGTGGGAGGAGGGAAGGACAGGTAGCTCTTTGGGGTAAATGCACTTTTAAATAGTATCATATTTATGTAACAAAAACATCTGATTGCGTTTCAGAGGAGCGTTTTTACTACATCAGGAAATGTGCAAAATCTGCTCTAAAGCAAAGTGACAGTGTTGCAATTCTACTGTACAAGGTACTGGGAGAAGGAGGGGTCAGCAAGAGACACCTGTGAAGACCCTCAATCCAACATATTTACAAGGCACTAAGGAGAGGAGTGAGGACCGTTCACCAGCATCCCCCAGGAGTCCTCTCAGTCAGGTCTCAATATAGGGTACTTCGGTAAGAATTCTATGAGAATCACCTGCAGGAGTGGAGAAAACAAATAAATAAATAAATAAAATCAGACTGTGTGTTTGCTATGGATTACTGGATGTGTCAAAATATTTTTTACAGTATCCTTTTAACTACTTAACTGTGAGTAAGAAGTGAAAATCTTCCACTTACATATTCCATCATGTTATTACTCTCACATTTTCTTTTGCTGAGTTTCCAGTGTAGTCCCAGCTGATGAGAAATAAAGTTGTTATTAAATGGAGTGGGGCAATATTCACAAGCACACCCGACATGCTTTCAAGGTTTATAAACAAGGGTTCACTGGGGTCAAATTGCTATGGGTGCTTTAAGGAGTTTCCTTTGAGTGCTGGACACAGTGTGAGTAGCTACTGTCTGGGTTTGAGACACAACAGTATTTTTTTTACTTTGACCTCTGCACAGCCTGGTCAGCCTCTGCACTCTATCAGCAGATTAGCCAAAAAAGGGCCTGCAAGGGAGAGTGTCTTCACAGTTTGGCAGCCACTTTACAGCCATTATTTACCACATACCAGAACACTTCCTTAACTACAGCCTTTGATATTATTGGCAAGTCCGTCTACGGTGGTGAGGTACTAATTCTAAAAATGTTGCTTACCTTGTGATATAGTCGATTGTTTTCCCATTCTAACAATTTCTGAATGGATCTTCGTGTCTATCGGAAAGAAGAACACACGAGTAATTTAAAAGGTGCCAATAATCACCTCATCAAAACCTTCAAACAGGTGCTTAGCAAATGCCAATAAAACACTCAGCATTAAAGCTTCAGAGACGTTTATAGACTGAAACCCTTATTTAAGTAGCTCGTAAGTTGCACGTTACAGCCAATAACTTAAAGTTTCCACACTACATCTTCCAAATAACCTTTTTAATGCATCAATTTCACACTATCGCTAATTTAACAGTCTGTTATTGGCTTCATCACCAAAGAGAAAAAAAAAGACTGGTGTGTTAAAGGCCTGCAAACAGCGTTGATTTACAGAAGTTCTCACCCTCTTGTTGAGGCATATGACAGGCCATAGGCTGCAGCCTACAGTACAGCAACAACACAGGCAGCCACAGAGCAGCCATTTCACATTAATTGGCAGGTTCTTTTTCAGGCAAGCGTTTACCCGGCTGATACTTGTCTTAAACTCTTCTGGAGCAACCTAGTTTGAGCAGAAGAAAAGTAGCAAACAGAAATATAGTGGTCAATACCTGTCCGAGATAACACAGGTTCTATTATCATATGTGATATTTATGATGCTATTATTTTGCCAAAGACCTAGTGACAGAAAATGATACATGACATAATAATACAATTATTTTCCTAGTGCCAAACTGAAAGAAAATAAAGCATCTTTCCCTGTCTTTGTAGATGCTCTCAACTAATCAAAAGCAATCTCTCAATTGCACGCTTCTAACTTGCCAACCAAGCTCCAGGACTTGCAGTGTAAAGAGAGGACAAAAAGAAAAGATAAGGCCCATGGCCTGTGGCTGAGCCGTCCAAACAACATGAATGGCTGCTCATTCCTCTCTGGGTATGTACACCATAAAACTGGGGTCGTAATCTTTTATGACAGGATGCAAAGGTCTCTTTGCAAACAGTGAAAGAGCTCAGAATAAAGCCCAGCAGGCCTGATCTGCACCCTTCAGTCATCATAATCCTGACCTCATCCATCACATGTCACCCTGGGTCACAATACTGAAGATACATTTTATTGCCCCGCACTTCCCTCAGCCCGCTCTTCCCCCTGCAACCTTTTTGTGTTTCTGCGTCCGACCCAGGAAGCCTTCCTTTCTTGTGCATGGCACAGTCTTTATTTCATTATTTCATCACCTGGAGTGGTGTCCTCCCAACACCAGGGTCCCGGCCAGAAAGACCCTCACGCGGCTTACTCATTTACAGGAACCTACCTTGGTACATTCAGCTTACGTTAGATGCACCATACACCCTTGGTCTCAAATAGAAAACTTTGTATTTTTTAAAGTTCCACCAGTAGTAAAAAGAAAATACTACAGACAACATTAAAGGATTTTGTAGAATCACAAACAGCCTTACCTTTCCTGTAAGAACTGAGGGGAATTCTGTGTCGAATTTGTTGCTCAGCCCAAACCTACAAAGATGGAATTTAAATTATTCAATTAATCAAAACAAACAAAAAAACTAATACTGAACAAGCACTTTTTAAAACAAGAAATAAATCTGTTGTGTATAAAAACAGCAGTAGACTATAATAAAAGTCATTTAATTACTACCTTAACCAGGTTTTTCCCTCTCTCTCTCTCTCTTTTAAAAATTGAAGTGACCTTAAGTTTGTGTGCACTATATAATTGTAATATCACTGTTATTAAATATAATACATAATTTACATCTAGACAGCCTAAATGATTGTTTGAAATGACAGTTTAATTTACAAAAAAAAGTTGTACAGTAAAACTAAAGATAGGCTGATTTTATCATTACACCTGTGTGAAGCTGAGTTTCCTATCAGGGTTAATATAAAAAGCAAAGCAAAGAGACCATACAGAGTTAATTTAAGATTCAATAACAGTTGTGTAAAGGGAATGTAAGGACGGTTGCGTCTTGGTTGCCAGGTTTCGAAACAGTAACGTTAGATTTTAATGAAACCATGACAACAAAGGAGGAGAATGGAGATTTCACTGACCGTACATATAAAATGAGTTACAGAATTAACACGCTGATAACTCTTATCTTGGGTCAAGAATGTTAAACGTGTTAAAAGAAATGAGTTTAAATGAAGTTTGGTCGAGTGTAAACTACATGCGTGTGACATCATAACGTTCCTGTTGACTATATAGAAGTATTATTAAGATTATTCCCTGTTAAACCGATGGGGCGACAGTGACGCTTGAACAAGGCGAATATATGTCTCCTTAGTAAAAGGGAGACGTTCTGTAGGGATCAAAATCAGAGTCGTATACCTGAAACGAAAGCTGAGAGATTTGGCCTAGATGCATGTTTTTGACAACAACAGCCAGAGAACGAGAGAGAGAGAGAGAGAGAGAGAGAGTAAATACACATAGCCATAGCACAGAGGCTACGGCGAGGCGAGGCAAGGCAACAGAGAGCAGCAAAAACGTAACGGAAACAGTGCGTCCGAGCCCCGGGACGCTTACACGGTAATGTGTCCGGCCCCTCGCATCACCACTGGTTCGGGGCAGTATCTGGCGAGGTGCTCCTCACTCACTATCCGCTCGTCTTCCTCTTCCAACTCATAAATGGTATCAAAGTCCGCCATGTTGGGTAGTAAGACGCTCATGACGTTTTTGGCTCTGTGCGGGTGACGTCAGAGCGAACGTGTTCACGGGAGACGTCAGAAATCAAAAGGCGGGAAAATTTAAGCATTATTAATTTTCTTTAAACATTTCTGTTATGTCTGCAAGCATCCCACCTGTTCTTTTGTAAACAGAAAGGCGTAATAGTAAATTTTACATTCATTTTACATTCAAATTTATACATTGTGGACAGATGTGTTGTTTGTGCTACATTATGGAGCGATTCTGATTCGTTAATCACAGTCGCCCACAGACCGATTTAAACGTTCACGAAATTACAGTGCATTTATGAAGTAGGACTTCTTGAAATTTACACGTTGAAATAACGGCTTGAGATTTTGAATGTATTTTTACACTGAAATTAATCAGTTTATTCAGATTAATTAAGCCCAAATTCAGGCTTGTGCAACAGGAACATATCTGCTCTATTGGACAATCTTCAAATTTCTGTAATGGTTAACTGGTTAAATTAATTCATACAACCTCCCAATCCCACATGCTACACACTTTAAAATGATGATTCTACAAGGGTTCTTTATAGAAGGAAATGGTTCCATACAGAACCCGATTAAAAGGTTTCTTGAATGATGAAGGGGTACGTTCTTTAGACTGATGGACAATGTGTTTCTGTACAGCACTTTTTACAGAAGGTTGACAAGCTTGACATCGTAACAATAGAAGAATCGTTTGTGATGTCATATTCTCTAAAATGTGTCATAAATAACCATCTACAGCTACTCTCCATCAATCTGAAGAACCTATGACGTAAAGAAGCCTTTACTCATGCAAAAGGGTCTTCAAGTTTTCAGGGTTCAGGAGAGTGTAGGATTAATACAATGAAATATTTATTTTTTAAAAATACACAACGGTCTATAACCTTTTCTTGATATGACACTTCAACAATATATATATATATTAAACCCAGGACATATAGGCTACAGATAAAATTGTATCCTAGGCAAATAATTATGAAGCTCAGGTGACCTTGCCCCAGTTAGAGAGTTTGCCAAATACTGAATTGTGAAACAACCTACAGTCTTAGCCACTTATTAAGCCACTTGTGTTTTGGTCTTAAATATTTTTATATAAGACCAACCTATACCTAGACTTTAACACAGACAAGTAAACTAGAAAAAATGTCACTCAGAGTAAATTTAGATATGTTTTAAACGTTATAATTATTATGGTGGTGGTGATAGAAACAAGATGGCTGAAGTGTCTTAAGCCTCAAGCTGACTCAGAAAGTTAAAGTCTTTATTATACTTCGTGATGTTCGTGAATTGGTTCAACAATCTTTTTGTGATACGATTTATCATAAATTCAGAGATATGTGCAAGCACCTGTTGGCAAAATGATCCCCAAAATTAACTTTTATAAAAAAAACTCAGGAAGATGTATTGGTTATTAATAGTAAATAAAATTAATATTTTCCCATATTTTTAAAATGAATATAACATCCCAACTCTTGATGTTGTCACAAACTCTGTAAAGAATATTGAAATTGACAGATTCACACAAAATCCCTCTGACTGTTTACACTTCAAGGACTGGTTTATTTTGAAATGTTCAAAACAAAATGGAGGACTTTCTCTAATAATTTGCAAGACGTGGTATGAGTTCTCTGTTGGAGACAGTGCATATACAGTATAGGTGTAGCTATTTATTTGAGTGAAGTCTAGGTTAAAGTTTAAATTAAGATTAAAAAAAAATCTTAATTTATTATACACTGATACACCGTGATTTCTTATTAAAAAAAAATAAAGATAAAACATTACACGACGTTACCATGTTCTCCCCTCTGTAAATACTTCTTTATAGCTGTAGTGGTCGTTGTTATCTATAAAAATAGTCTAAAAGAAGCAGAACAAAGAAGTTTTCCACAGATACGAGTCATGTTTTTAAGAAGCACTGTAAACCCTGAGTCATTTTTATTTACAAAAAAAACAAACAAAAAAAACAACAACAAATACACTCACCACATACAGAAAACGATTTATATTTTAAAAACACAAACAAACCATTTGAATATTACACGTTTGTACCAGACGAACAAAGTATTTTTGTAGCTTTATGTCTTTTTTTATTTATTTTAATTTTAAAACTACTCTATTTAAAACAATATGTGAAGAGCCTCCAGCAGGTTTTTCCTTTGCACTTTAAACCCGTGAATAAAAGTTCTCAGTTGTAAATCCACAGTGCGCTCCTTAGGACGACTTATCCGAGGCTGTTGGCTTGGTTTTACATATTAATGATTTCTTTAATAATCCGTGTCTTATCTCTCTCTTTCTCAGTGTGACGGAGTGCTCAGTTTGGAAGGTTTTTCACCCAGTTCGTGTTCACTGAGAGACAGTGAGCTGCTGAATGTTCCTGAGCGTCGGTAAGGAGTTGATGGGCGGAGGGTACAGGGAGTTGTGGATATCGGCGGGACTCAGGGAGCCGGTCCCCGGAAGAGGGCTCACCGAACCAGGGTCACTGTGCACTGAGCCGCCGCTGCCGTCTGACTGGCCTAGCTTCTTCTTTATTAACTTCCTCTCTTTGGCTCTGCGGTTCTGGAACCAGATTTTTACCTGTGAAGGAAGGCCAATAGAGATCCGTTAGAGTTTATATTTTACATCATTGTATATTTGCGTTTTGGAACCCATGATAAAGTTTAAAGATTTTCACCGCGCTTTTGCACTTTCATAGTAACGGTTTTACAAGGTATACAACGTTCTTGCTGATTAAAAAAAAAAAAAAAGTACAATATATTATTATTATTATTGGAATTGTAATATATGCAAATACAGCAAATAATTTTGCTCCCTGCATGCAGACCCAGTAAACAAGGAACGTCCCTGGACGTTCAAAATAGGTCTAAAAGTAGTCTGTCCGTCAAGGACATATTTTAAACGTCAATGGACGTCCAAAATCCATCTTAATAAGTTAGTTAAGTGGTGACCAATCGATAACGTCAGTGGACGTCCAAAAAGCGTTTTATACAAGTAATTTATTTCGGGACCAATTAATAACGTCAATGGACGTCCAAAATACGTCTAATAGTCGTCTTTTCAATGTCTGTGTTTGGACGTCTTTTCAATTTTCATTTTCAACCTTAAGAGAGCGTTGATTAGACGGCAGTCATTACGTTATTTCAACGTTGAATCAACGGCTAAATATTTACTGGGGGGGTTGTACTCATTTACTAACACTTGGAAAATAATCAACATCATTTAATTTCAGATTGAACAGAACGATGTGTCCCACCTGTCTCTCTGAAAGCCCTAGGTTCACTGCCAGCTCCGACTTTCTTCTGATGGTGATGTAACGATTAAAGTGAAATTCCTTCTCGAGCTCCAGCCTCTGGTGATCTGTGTAAACCACTCTGTATTTCTCCTTTGTTCTCGTTTTACCTGCACGGATATATAAAGTGCATTAATGAAGGCACTGGAATAAATGAACAGATAAATAACACGCAGAGAAAAATGGCTCGTACATGAACAATTATTCACGTGGAAACGACGTTTGACTGGGTTTATTCAGCTGAAATAAATACCAACAACGTACAAAGCCAAATTTAAGAGGAAAAAGTCGACATGGCTGAAAATGTAGGGCTTTATTACGTGGGGATAAAAAGCATAGCGATGTAAGGGAATGAAAAATAAATAAATAAATAAATAAATAAATGATTAGATAAAAAAAGACCAGCAACTGATCAATCAGATTATAAACATGTAGGATCACCGCAATGTAAAATTAGCTTACATTCACAACCAGTGTAATTAAACCATATTTGAACAGATGTATATTTGTAAATAAATAAAATAAAATCAGTGGTGAAAAGTCTGAGTTGAGTGCAGTAAAGAGCCCAAGGCTGTGAGGAGGATCTTATCTGTCTGCATCAAGACATGTAAATCATCCCTCTGATCTTCCTTTACAGCACTTTTCTCTACAAACTGCAGAACAAAGAGTCGAAGAGATCTTAGCTAAACGCCATTCAAGTGTTAAGAGGCAACACAAGAGGTAAAAGCATTTACAAGGAGACTTTCCCTGAGAGAATCAGAGCAGGCTGCTCCTGTTTCACTGTCTGCCCACGGTATCTGCTCTTGTTATTAATAATGGCAGCAATGTAAAATGATTTTTATTCGCTTTGGCTGATTAGAAATCATGATTTAAATACGTGTAATTGAAGTACAGATGGGGGTTGACCATAAAATCTAAAGGCATCACTAATCTTGTCAAATCAAATGAAATATACTCTCTTCAAATTTGTACTTGAGTGACCCGTCTGGCTACATCTTCTCATACATATTCCCCACTGTCAGATAATGGTTTAAATACTAACATACGTCCTATAAGGATTCTTGTACTCTGTATTTCTATCTCACTTTAAAATAACTTTAATATTTGTATATTGACTCTATTAATAACTGCCACGTTAGTTTTCCCACATCGCACAGCTTGTTTAAAACTATGACTAATCCCCTTTAAAATAACGATGTGCCTACTGTCCTTCTGGGCTGTTTTATAACAAGGGCCTGGCTGTGAAATCCCTCACACTCCTGAAGAGGCGAGAGGAAGACTCTGCTGCATATCAAAGTGAAAGAGAGTGAGGTGTTGAAAGGAGCCGACGCCTCAATCTGACAGATAACCCCCGAAAAAAGAAGGAGAAGAAGAGGGAGAGGAGACAATATAAAACAGGAAAAAACCTCGTAGCTCCCATCTCCTTCACTCGGCGCATTAGCATCACACAAGCGCGTGGCGCCACCTCCCCACACCTCCACCTGTCTCCGCGCGCATTTGCCACAGTTGCATTTGCTCCAGTTCGACCCAAACCCTTCAGAAACAACTTCACTTAAAATAATACAGCTGCAGATCACAGTGGAAGACACCCTCCTCGGCTCGCCCCCCCCCCCTCTTTCTTTCCTTCTGATTTACACTGGAAACACGGCTCATCAAGGAGACATGACAAGGAGCTTCACTGGATTTATACAACTCCACGGAACCGATTCTGCAGTTCACACCACGATAAATAAATAAATAAAATAAGTTAAAATAAAATAAAAGCACGTGCAGCTCACTCCTGCCCTCGGGCGTAGAAAACATTCATGAATGAACAGGTCTGTCAGTCAAAAACAACACCATTTTATGAGATCTAAAGGAAGGAACCGAGGCCCATATATTCCAGGTTAAACAGAGACGTGTATTGTCATGGAAACGCGCGTACTCGCGTTTAATACTCACTTTAAATTTAAATTAATATCGACTCATTTTATTTCTTTTTCAGTGAGTGTTATACACACATCAGACCTTCACTCGGTGCCTGAACGTTTCAAAATCGTTCGAAAATGTCTGACCACCTCCATCCAGGGAAATCACATACTTCAGTTTGTTGAATTAGAAACTTTCAAAACTAAAACTCTTTTCATTTAAACTTACAAAATGATTCATTTAATTTCAGATGGTGAACTGTTGCATGGTGAGTGCATTTCACTTCTGAGTTCAGAAAAGAAAACAAAGTTGGGCCTAACTTGCGTCGTGCATTAATTGCCATGGAAACGTTCAATTGAAACATTTTGAATCCCGTGGTCAAAATACAGTTTTGTTAAAATTCTACAATTCTAAATGAATACAGAATACAGAGCTCGTTCCTATGGTTTTCACTCAGAAAACAGCATCAGCAAAAGACGTCTTTCAAAATGTTGCATGCAGCCTGCTTCATTAAAATAATAATAATAATTTCACAGAGCGTAGTTTTCGGATCAAACTGCGGTTTGAGCCCAATGTAAAGTGAGTTAGAGCTCAGATAATGAATGAGGAAGGGAAAGAGAAGTCTACAGTTTGGTGTGGAATGCTGGGCGATTATTCAGAAACACGCCTTACATTTTGCCCAGTCTTTTTCAGACATGTTGCTTGAATTCGTCACAAGTCAAAATTCGTTAAATTTGTTTTAAACTATTTTTTGGACGACACGTGAGACACGGCGGAAGATGGAAGAGTTACACGTCCTCGGTTTGCAGTGATTACGCAGTGGGGTTTAAATATTTCAGTGCTGGATTCTTTTAGGCTCAGTGTAATGCGCTAGTGCTCTGTTAAAAGTTAAATGTACAGTGTGTGTGTGTGTGTGTGTGTGTGCGTGCGTACCTGTAGAGGAAGACTGCACAGTTTTGCTCATCCACTGGTAGGAATTGCGGCGCTCAGAATGCGGGGAGAGCGGCGGCACTGAGACGCTGTCCTGCGGCGGCGGGAGCACGGAGGAGGGCGCGTGCAACGGTGGGTACTCAGGCGAACAATACGAGACCGGTCCCGGAGAGGAGCCGCTGCTCATGGGCGCGGAGATTTGGTTTGGGGGACCCAGGCTGTACGCGCCCCAGTCCTCCCTCTGCGCGCCGTACGGTGTGGCCCACGGACCCGCCGCCTGCGCCTGCGCCTGCGCGTGCGCCTCCACGCCGGGCACGTGGTGGTATCCGCCGAAGTCCGAGTACTGCGGCGTGGACACAAAGTTCTGAGGTGGAAGGTTGATACCTGAGGAGCGGCGTACGGGTCCTTGGTGGTGATACATATTGCCCTCTTTATCCAGGAGATATCCAACATACATGATGCGTTAAAGAGGGAAATAAAAAGCAAAATTCCCGTTTTATGGCAACATACTAGCCCCGCACCATGCCAGAAAGCGGATCAGAATCAAGCCAGAAATCCGAATCAATCCCAAACAGGCCCTCGAGGGCTTTTCTCTTTGTTTTTGTTGAGTAAAAATGCTGTAAGCTGTGGTAAAATGTCTTAAAACGAGGTGTAGTCCAGAGCAGCTCTTCAGCTCGCGCGCGCGGGGTTAAGTCCGTGACGTGCTTCAATCAAACATGATGTGTGAGTGTTGACAAGGTGCTGCTGGTGTAGGTATAACAGCGCCTTCCTGACGTCAGCCGACACTTCAAAACGGCGGATTTGCATTCAAATAACGGCCAATGAGACCACGCACACCCACCCACCCACACACACTGTACCCCAGCACACAGGAGGAAGCATCACAGGACCGACAGGACAGAAAACACACGTTCCCCAACGAAAACCAACAAGGTCTGCAGGAATACAGAGTTTAGATGCAATGCAGAACTCTTCCAATCTCTTTCTGCCCCCTTTAAAAATTACAGGACATTTAGAGTGCGTCCAATCAAGCAACCAATCAGACAGTCAGTCAGTACAGCTACATCACCACCATCATATAAAGCACTGGAGTAGCATTTAGACACATTGTTACAGAGACAGAGACAGGACTGTGGACATCACAACATACCAGGAACGTAATAATAATAATAATAATGAATATGTTTAATATGATAATTATTATGACGTGTCCAATGACCAACTGCGATACGTATTTTTCCACATATTCATTATAAAAAATAATAAAAAATAAAATCTTAACAACAACTAATTATAATAAAATGATCAAATAATCGTTATTATTGCTGTAAAATGTTAATGTTAATTAACTCCTTATTTCAATAGTTTTGTTGTGTGGAGGATGTAAACCAGATCACATTCCTGTTCATTCTGCTTTAATTTTGTAAACATTCACTTGAAACATTTTTCCATAAGATTACATTTGCCTCGCTTTCTAGTTGTGTACAACTGTACAGTTATTAATAATATTATTCTAAACGTTCCTCATTTAGGATTATCATAATTTTTTGTGTTGTTGTTGTTATTATTATTATTATTATTATTATTATTATTATTATTATTATTATCACCCTCCCATTGCCGTAGTAATCTGGAGGTGTAAAGTGTGGAGATGGGAAAAACTCGTATGTGGAGTCTCCATGTCAGAGTGTGTTGGCGCATTGTGAGGTGTGAAGTGTGTTAAAGTCTCTCTCTCTCTCTCTCTCTCTCTCTCACTTCACACCTTGGACAGGTCACACTTAACAGTTAATTCCGGTGTGTGTGTGTATGTGTGGTGGGAGGGTTAAAGGTTGTGGAGAAAGATTTGTGTACAATTTAGAAGCTTTAACAAGTCGTTAGGTAGTTTTAATACACACGTTTTCACTGTGTGACAATGACGCTGATTTAGAGGCTGTGTCCCAAACCACACCCTAGCCGCCTACTAGACAGTAGCAGTAGAAGGCCATTCGTTACATTTGTTGTTCAGTTTGTTGAGCACAGTTCCTGAGAGATTCTAAAAATTATTATTATTATTATTATAAAAATATTTTATTTCGTCATAAAACATTAAGAGTGAAGTCTGAAAAACATTTTACTTAAAAATTAAGAAAATGAACCGATGAATTCGGGCAAGGCCCCAAAATGAAACGCTGCATTATTATCGCGTAATACGAGACATTGTAGTTAATACACCGCTGCTACAAAATGGCTGTTCTCACCGGAAGTACGTTTCTCTTCATTGTACCACGGAGACAGCTTTTTCTGTAAAATTGCAGGTGCAAACCATAACAAGACGGGCCTATAATCAGTATTTTTCTTTTTAAAAGTTTAGTTGTGTTTGTAATATATCATAAATGCTGTGATGTCATAAATCAATTGACACAGTGTAACAGACGCGTGTATCGTATCCGGAAATTGAAATAATTGGAAATTAATGTTAAATACAAAAAGTATTATTCACTAAACTATAGTTTATCATTTAATTTCGTAATGTTTTGGCTGAAGAGTGTTCTTTCACTTTACTCCTGATGTTACTTTTCATGATGTAGCCACAATCTACCAGCTTCTATTGTGATGTCCTTTTATTCAGCATCCTTTGTTTCCAGATATGGCATTTTGCCTTAAGTATGATGGGCATGGACTTTCCATCCCCTTGCAGAGAAGTATTATTTGGGGATGAGGAGCAGGTAGAAGAGTGGAAGGTATTCCTTTATGATTGTATCTGTATTGTTAAAGCTATCATTGTCCCAGACTACTACATATTAAGAGAAGTCATTCCTCCGCAGTTCTCTATGACTCTTAAGGATGAGTTGCACCTGTAACCCATTCCTCGGATCATGTGATTGGTTGCTCTAAAGTGTGAGAAAATAATGCCCTCAAAAATAAACAAACGATTTCAGATTCAGAAAACGATGCCATGTATATTATGTGTTTAATCATTTTCCATATTGTCTTTCGTTGTATGTATAGATTTAGACTGTTAACCCATTCATTAACATAAGTGGGAGTAACCAAACTCAATAGAATGGTTTTGCTTTGAGCATAAAGGCTTTCACAGTGAATCACAGTACTAACTCAGGACAGCTGTACTTAACTGCTCTAAAGTTCTGGTTCTGCTTCAACACAAGAAATAAACATTGAGATTCATTTGAGGACTTTCCCAAAGCTATTTTGAAAAACAGTCGTGCCTGGTACTGCAGTACACATTGTTTGAGGGAGCCAATAGTTCATCTCAGAACTTTAAAATTGTTATAGTAAACAAATGTGTACATTTTGAGCTTGACTCTATTTGGCCAAACGATTTTGGATTATTGCTTATCCACTGTCTTCTAAAATCACGGGTATCAATAAGAGCTTTATCTCCCTTTGCTCCAGATACAGCCTCTGTTTTCTGAGTAGTCATTTACCCTAGATATTGGGGGATTTCTGTGAGAATTTGATGGGTTTCTGTTGAAGTACTGATGTTGGACGATTAGTTCTCGATCACAATCTCATCTCAAAGCTGTTGGATGGAGCTCAATCTTTCAAGAGAACAAAGCTCCACTATTCCACAGACCAATGCCAAAATTGAATGAAACCAGTAAAGATGTTTATGACCGAAGAAAAATGTATTTAGGAAGAATTATAAATTTATACAGAATCAAAATTTAGAAACAGGGAAACATGACAACAAAAATAAATGGATAAAAAAGAAGGTACCATTTTAAATTACAGCTCACTGGGTGAGTACAGAGTAAGTACCTGTTCAGGAAGCCGTAAGATAAAATAAGTACTGAGTAAGTAAAAGTTTGATACTAGAAATATGTGGTTATTATAATCATTTCATAATTTTTACTCATTAGTCAGCTGTGTTCATATAATGCCTCACGACACATAGTTTAAAACGTGTAAAATGTCTTATAAGTGTGTGATGATGATGATTGGTGAGGTAAATCACACGTCCTGAACCTAATGAGTACAAAGCACCATGAAACTCTGCTAGTGCCTGTAATGAAAGTAGCTGCCCATGTCCTTCTCTGTAGGTGCACTGTAAATAGATTTAAAGGATCCATAATTACATTCAGAACTACAATCAAGACAAAACAGTAGGTGAACTCCTTATTTATATAAAATGACAGTGATAGTCACTTGCATAAACTGTCATTATTTTAATTCAATGTTTGTAATCTACAATTATGCTGAGAGGTACAATGGATTCGGAACGTAGTCACGTGCCTTATTTGTAAAGTATTTATAACATACCCAGTAATAACCACACGTTTCTACTATCATACCCAGTAAACAAGGAACGTCCCTAGACGTTCAAAATAGGTCTAAAAGTAGTCTGTCCGTCAAGGACATATTTTAAACGTCAACAGACGTCCAAAATCCATCTTAATAAGTTAGTTAAGTGGTGACCAATCGATAACGTCAGTGGACGTCCAAAACGCGTTTTATACAAGTCATTTATTTCGGGACCAATTAATAACGTCAATGGACGTCCAAAATACGTCTAATAGTCGTCTTGTCAATGTCTGTGTTTGGACGTCTTTTCAACTTTCTTTTTCAACCTTAAGAGAATGTTGATTGGACGGCAGTTATTACAACGTTGAATCAACGGCTAATTGTTTACTGGGATACTCTTTACTTACCCTGTACTTATTTTATCTTACAGCTTCCGTAACAGACAATTACTCTGTACTCACCCAGTAATTAGCGGGCTGTAATTTAAATTGTTACCAAAAACAATAATAAATGTACACCCCTGCGCACTAACAGCAGGACAGATGTGCTTTAATCCTTGTTGCACCATCGAGGTGGGAGTGACCCCTTGTGGCCAGTAGAGTAATAATTTGTCTGAATGACGGGGTGCTTGAGTTATACTCCTTAAAACCCTCCCGAAATTATACAGTAGAAAATGCTTTTCTTTTTCTCCCTAATATTTTTTTATAGTTTACCCCCGTCTTTGATAGTCCTGCCAAGTTAAAGGCCATAACGATCAGAAAATAAAGACAACGTAGGTTTCTAATAATAGCTGATAATACCAAAAGTCTCGTTTTACCGTTATTTTTAGCGCTGTCTCAGGTAAAGATTTTCGATCAGAAACTAAACCGAGTAAACGACATCTAGAAATATTCACTGTAAAATGTAACTAACTGAATATAAAGTGAACAGTAGCATCCGCAAGAGGGCGCTCTAGTCTTTATAATGGATATTGAAACTTGTTAACAGAAATAGTCTGTCCGTCTGAGCCGAGCAGAGCTCTCAGATCTTTAGGAGCTAGTCAGTTGGTCCTGCCTCGGGTCAAAACTAAACATGGAGAGGCAGCGTCTCATAAATGGAACAAGCCGAGTGAGAATATTAGAAGAGCCCCGACTTTAGACACTTTTAAATCAAGACTTAAAACACTCCTGTTTGAGCAGCTTACAGCTCAGTTTGAAATATTCTGCACTTTGTAACACTTTGCCCCTTTAGGGCGGGGGGAATTTGAGAAGCTCCCGGCTTAGAGGTTACGTGGTGTGTAGTAGGCCGCTAGCTGTTAGCATTCAGGACACATACTCCGGAGTGGGCTACACCAAGGCTAGTTTATTTGAGCTACATACACAGACCATACAAAGCCAGGTCACACGGCTACTACCCCAGCCGTTCATACATAAAGAAAAAGGGCAGCGCGGAGCTTCTTGACAGTGTTACTGGGTTCAGTAGAGTTTACACTAAATTGGAGGAATGCAGCCTAAAGCTGATACACCAGCTTACCCTCTTCTCCTTGGAGGTCACTCTACTGGCCCCACCCCTCATTGGAGAGACCCTTATATACCTGCACCCATATATAAACATAGAGGTCCCCTCTCTTAAAGGCACAGCGTAGCTGTAACCGTTACATTTCTCCCCAGACAATAAAGAGGCTGACCCCAGCCGTACACAGTGAGGAACAGACCAACAATATAATTTTCATACATGGACCGGGTGAGAATTATTAAAGCCCCATGGAGAAGATATACAGATTTGAATATACTTAACTGGCATACATGTCAGTAGATAGGCCAAAACTAAATAACAACAAAAGCTGCAAAGGCTCAAGTAAACCCACATCAGTGTAGTGCCCAATCAAATGTCAAAACAGAGATAAACCACATTAGAACATGTTTTCTTTTTCTTTTTAACACTTAAACTTAATGAACAAACATTAATAAATGGGAACAAATGCACAGACCCTTATCTCTACCCATAGCATTATGGGACTAAAAGTTCATTTTGTCAGTATGATAAGGGTTGGTCCACCTAGACGATGACCAACCTGATGTGATCCTGGGAACCCGTCTAGGCCTAAAGTTGTATAAACTAAAGGTGTCAGGGACAAAATCACAGTCAGTCACTTGGTTTTGTGCAATGTGTAGGCTGTTAGGTGTCATGACTGGGTCGGTTAAGGGCAACTCAGTATTGGCAGAGTCATAGTCGGGTATGTCTTGTGACTGGTTGCAGAATGAGTCAAAAATGTCACTTAAGGACTCAGCATGCATGTTTTCTGGACAAGCTGGGTCTGGTTTACTAAAGTCAGGGTCCAACCAGTCTTCTACTTTCTCAAAATCAACATGGGGCTGTGTAAGCTTGTTAGTAGCAGCTGTGTCCCATGTATGGAAAGGCTGCAAGTTAACAACATGGAAAACACCAGCGTCTTTGCCTGTATCCACACTTTCCAGCCTGTATGTCACGTCAGAAAGTTTTTGGGTTATGCGAAATGGTCCACAGTACACTGGGGCCAGCTTGGCTGTGAAATTTGCAACGGCATCTGACCTAGGGTGAGTCTTGACTCTGACAAGGTCATCCAGCTGATACGATACAGGTCTACGTTTCAGGTCATAGTAGTGTTTGCGCCTTTTCTGGCTTGTCTCCAGCACTTCTCTAGCATGATCATGTGCTTCCCTCAGTGAGGATCTTAGGTGTTCAGGGTATGGGACCTCAGGTACTCCAAACCCCTCAGAGGAAGGCTGTGTGATGAGGTCGAGTGGGGTTTCCAGTTCTCTTCCATAGAGCATCACAGATGGGCTGAGTCCAGTACTCTCATGTGGGGCAGTTCTCAGGGCAAAACAGATCTGAGGGATGTACTTATCCCATGAAGAGTGTTTGTCACCCACATAGGCACGAATGGCTGTCTTCAGGGTGCGATTAACACGCTCCGTTGCGTTTGTCTGTGGATGGTATGCCGTCGTAAGTCTGTGTTCAGACCCAAGTGTGATTTAGGGTCGAGGAAGTACAACAGCCCATCTTGTTCAACGTATGGAGTATTCAATTCATTTGTACTGTCTTCAGAAGCATTCTCTAGGCCACGCAACAGGGTACCAGTCTCGTGGTCATTTAGCTGTAGTTGTCTCAGGTGGGAGCGGTCTTGCAGCAGCACTGGGGGAAGGGCACGAAGGTCCAGCCCAGCTAATGTGGCATAGTCTGGGAGGATATCCAAGGGTGTATCGTTGCCTGGCAGGGGGTTGCGGGAGAGCGCATCAGGAACCCTATTCTGAACTCCTGGCTTGTGGACGATGCTGAAATCAAAGTCTTGGAGCCGGAGGGACCATCTTGCCAGCCGGCCAGAAGGGTTAGGGCGAGACATCAGCCATCTCAGGCTACTTTGGTCTGTGAAAACGGTCACATGAAGACCTTCGACATAGGGCCTGAAGTGTTCTAGGGCCCAGATGACTGCCAGACACTCCTTTTCAGGTGTTGAATATGGCTTCTCTGCCTTATGCAGTGTACGGCTCGCAAAAGCTACAGCGATGTCTCGACCATCTTGATCTCTCTGCATCAGAGCAGCACCCAATCCTGCGTCACAGGCATCAGTGTGTATGAAAAAAGGGGTTGAAAAGTCAGGGAATCTCAGGACAGGGGAGGATGTTAGGCGGTCTTTCAGGGCATTCATGGCAGTTTGGCAGCTGCTGTCCCAAGAGAAAGACACATCGTTTCTTGTGAGATTGAACAGTGGTTCGGCAAGCTGGGCATAACCAGAGATAAACCGCCTGTAGTAACTTGTCAGTGCCAGGAACTGTCTAACCTCCTTCACATTCGTTGGGGATTTGAACTGCATTACAGCGCTCACTTTAGAAGGATCAGGCAGAATGCCATTAGGTGTGACACGGTAGCCCAGGAAAGAAAGTTCACTGAGGCAAAACTGACATTTGTTTAGTTTAAGCGACAGGCCAGCTGACTGGAGTCGGGTTAGGACTATTCTCAGGTCTTTCAGATGCTGATCAAATGTTGGGGAAGCCACGACCACATCATCAAGATACACCGCGCAAATCTTATAAGTGAGGCCAGCAAGAACTGTGTTCATCAGCCTTTGGAATGTGGCCGGGGCATTACTGAGACCGAAAGGAAGCACCTTGAACTGATATAAACCTTGATGTGAAATGAAAGCAGCCTTGGATCTTGAACTCTCCTGAACTGCCACCTGCCAATATCCTCGTGCTAGATCGATAGTAGAAAGAAATTTTCCTCGGGCCAAGAAATCCAGAGATTCATCAATCCTTGGGAGGGGATAAGAGTCTCTTACCGTGAGCTGGTTAAGTCCCCTGTAGTCGACACAGAATCTCGGTTCCCCACAAGGCTTTCTCACAATAACCACCGGGGCAGCCCATGGACTGAAAGAAGGCTCAATGATGTCCTCCTCAAGCATCTTCCGTATCTGGTCCTCAATAATTTTCTTCTTTGCTGGTGATGTGCGGTAAGGCGGAAGGCTGATGGGCCTAGCATCTCCTGTGTCAATGATGTGTTCGGTTAACGATGTGTGACCAAGATGACCATCAAAAAGATCATAAAACTGCTCCAATAGTTCTCTTAGCTTCACCTTTTGTTCTGGACTCAGTGCTGCTGTCTCCACCTTGTCACTGAGAGTGGGAGCTGCAGTTTCGAGACCCATTATGCAGTCATGTAGGTCAGCTGAGCCGCATGTGTCATCGGAATCAAAAGTGGGGTCAAGATCATCACTAAACGTTACAGTCCTGGACGGGATATGAATACTCAGTGAGGCACGTTGCATAAAGTCCATTCCCAAAATCATTGGTGAGGACAAGTGGGGAATAATAACAAACCTATGGTAGAACCGCTTGCCTTGAAAACCTATTGAGAGCCATATTATTCCTGATGGTTCACAGCCTGCACCGTCAGCTAACTGTAAAGGTGGACCAGCCCATAGTTGAGTTTTGGGGTTGCTTTGGCTGTTGGGTGGTACCAGGTCGGCTCGCACGGCTGACAGAGAGGCGCCTGTGTCTAAAGTGGCAGGAATTGCTTCCCCTCTAAGGTTGACTCTAGTTTTAAAAGGAGTGTTCCAGAAAGATCCTGAAGTGATGTCTTCCACGTGTCCTAAATATGGTTGAGCTGAGTGAGGCAGGTCTATTGTTTGGGGGGAGGGGTGCCTCTGTAAAACGAACTCTCCCCTTTGCCGTTTCCCTGCAGCTTGCCTGAAGACCTCCTGCCATCTGAAAATTTGCCGCTATCCACAACAGAAACAGGACTGACTGAACTGGAGGGGCATTGGTCCCTGTTCGGGCGCCACTTGTAACACTTTGCCCCTTTAGGGCGGGGGGAATTTGAGAAGCTCCCGGCTTAGAGGTTACGTGGTGTGTAGTAGGCCGCTAGCTGTTAGCATTCAGGACACATACTCCGGAGTGGGCTACACCAAGGCTAGTTTATTTGAGCTACATACACAGACCATACAAAGCCAGGTCACACGGCTACTACCCCAGCCGTTCATACATAAAGAAAAAGGGCAGCGCGGAGCTTCTTGACAGTGTTACTGGGTTCAGTAGAGTTTACACTAAATTGGAGGAATGCAGCCTAAAGCTGATACACCAGCTTACCCTCTTCTCCTTGGAGGTCACTCTACTGGCCCCACCCCTCATTGGAGAGACCCTTATATACCTGCACCCATATATAAACATAGAGGTCCCCTCTCTTAAAGGCACAGCGTAGCTGTAACCGTTACAACTTATATTTCTGTAACGGCATTTTATTTTGCTTTCTTTTATTGTATCATTTTAAATTGTTTTAATCATTTACTCTTTTTATTTAATTGTTTTATTGGACTTTTATGATGTTATTCTGGCTTTTAATTTAGCTGTTTTTCTTGTGTAAAGCACTTTGAATTGCTCTGTATGAAAGGTGCTCTATAAATAAACGTGCCTTGCCTATTGATAAAGGTTTTGACCGTTTCTGAAACGCATTAATGGTGTCATTTTGAAAATAATTGTATTATTATTAGTAGTAGTAGTAGTTTTAATAGTAGTAGTATTATTAGTATTATTTTTTTTTTGCTGCACAAACATGTATCTCTAGGCTAGCTATGCTACATGTTGAAGGTGAGATATAATAGCTAAAACTTTCATAAAACGCTACCTGTAACATTGTAAACATATATATTTTTTTATTTCACCAGGTCAGTTTAGGCATTTCTCACAAGAACTGAACATACTTTAAAAAAAGTAGCATGTCCTGCTTTTGGACAGTGGACCAGTGAATACTAGTTGACTATCGCTAACTAAACCAGTAGCTAACAAAACTAGCCTAAACCAGCGCAGACCAATGTGGCAAGCTTTAACATGTGAAGGTTAATTCTGTAAGTTTAATAGTAAAATATATTTTGTGAATAAGTAATAGAGAATAGTATTTTTAATCACTAGACAGATAAATTCCCCTCTCTTGGAAAATGTGTAAGTCCATGAAGCTGTCTTTGTTGTTTCCATGTGGTGCTGTATTGTGGTAATGCATTTAATTCCATGTCTGTCCTATAGAGAGGCTGTTTTGAAGTGTACTGCTAAATTGTACACAAATTAAATGGAGAAAAAAATGACACATATTAATCACTGGTTCTCATTCATTTACATGACTTTTATTACATGTTTGTGAGGGTTTTGCTGTTTCAGTGAAATGTATTTGGGCTGAATTTGGTGCCATAAACACCAAATGCTACATACATTACTCATTATTAAACAAACTTGTGACTTTTGGGACATTTTTGTGAGAATTATATATTATTCAGCTACAGATACCAGTGAGGTCAGGTACTGATGTTGGTTGTGGGTCAAAAAACACCACTGGATGGAGCTCCATCACTCCAGAGAATGCAGATCCTCAGAGCAATGCTGAGGGTCTTTATACTTCTTTATCCTGTGTGTAGCATTGGGCCTGGTGACTTTAAGCTCTTGTGCAGCAGCTTCAGAATGTCTCGTTCATGTTTTGTGCTTTTCAGTTAACAGTATACAAGCCGAACATTTGTTTCACAATGGGCACACATTAAACTTGCTAAATGCACTCATTAGAAGTGGTGTGTACCAACATTTAAAAACAAATATAAACCTTCATAACTATGACATTAAGCTAAGATTGACTTAGAATTTAAAGCTTTAACAACACAGACATGTCTTCATTGTAGTTGGGGGCTTATATTTCCATGTTTTTCTAATTGTGTGAATAGCCCAAGAACGACAAGCAATAAAATGAGGCCTGAGGACAATTCAGAGAAAAGAGTTTATGAAGAATTCTGAAGCACCGAAGCAGAACGGGCTGTTTATGAGCACAAACACATGTTTTTCTGGTGGGCTGTATTGTTAAACCCACCTCAGATCCCTGTGGTCTCATCCTGTGGTCTCATCTTGTGGCTTCTATTAGAGGACAGTTCCTTATGTGGCCATCCTCTCTTCTATATCTGCATTATGAAATGGATTTTGGCTTGGATGTACAGTTCCCTATATAGATACTTCCTTATATGGGTGCAGATCATTTACATTTAGTGGAAGTGCTTTAAGGCGATACTTCCCATATTCAAACCCACAGTGTTCACTAATGGCCCAAGATAGACACAAGATTTTACACACAGAGTCAACAGTCTCCAGTTAAACTAATAATGATGTTATAAAGGGAACATTACTTGATAACATGACAATAAGGGGCTCTGCAGAAGAGTCTACACATAACCCTGTGTAAACGCAATGATACGTTGTCACTGTCCAATGAAAAACACGTATCTCCATTTTTGTCAAATTTTAGTTTACTACATCTTTTGAACACAACAACTGTCATTCACATTGTGTAATAACATAATGATGAATAGATCAATAGAAATGCTCCAGCTCCAATGAAAATTAAAGTTTTTTTCTTCTCATGTCAATGTGCTATTTTTGGAGATACATGTTTTTCTACGGACAGCTGGACAATAACTGAACATTTTTGATCTTGTTTAATATTCACACTTTTCCTGCTGACATAGTTACTGCTTGTTGTCTTTGTGTAGATGGGTGGCGTAGCTCGGCTTTCTGGCTGGTTTGGACTTCACTGACAGCTCCAGTGTGATGACTCTGCAACTTCCTGTCATCCCACGACCACAAATCCCCTCAGCTGTGAGTGTGTGTGTGTGTTTAACAGGAATATATCACATTGTGGGGACCAAAACCTCTTACACACTTACACTGTGGGGATTGTGGAGCCATCATTTTATTTAAAGGTGAAGACATATAGAAATGTAATGTCTTCAGAATTCACAGATACAAGATTTTGATTTGTGTGTGTGTGTGTGTGTGTGTGTGTGTGTGTGTGAGAGAGAGAGAGAGTCTGTAAACAGCATCTCAGTCTGAGTTGGGCTATATTTGTGGTAATGTCTCACTACTATACATACTTCATGAAAGAGCTGTATTCCCGTTTTCTTTGCAGTGGTTTCATAAATCTGGAGTATACCAAACTTTTTTGGCAACTGCAGTTCTCTCTTTATTTCACATGCCTTTCCTTACACACACACACACACACACACATATATATATATATATATATATATATATATATATATATATATATATATATATATATATATATATATATATATATATATATATATATATATATATATATATATTTACATATAGACTACACAGCCAAAAGTTGCTGCCTTAACAGCTTTTACTTTTCTGGGAAGTTTCTGTGATAAGTTTGGGATCAAAATCATCACTCTAGGACATTCCAAAGTTATTTCATCCACAGCTTGATGCTCGGGAATTCATATCCATTTAGCTGAATTAGTAAGGGTGACCACTGGCTCCTGTATGGCTGCTCATACAACCTGCTAGTGCACTATTAAACATCAGTTTCCAAACTGGTTGCACCTTATAGCAGCTGAATTTCACAGTACTCCTGGGAGCTTGTCCAAATATTTTTGTTATGTTTTGGTCTCTAAAATTCCTTTCTGGGTAAAGGTGCCCCAAGGCAAAGTACGGTCACTTTCTGTGACTACATCCGTCCCATTGTTTTAGCTGTGGGTGAGAGGAGAGGACATGCAGGCTATAACACACTGTCTCCAGCGTGCACTGGAATACATCTCCATTAATAGGAAGTTTAAGGAAGTTGGATTAAGTGGAGTTTTAGTTAAAATTTTTACAGTTTTGTCTCTGATAAGTCTATTTTTTTGCAGGGTATTGTGTCCCCTCGATGCTCCCTCCTCTGCTTTAGTGATTAATGGAGCATCCTGCCACTGGAGGCTGTGTTTTCCTTGGGAAGAGCTGTGGAAGTGGTAACACAGAGATATACAAATATTCAATTGTTGCAGTAGCGAAACAATAACACATCCCAGAAGGTGAGAGACTTTAATTAGACACACACAGGATGTTTTTCTTATAGAGCACTTTTACACACCACCGCTCAGAAGTGGAACAATGTAAATGTGATATTATAGAAGAGCAAATCCTTCTACCTGCTTTAGTTAGGTGTATTAGTTAGTGATATTGTTTAATCCAGTGGAACACAATCCAAAATATCTTTAGGCATGCACAGTAATATCGCAATCAACAGAATACATGCTAAAAATAATGGCACATCATTCATTTGTTGATATAAAATATACTAATATTTGTATTTCAAAAGATCATATGTTGAGAAAAAGCTGGATTACAGTGGTACAATTATTGCATTTTAATCATATTTATAACCTTTTGCAATGAAAAACTATGTATGTGATTTATTTATTTATTCACCACTTTGACCTGAAATGGCAACTGTTTAAAATAAAGCCATCACTAAAGCATTTCTTCTCATTAGGCAATATTTTTACATCAAAATGATGCTCATGCGGAATAATGTTTCATCCCACTTACCTAGATGAGCAGGCATAAGCCACCAAAACCACAAATGGCTTATATATTTTTTTTCATTGGACAGGCTCTGTTATTCTCAGCATCTAACCTTAGATAGCCCTTAATCTAATTAGCTTATACTACTTAAGGGTATGCTATATCCTTCACTTCTGTCATTAAAATAATTAATATAAACATAAATAATTAAGGTGAACATGTATGACATTATTTTTATGACAGAAATTAAGACTATATATTTAACTTTAACTGTATACAGGGAGCGCTTTAATAAACTAAAATAAATATGTTCACTCAGATTTGCACTTGTCACACACAGTTTTGCTCAGATTTTTTACTGGACACATCTGTGAAAAGAAAATCAAAATAATATATTAATTTGACTACAGCAGTGTTCATTTGCATTTTCTACAATGCTTATTAAGGGAAATCTGAAGTTTTATGTACTAAATTATTTAATTAAAAACATATTGAGTAACCTTCATTCCATCATTTTTTTGGTTACTATCAAATGAACAGTGATTTAAACAAATTATAGTTTAATTTTAAATTGTACTTAAAATTCATTCATTTAATTAATATTATTATTTAAAATAAAGTATTTAAATTGGGCGGCACGGTGGCGCAGCAGGTATTTGTCGCAGTCACACAGCTCCAGGGACCTGGAGGTTGTGGGTTCGATTCCCGCTCCGGGTGACTGACTGTGAGGAGTTGCTGTGTTCTCCCCATGTCTGTGTGGGTTTCCTCCGGGTGACTGTCTGTGAGGAGTGTGGTGTGTTCTCCCCATGTCTGCGTGGGTTTCCTCCGGGTGACTGTCTGTGAGGAGTGTGGTGTGTTCTCTCTGTGTCTGCATGGGTTTCCTCCGGGTGACTGTCTGTGAGGAGTGTGGTGTGTTCTCCCTGTGTCTGCGTGGGTTTCCTCCGGGTGCTCCGGTTTCCTCCCACAGTCCAAAAACACACGTTGGTAGGTGGATTGGAGACTCAAAAGTGTCCGTAGGTGTGAGTGTGTGTGAGTGAATGTGTCTGTGTTGCCCTGTGAAGGCCTGGCGCCCCCTCCAGGGTGTATTCCTGTCTTGCGCCCAATGATTCCAGGTAGTGCTCTGGACCCACCGCGACCCTGAATTGGATAAGTGGTTACAGATAATGAATGAATGAATGAATGAAGTATTTAAATTTCATATTTTCAGTTCACATGTATTTTCATTGATTTCATTTCATCCCGATATTTATCAGTTAACAATCACAACACCTGCACCTTAATGCTGAAACAGGCTGGAGATGGAGCTGTGTTCACCTTGCCCTTCTCAGGCAATAAAAATTGACCAAACGTCTGTGTGCGCTCTATGAATAGTGCTTTCACATTACAAAAATATACTCTTAAATTTTGCATTGAAATAATGACATAAGCATAAGAACTTATTAAATGTATTATATTAAATATAAAAACATGTTTGTAAATTTTGAATGTGAGCTCTCCAACTTGGACAAGGACAAGATGAGATCTCTGGTCTCTTTCTCACTTCTTCTCATTAGAAATATCTCAGCAGTTTCTCCTTTGTCTCTCCATCTGATCTCACTGTTTTCCAGGAGAAAATAAAATGGAGATATTTTCTATTCTGTGAGCCATCTTGTGGAAGCTCAGTGATCAATGTGGTTTTTGATTCTCATATATCTATATATCTTCTTATACTCTGAAAACACAAAATATTTGATGAATTTTAATTTTTGATCAATCACACAACTCTACTAAACATTGGTTGGTCACAATTTGAAGAGAATGTGGAAAATGACAGTGTAATGTTCATGTTATTTTGTCCGTTTCTCATTCTTCAACCTTTATAGATTTCTCACAGACGTCTTCTTGACGTCATCTCGCAGAAAACAAGGTCCGTTCCAATACTGAAGTGTTTGAGTGCCGAGAACTCTTAAAATAGTCGGAAGAGTTCTAGAGCTGAATGATGAAGTTGGCCATCTGCCACAGTTGATGAATTCCAATTTCTGCTGTTCACTGTAACATCAGTGGAGTGTTGGGATGAATTTTTTTTAGCTTATTGTGTTGTTGGACAACAATCAAATATTGTCATAATTTAGTATTTTGCACTATGATGCTATTTTTATTGACTGAACCATTGAAATCTATTTATGAAATTTAATGTTGTTCACTACAGTCTGTGAGGAGTTGGTGTGTTCTCCCTGTGTCCACGTGGGTTTCCTCCAGGTGCTCCGGTTTCTTCCACACGTTGGTAGGTGGATTGGCGATTCAAAAGTGTCCATAGGTGTGACTGTGTGTACCTAGCCACTGAAATACATCGTGTTGCAGTGCCGGTCCCAAAGGGAGGGCTGCGTCAGGAAAGGCATCCGGCGTAAAAACTGTGCCAGATCCCGGATGGGAGCAGCCGAAAGACAAAGAAAATAAGACCGTTGTTCACTTTAGTTTTATCCAGTAAAATGAATGTCAGCTCAATGCTGATATTTATGGGTTTGGAAAAAAAGTTGATTTTCTGTCAGAATGTAAAATAGGTGTGTTCCACCATCACATGGGTGGGACATTCTTCTTAGAGACAAACTGGAAATGGAGTCATCAAACTTTTGTTCACAGCAATGCCTTAAAATTTATCAGGAAGAGGCAAAAAAATATTCAGCGAATCTCCTGTAGTTGTGTTACCTGTTTGTGTGTGTGTGAGTGTGGTTTTGTTTTTTTTTTCTTGTGAAGTCCTTTCTTTTGATTCTTGGTATTAAGAAGCCCCTTCACTTGCACATATGCTATAACACAGGAAACGTTTCAAAGGAATCATTTTGTTGTGTTGGATCTGATTAATGAAATACAATAATCTAATAATTATATTCTGTGTAGGCTCCAGGCCAAACATAAAATTAAAGTATGAATAAAAATCTAGTTATTCAAGGACCAAAACACAATCCTAAATTTACATTTACATTTAAAATTTACATCAGTGCACATTACAAGTCAACATTTTCACATTTTCTTGTCAAGTTACCCTTTAAAATAAAATTAATTCATTCATTCATTGTCTGTAACCCTTATCCAGTTCAGGGTCGCAGTGGGTCCAGAGCCTACCTGGAATCATTGGGCACAAGGCGGGAATACACCCTGGAGGGGGCGCCAGTCCTTCACAGGGCAACACAGACACACACACACACACACACACACACTCACACACTAACGGACACTTTTTTACGCCAATCCACCTACCAACGTGTGTTTTTGGACTGTGGGAGGAAACCGGAGCACCCGGAGGAAACCCACGCAGACACAGGGAGAACACACCACACTCCTCACAGACAGTCACCCGGAGGAAACCCACGCAGACACAGGGAGAACACACCACACTCCTCACAGACAGTCACCCGGAGGAACGCAGACACAGGGAGAACACACCACACTCCTCACAGACAGTCACCCGGAGGAAACCCACGCAGACACAGGGAGAACATACCACTCTCCTCACAGACAGTCACCCGGAGGAAACCCACGCAGACACAGGGAGAACACACCACACTCCTCACAGACAGTCACCCAGAGGAAACCCACACAGACACAGGAAGAACACACCACACTCCTCACAGACAGTCACCCGGAGGAAACCCACGCAGACACAGGGAGAACACACCACACTCCTCACAGACAGTCACCCGGAGCGGGAATCAAACCCACAACCCCCAGGTCCCTGGAGCTGTGTGACTGCAACACTACCTGCTGCGCCGTGCCGCCTTAAAAAAACATGTTATTTATATATATACAGTACTGTGCAAAGGTTTTAGACACCATTGATTATAAGATTCAAAAAGCCATTTATCTGAGCTGTAGACACGTTATTCCAGTGAGTGTGACACTCTGTGTGTGAATGTGTTGTTTAACTTTTTCCAAATCTCTCCTCATGGAGTCTGTATTATTTGAGGTGATCATCCAGAACCTAGTTTTAACGGTTAATAAATAATGATTTAAATAATGTGTGCTGTTGATTTAACAAATTCATACAGTCCAGGAGAATCTGAACAAAACACTGTTCTTCAAACTCACTCTCACCTACTACTTTAAAAAATAAAATAAATTATATTTCTTATTTGTTTTATATTATTATTGTTTTGTATTTACTGTGATTATATATAACTTCATACAAGCGCCACGCTTATTGAGAAGACATTAGTTTATATATATAAGAGTTCTGCCCTGTACTGTATTTTTTATTACAATCTATAAATGTAATAATTACTCTTCCCTGAAACCAACAGTGTCTTCACCAGAATTCATTCATTTATCTTCTGTAATTCCATCCTGATTTGTTTTTTATTAGAGTCCAGATCCTACAGGGAATAATAGGTACTCATCCATCACAGGGCACTAAACACAATCCCAGTCACTTACACACTTGTGAACAGTTTTGCACCGCTTATCTGTGGTGTTTATTAAACCTTAACTCGCCTCAGCGTATGTGTTCACATCTCCGCTGGTCCCTCGCTGCATGAAACCTACGCAGAATCCTGATAGGAATTTTTGGAGGATAACTGGTAACAAAGTTATGGCCAAGAATCCCATTACAATTTGTGAACCTTGGAAGAGACTGAAAGAAGAATGGAACAAATTCAAACAAGAATGGGAGAAATAGATGATTTCCTGCAGCAAGGCAAGGGCCTCTACACTTCCTACTGTTACTGTAAGATGTAACCATCAGAAATGTCATTGGTACGCTACAGTAATGACTCTTCTCTAATTATGTTAATCATGTTTCTCTTTTTATTTGCCATTTGTTTTTAAAATTGTTGTACAGAATCTTTTTAAATGATGAAATATGAAACATGTACATCCCTTCTTTAAGGAATGTTAGGAGAACATTAAATGAACATTACATGAGAAATTTAAGAGACTGTAAGTTGTTCTCTGAATTTTACGACAGCTACAAAATGTATCTCCCAAAGTGTATGAGAAGCATGCTCCTAGAGTCTGTTCCCCACCCCACCCAATCTCTCTATCTCTGTGTGTGTGTGTAAAAAGTAATAGGTGTGCATGAAAATCCAGACATAGTTTGTAGCCAAAGTTTTGATGACCCTTAACACACATCCTTCCTTTAGTTATTTATGAATCATTTTCCTGAATCAGTTTGCACTAGATGTCCCACACAGGGGTATAACTTACACCTCTCATTAAAGTCAGTCTGCTGGGTTCTTCATTATTATGATGCCATGTTTCTTGTAAACACATTCTTGTGGACACACCCAGGATCACTACTGAAGGGCACTGTTGTCCCACAGCAGTGCCGTGTCAGGACATTAATGATTAAGATTTTTTTCCTGTCCCGCTGACGGAGGTATTGTGCTGGTGACAGACTGACTGCCGACACCTCTCTCCTCTCAGGAAGTGTGTGTCCAGGGCCAAGGAGCAGGAGGAAGAACACACACCAATGACACACCACCTCAGTATCACCCTGACTGAAAATAATGCCCAGAACTCTGTATGATGCAGTTAGTTTGGCAGTGGCATAGTTTACTGTAAGAAGCAGCAGACACTGTAGAATATGTGGTGATACTTTTTCCTATTTTATTGTACTGTATTGTCATCTAGGCAGAATTCATATTAGTAAATGTCTGTATGAGTTTGCAGTACATGTAACAGCAAAAATACTCCAAAATATTGTCAAGTTTGTAAAAAAAAAAGAAAGCGTGCTTCCTATTTCTTTCCATATTTCCTATTGTAACATAGTTCTGGTCCTGTACAGAACGTGGTGGTGGTGATTTATTGTGTGTTGCACTGATGCGTGTGGATCAGACACAGCAGTGCTGCTCAAGTTCTTATACAATAATAATAATAATAATAATAATAATAATAATAATAATAATTCATTTTATTTGTAAATAAATGTACAAACGCACTGTCCACTCTAGTAGACACAGCTTTTTGGTCCAACATTTAGATGTAAAGTCAGAGAAAATAGCTCATCTTTTGCTGCACAGTTTGTGGTAGACGCCAGTGCACTGCCAATTTGGCTTTTGCAGTTATAGGTTTTGGGGCTTATTCATGTGTATATAATATAAAGACAGTTTACATTCACACTAACCCTGTGATTATTTAAGTAATGTTACTACAATCTATCCATCCATCCATTCCTCTATTCATCCATCTGTCCAACTGTTTGTCTTTCCGTCCATCCATCTATCTAGCGTTGAACCATTTTGGGCACAGTCAATGGGCACCGCAGCACAACTGCAGGGCTGAGACTGATCCACCGCCCAAGTAATTTCATGCACTTTGGTGGTCCTTTAAGGGTCTGCCCATTAATAAACAGGGTGAAAGTGGGCTAACAAAATATAACAGCAATAGATGAGCTTGAAGCTCTATTTGTGTTTTAACTACAAACTGCACCTATATGGTTAATGGAGCTGGAAAAATCCACTTACTTCCAGTGCAGATTTCCACTTCCCTTCTACACTTTCTGCACAGCTGTTTTCTTTTCTAGGTGACCTGTGATATTAAGAAGTCTCAGAGAAGTCATATTCCAGTTTGCAGCGGTGCCCTACCTCTTTATGGAATCATTTGTCCCTGAGGTTTAGTGCTGTGTCTCTATGTATGTACTATGGGCAACAGCTACTTTTACTGTGGGCTGCTGTAGATTAGAGTATAAAAGGACATTAAAGGCTATACTTTTTACTCCCACAGTACCAGGCTATACAGAGAGGGCATTCATGATTAATTATGAGAAACGGATGAGAGCATTATTCATCATTATTTCATCAGAATTATGTTCCCTGTGTTGTGTTTAGACATTAGTCACGTTTCCGATATCCAATCAGTGAAAATAAATATGTGTCTTCCTTTGAGTAGCTGTCAACCGGAGGACAGACAAGCATCTCATTGTGACTTTGCATTTCATAACAATGACATAGTTAATAATGAGAAAACCTCACATAAATTTGAGTATTTCATAATTACCTCTTACTGTCTCATAACATTGGCTCAGTATGTCATCATTGTGATTTCATATAATTGTCATAGGTCTCATAAGTATGGCATAGAACCTCAATGTTTTGATTTAATTTATCATTATTATGACATAATATGTTACCCTTTCTGGGGAAAAAGAAAAGTGCTATTAAGCGTCTTTCCCAGAATTATGTACAGGGTCATAACATTTTGTAGGGAGTCTCTCAAATCCCCTTATTCAAATTTTCTCTGCCACTGCAATTTCCTTGAGCTCCCTTTGGATTGAAAGGTCTGCCTACAGACAAAACCATAAAAGAAACATAAGCAAAAGAAGGGGTGCTGACAGTCACAAGATAGATACATACTCCATTAAGCAACAGTGCTTTGGTCATCAAGATTTAAACCTTGTAATTATTGCTCTGTCTGTGGTGAGAGTTGTGAGTACTGGCAGGAAAACTATAACATTAGCTAAGGCATAGCGTCCAAAATTCAGAATACAATAATGTTAATATAAACATAATAAATAAATCATGTTTACTTACCCGCCCACCTATCAGATACAGCCTCTGAAAAGGCCAGACTTCTGAATGATGGCCTGTTATATATAGGGGTACAGAATAAAAACAAGCCCAAACCTACATAGGGCTCAACCTTAACGCGGAAGACACAAGACCACGGTCTTGCTGTTAACTCACAGGTTGTAACAAATGTGGTTCTCGATTCAATGTCTGACCTGAAACTACCACAGTACAAGTAATTTAGCACTTTTATGCTGGGTTAGGGGGTGGCGCAGTGGCGCAGCCACACAGCTCCAGGGGCCTGGAGGTTGTGGGTTCGATTCCCGCTCCGGGTGACTGTCTGTGAGGAGTGTGGTGTGTTCTCCCTGTGTCTGTGTGGGTTTCCTCCGGGTGACTGTCTGAGAGAAGTTGGTGTGTTCTCCCTGTGTCTGCGTGGGTTTCCTCCGGGTGCTCCGGTTTCCTCCCACAGTCCAAAAACACACATTGGTAGGTGGATTGGCGACTCAAAAAAAAAGTGTCCGTAGGTGTGAGTGTGTGAGTGAATGTGTGAGTGTGTGTGTTGCCCTGTGAAGGACTGGCGCCCCCTCCAGGGTGTATGATTCCCAATGATTCCAGGTAGGCTCTGGACCCACTGCGACCCTGAATTGGATAAGCGGTTACAGATAATGAATGAATGAATGAATGCTGGGTTAGGTGTACTGGGGCATGGGATAATCGAATATATTCATTGCTTTAGGTAGGAATGAGAATTACAAGACATGATTAAAACAACGTACTGAGTTATGGATGTATCAGTTGGCTGGTGAGGCATGTGCTGTCCTTTGTTCCTTATCCAAGTCTCGATTGAACTGCTCCTGGAGAATAATAAGCATTGCATAAGAGATATGAACAACTGTTCACACTACCAATTTATCTCAGTTTCCATTTGAAGAAAAAAAAACAAGCACATTCCTTGTTTTTTGAAGATTTGCAGCATATCCTCAAAGCTATCTTTGACGATCTCAGTCAAATGTTTCTGATTCTACAGCGGTTGTAAAATATTAAAAACAGAATAATAGCCTAATGACCCCTACCTGTAGAATTCTAGAAGATTCACTGAACACATCAATCATTCTTCTCCTTCTCATCCCTGATGATCATCTCCTTTTGTATTGGACTAGCTTGAGGAATCACAGACCTGCTTGTAATAGCTGTTAATAAAGTATTTCATTTCACTCATTGGGCGGCACAGTGGCGCAGCAGGACACAGCTCCAGGGACCTGGAGGTTGTGGGTTTGATTCCCACTCCGAGTGACTGTCTGTGAGGAGTTGGTGTGTTCTCCCAGTGTCTGCGTGGGTTTCCTCCGGTAAACAAGAGGGCCACATATTGGAAGACTCAGAAGTTACAAGAGACAAGGTAGATTTAAATCTATCACATGCTGCTCTGTTGTGCTCTCTGTTCCAGACCTTATGTTGCTTCACTATATTTTGAGTATCTGGGCTTGTGTGGAAGTTTCCTGGCTTAAAGGCTCTCTCGCTGCTGTCTTTGTATCTGAACAACATATTGAGGACCGTGGATAAACGAAATAAAACGACACCACGTTCACCTGCTAAATATCTATATAGGAGACATGTATTTCATTTCAAAAGAATGCTGCCCTTAGGTTGCTGGGATTATCAGTTACATTGTAAGTGATTTTTCGACCCTTAGGGTAGTTTCTAATACACATACAGGAAATGGGCAATACACATGATAATAAATTAACTAAGGTCCTCTAGGCCTCTGTATTGTTACTCTTAAAAGCAAAGTAATGTAGATGATCTGGGAGGACTACAGCAAACCACATCTTTTAAGGTGTTTGTGATTGAAGTTTAACTTGTCTGTAAGTTTTTAATTCACTGAAAAACCCATTTGTAACTCAAGTAGTTGCATTGGAAATTTTCTGTCAGTGTCTGTTCTACTTTGAGTTAAATAGTACTTCCGAAACATAAAAGATAAGTCAGTGTTACCCACCTATGGAGCAGGAATAGAGGAACACCCTTATCTTTCATGCATTTCAGCATTCTGAGTTTTCTCCATCATATGCACCAAAGCTGAGATATGATAATTATACAGTTATACATTTTATGGACTAGAAGAGGTCCCCATATCTCAGCTTTGGAAAGTGGTGGAGCGAAAATAACCACGCCATTGTTTTTGTCAGGACCTCCAAGACACACTGTGTGAGTTTGATGAAGATATGAGTGGGTCACATTTTTCACCCAAAAAAATACGTACCCCTTTGTGTTTTTTCAGACTAAATTTTTGACCAACTCATATTTCCTCCAAATTCACGTTGTTGATTAAGGAGGCCCTGGCTTACACAGTGGTGTGATTATTTTCATCCTATCTTATTCCAAAGCTGAGATATGAGAACAGACGTAACTGGGATTTTCTTTCAATAGGTTTATTTTTGTTGAATATATTGCAATGGTGAGGCTTCCTCTGACATCCCTATGTCTCACCTATTATACCTACTTTAATTTATTAGAACTGAGACCCCCTGGCCAAATACAAATTCAATGTAGGATATATTGGACTGAGCAGGCTTTTCTGATCATACCCCTCTACTCATGTGTTTAGCTAGCTTCACTGGAAATAGGAATCCCATCTTGATATATGCAGTTATACATTTTATGGACTAGAAGAGGTCCCCATATCTCAGTTTGGCAAGTGGTAGAGCGAAAATAACCACACCACTGTCTTTACCAGGACCTGCCTGACACACTGTGTGGGTTTGAAGAAGATCTGAAGAGGTCACATTTTTCACCCCAAAAAAATACTAAGGGGTACCCCTTTGTATTTTTTCAGACGAAATTTTTGACCGACTCAGATTTCTTCCAAATTCACGTTGTTGATTAAGGAGGCCCTGGCTTACACAGGGGTGTGATTATTTTCAGCCTATCTCATCTCAAAGCTGAGATATGATAATTATACAGTTATACATTTTATGGACTAGAAGAGGTCCCCATATCTCAGCTTTGGAATGTGGTGGAGCAAAAATAACCACGCCACTGTTTTTGTCAGGACCTCCAAGACACACTGTGTGAGTTTGATGAAGATCTGAGTGGGTCACATTTTTTACCCCAAAAATACTAAGGGGTACCCCTTTGTGTTTTTTCAGACTAAATTTTTGACCGACTCATATTTCCTCCAAATTCACGTTGTTGATTAAGGAGGCCCTGGCTTACACAGTGGTGTGATTATTTTCAGCCTATCTCATCTCAAAGCTGAGATATGAGAACAGACGTAACTGGGATTTTCTTTCAATAGGTTTATTTTTGTTGAATATATTGCAATGGTTATTGCACGAAACGTAAATGTAAGTTCTCGGATGAATTAAATAATTAATTCCCATGTGTAGCAAATAAAGGTGTAAAGGCCCTAAAGAACACATAGGTTCAGATAAGAATACAACGGCAGCGAGGGGTGACCCCCCCACCCTCGAGACGCGTCCTCTTTTTCACAATCTCAGATCTGGTCACCCTATATTAGACGGTAAGGTAGACAGTTCAGGACACAGCATGCAGTCAAACCACACACAACGATTCCGGGTCTGTGGTTTTTATTCCTGAACACACGAGTTAAGGGCAGTATCAGTGCACTCACATACAGAAACTCTCTCTAACCCGTTCAGCATACACTATGCATCTGAGGAAAGGCCGGAAATAGGCGCGATATATAGGCTCTGCGCTGCACTAATTAATGCCCCACCTACAACCAATGGTAGGAACCAACAAAAGGAACCATATATTCTAATGTCACATTTCTTTTTATTAAATCTTAAAGCTGTCACTACCTCACTCAAATCCAAAAATTAAAATAAAAAATATACCCAAACATTATTATCATGGTTACACTGGCACTTGGCAGTTTTATCTTTCACCTGACGATAGCAGCAGTGCGCCAATGTATAGGATATTCCACCATTGCTAGTGAACTGAGTTAAACCTAAACACCATTCATTTCCCTGGGCCAACAATGATTCACAGAACAATATTTTAGACAAAATGTCACATTTTAGCACTTTTCCTTTCACAGTCCAATTCATATATTTTTTTTCCTTCATTGGTTTATTTTGTTATTCTTTATAAATAATATTAGCAAATAATTTTATTCCAGCACAGTGTCTTAGCATAATGGTTTTATATCAGGCTTATACTCATTATTATCTCTCATAGTTGTTGGTATTTGTATTAGTGTGTTTTCCAGAATAAAAGTCTCTGTGAATGTATCTGTTTGAGGAGATTATTAATGAGTTATATCCTGTACAGGACAGTAATCTGAGTGGCCCGATGGTGGTCTACAGTCAGTGGTGTGCCAACCTTTTTATGCCAGTGGACCGATATATGCTCGCTGTCTGTCTGATTTCAAGAGAGAGGGAAGTATCTGCAGTAAAATGTTAGATGTTGCAACAGTTAATGCACTAAAGTGAAATTCAGTAGTTAATAAACAGAAACTGTTTTGTAAATTTGTGTTTTTCGTATTTTAAATACACTGTTATAAATAATTCATTAATAATATATTTGGAAAGAGAGACTGGCCCTTAAGAATTTTGACATGATCCAGTTTGACCCCCTTTGAAAAAAGTTTGGACACCCCTGATCTAAGTCTTTCCAGATTCAATTCCTCAGCCAGCGTCGCACAAAGACAAAGCCTGAGGTAGTTCTGACTGAGCATTTTTCCCATTTACCGAGCCACTGTTGTGTAAAATCTTGAGTATTTTTGAGCACGCAGACAGACTGGAGAGCTAGCAAATGGTGATCTCTGAGTTTTATAAAAAGTGTATTGGGTTTAAATCGCAAACATCACATTACAGAACACTAGATTTTGTTGTTTTTTTTTTTTACTCCTGTGCGCCACCTAGAGTGTAATTCACTTTTACAGCTTTGTCCTGAAATCAAGGGAGTGATTGGGGGAATGCTGAGCCCAGAGCAGCAATGACAGAGGCTCTATTCTTACTATTAAAGCTCAGTGAAGCATCACAATGATTTGAAGCTGTAATATTAAGATAAAAATGAGTGGTCCTTTAAATGAATCAAATTGGATAGTTGTAGAGTTAAAATCACTTTTTTTTTTGCTTTACACCCGTGTGCCAGGTTACGTCACCAGACTAGTATGTTGTTTGCATCCTGATAACAATTATTATATAATGTGATAACATAGGCAAACCTCTCTACAGACGGACTACATGTCCAAATGTTTGCAGACACTGCTTAAAATTCATGAGTTCAACTACTAACTGCGTACACCGCTTGTGTAATATTAAAGTGAAAACATTAATTGAAATTAGATGCTCAGGAGCAGATACTCCAGGTTAACATGCTCAGTGGGGTAAATGTCCCATGATGCACTGAGCTGTGGAGCAGTAAAACTGTAAGCATTGTAGCAATATTTATCCTGCACGCTCTAATGTTCTTGTGGCTGAATGCAATTCCATCCCCAAAAACTAATAATAATCTGCATAATCTGCATTGCATTTGTGTGGTAAAGTGTGTATAGAGCCAGAGTCAACTATTCCCCCAGAGTGATACATGGAGTACTTACTATAAAATCAACCCAACAATACGTTATGTATAAATATATAGATCTTTATTTATGCTTGGTTAATATACATAAAATACATTTAAAATGCAATAAAAACACATATAAAATATCAGTGCCTACACTTACATTTTCAGATGGACACAAATAATGCAGCAATAATACAAATATCATTTGGCAATACATACTGATGGGAAAGTGGTAGGTTAGGTCATTAATTTAATACTGACAAAATTAAAAAGTGGATAACAAGAAGTAACAAATTCTGTAGTAACAGCCCTCTCTCTTTGTCACTGATGGCTATAATCCTGGTTTGACTGATGCAAAGCTACACTTTTCTTTAATTCTCTACAACTGTTGTAACATTGTTAATATTGGTATAATCTTCAATGTGTACACAGGTCTCATATTATTTATAATGATCATTTATATGTAGTAACCAGCCTGTTGATATTCCATGTATTCCATATTCCTTTAGCCTGCCCTGCAAGCCTTTTTATGATTATAGCACAAACATGAATAATGACATTCTTATTAAAATCATACTGGTTAATCCCACAGTGTGAAGAGCCTAAAACCTGGTACTGATCATTAAAGACCCCTTCCAGTGAAAATCAGATTTTTGTATCTTCACATCATTTGTGTGGTGGTGGCTTTTATTATTCATATACGCCTGAATATGTCTCATGAGCTAAATATGCAGTAAACACCATGGATGAGCTTTCAGCTTTGAAATGACATTGTTCTAATGACAGCCTCAAAAACGTGAATTCAGACAGCCAGGGATTCCTATGTGAAGAAATGAAAAATCCAGTCAACATAAAACGGTGGGATTTTCCAGGTAAACAGAACTGCAGGTGAGGAGTTGTGGGTGGAGATACAGGCAGGAACTAACTGGATGTTCATAAATGTGTGCAAAGTATAGACAGAGATGAGTTTTAGGGGTTTAGTTGATGTTTGATGAATGAATATAGGATGTCATCATCAATGTATTAATGAAAGGCAGGACAGAGTAAATCTGAATGTGGGAGGCTCACTATTTAATAATAATCCATGCTTCACCTTAGAAATGCATGGAAGACTGATACTATTACTGCCGTACTTTTCAGTATGAAATACTTCAGCTGTTCTGTAGCTGTCAATCACAATTAGATTCACTTGATTTCTCCATATCACTGATCATACAAGCAGACTTAAAAGGCACAGACCAAACATTGTAGTCCATGCTTTAAATCAGATTTCATCTACCTTCCATTTTTTTTCAATCACATGACACAGGTTAATGTGCGAATTCTAATTGTAAAAGCACAAAAAAATACATAAAGGGAAAAATTCCATGGTTTGACTTAGTGTTGATTATATCCAGTAATGCATTTCATTTCCTGAAAATAACTTTTAAACCAAGAAAGTAGAAAGTAGTAATATTTAA
Organism: Hoplias malabaricus; assembly: GCF_029633855.1. Taxonomy (NCBI): domain Eukaryota; kingdom Metazoa; phylum Chordata; class Actinopteri; order Characiformes; family Erythrinidae; genus Hoplias; species Hoplias malabaricus. Next base: position 4,577,483 of record NC_089816.1, on the reverse strand, counting down.
AGCAAAATGAAATATTAAAAAACATTCCAGTTTCATTTGATTAAAATATTTAGATTAGTAAAGTAATAAGGAATTCCTTCTTATTTAAATATATTTTCCATTTAAGAGTCAAGCCACCGATCTTTGGGTAAAGTTGTGGTGTGACTGAAGAATCTTAAGGCTAACGATTTTGTTGCATAATGTGCTTGTTGTGTTTCACAGTAGATAACAAAAATACCTGAGAAGCTTTCCGGCTGTATCTGTGTCTATCACAGTGGTGCAGAGTGACACAATTCAGCAGCTTTTAGCGGGCAGTACATAACCTTATTTCTCTATACATGGCGGACCTCATTCTGAAAAGTGCCAAGATATAGGTGAGGCAGGAGCTCTATAGCTTTTTTTTTGCCTTCTTATTGATCAAAATACTTGCAACACTTCATCCTGGCCTAGTTTTAAGGAATGGAATATAATAAAAAGAGATATAAAAAAATCAGTCACATATCCAGCCCAGGATATAAGAATGTTGAGCCCTGGTGGCTTCTGGGTACAGACTCAAACTCAGACAGGTGGAGTGGAGTAGCGCACAACATAGTTGTAGTCGGGTGGTGGGCTGTGGCACTCCAGCTCTGGGTCTAGAGACGAGTCATCCAGACTGAAGTCCAGTGAAGGAACAGGAGGAGGATACTTCTCTTTCTCTCCATCCAACAAAACAGATTCCTTACTCTTACTCTTCATCCTGCAGCAGGAGAAATGACAAATAAATTATTCTCTATGTACAATAATGACCATAGAATGGGTATATACCACCTTTCTTACTAGCTTTTTTTAAATGTATTTTTAAGTTACATTTTTGAAAACATTTTTAATAAATGGACCAATTATTCAAACTTTTGCAACATTTACAGATGTTACGCTATAGAAATAAACTAGATATTCAAACATTTCCAGAAGCCTGTACAAATTTATGTTGCACCTGTAACTAAGTACTAGCAGCATTCTCTGTATTGATGACTGATTTAAATGCTATTCTGGCTGAATTGCATCAGAGCCTCTCAGCAGTGCTCTGACACATGGTGGAAAGCCTTTCCAGGCTGTATCTACAACAAAGTAGAGATTAACTCCCTATTAACGTGTCTATGCATTTATGAATATATTGAGTGTGCAGTGCACGTGTCTCATATTGGTAATGGAAGTTACAATAAACTTTCAACTATGTCAGTCACAGCTTGAGCTTTCCACACACACAATTCACTGCAGTTAAGGAGTCATTGAAATTGAATTGTCTCTTTTGTTGCTATGGGTTTCTAAAACAGTTTCCCTCAAGGGCCGTGGGTCAGACTCCATGCAGGAAAGGGTCGAGTGTGCAGGGCGATTAGTCTGGGGTTCTGTGAGGTTCATATATGGACTGGCTGGCATGTTTTCAGGGATCTGCACACTCCAGGACATCTTAAGAGCACATAGATGAGAGGATGCATATGCTGACAAAGCACATGCGTGTGTTGAATGAAGCAATAAAAGAGCACCACGTGGAATTTACCCACACAATACAAGAGACCTTATGGGGGTCTGAGACAGACCAGCAAAGCTTTAGAAGGTCAAAGGTGGCAGTGATCGAGTGGTTTCTCAGCGGGGGCCACCTCCTCACAATATATACATCATTCTCCGCATGCCTGGAGTGGCTCGTTTTACCTCACACAGGAAGCCATGGTAACACGGGCAAGGCACTGCCAACCAACTGTGGGCTTCAACCAGCTTTTGCATGATGTATTTTGGATTTGAGAAGGGGAGGTGTTGATAAGTGCACAGTGAATGGGATAATGAGAGGGTCGGGGGCGACAATGACTGCAGGGAGCCCAAATATTTCTAATGAAGTCCTCATTGCCTCGTTAATCACACAGGGAAACAACAAAAATGATAAGCCCATATTAATACCCAAATAGCAGCTGTTTTGGTGTCAAGACAGCTGCTATGGTGAAAACCATATATCTGGCCAGGAATGTAATACTAAAAAAACAGAGATTGACCAAAGGCTCTTTGATGTACAGCTTACAATTCTGATGCTTGAATGTAGACAATAGGCTAAAAGGAAGTCTTACCTACTGTGTTAAAATGGGAAAAAATTAATTTTAAAAATGAATAGTTTAAAAAAATTCAAGAATGTCTGCAACAATAGTGTACAACAGATTATTAATTGATTTCTAATAGATTTTATTGAGGCCTATCCTATCCATCTGATTATGACATTAAGATTACCATAAATGCTGGATTAACTAAAAAAAAGTACATTTTAAATGGCTAAAGCATGGTCATTGTATCAATAGTCAAACATATATTTTTAATTAAAAAAACATTACAGTGTGTGTGTATGAATGCAAATCCACCATTTTCTTACTGGAATATGTTTCTGGTAAAGTACATAAACAGATTTGTGAATATGTTGCATTGTATTGGCTGCTATTTTTTTAAAGAGCTTCCTAGAATGTAATGCTCAATAAAGGGTTAATCTTGATTGATGATCAGACATAAATCCTTTAAACCTCACATCTCACAAGCTTGTATTTTAGTTTATTTCCCTTTGGCAGTATCTCTGTTGATGTCATATTTTATTCATGAGTAAAAGATATATATCAGTCGCGTAAATTCAGTGCATCATTTTTTAGAGTGTAGAATTTTAGACAAAAAACCCAAATGGCTCTGATAACACCCATCGTAGGCTCTCAGTACGGTGTGATTTGTGTAGGGTGCACTCCAGGTCTTTGCTATGATCTTTCAAGCTCTGTCTGCAAAGTAATGAGTGAAAGTTGCCAGACTGCGGCAAACTCTGACATTGATCTGGCAATGAATTTGAGCAGCTAATGTCCCACACTATGTTGAAGCATTGTGGTATGCATGCATGTTTTGAGTTTAGAAGAAGTGCGAAGCCAGTGCCTGGTGCGCGGCGCTGACAAAGATTTTAGCCAGCAGGCTTGTAGCCTGCTTTAACGAGCCACACTTCCCAGCTCGCTTTTGTTGTCTAGCTGTTGGGTTTGTCACCTCGAGCAATATCCCGCCACTGTCTCATTGTCTCCATGACTCTCTCACCCAGGAACTTCTTAAGAAGAGAGAGTCAGTCACTGGAATTTAGGTAGAGTCATGTGGAGGGGCATGTTGGGTGGGACAAAAATCTGTATGACCTTTCTGTCATCTCCCCAGGCGAGCGGGGGAGTTGCCAGGGAGGGGCCAGTGGAAACACTTACGCCAAGGCCATGATGCTCAAGGGTCGAGTTAGAGCCTCCAGATGCTTCAGTGTCTTCAGATCATCTGAGGAGAAACCCATGCCACTGTCCGTCTGACTTCCCTGTGAATGGACATCAAATCATATAAAGTAACCAATAAAATTTGTATGCAAAGCTACACTGCCGTACATTTAATTTATAAATTGATCATGTATAAAGCATATAGTTTTATTACAAGATTAAAATTAGGAAAAAAGGTACAGTAGAGGTACATTATTGTTTACTAAAGGTACAAACGGTGTAAATGTAGCTTAAAAGGTGCAACAGTGGTGTTAAAAGTTCAGTTATGTCCCTTAAAGTTACATTACATTCTCCTCTCAAGAAAGGAGAGGTGAACATTTGTAAAGTTTCATTATGGAACTGTGCCAAATAAAAGAACATAATATAGGAGATGAAATCAATACAATTTTAAAATCTACAATTATAATAGAATAAGGTACATTTATGTTCCCTAACTAAAGTTACTGAATATTGAACCTTGAGGGTACAACAACACTGAATGAACTCAATAGAATATTAAAAAAACTGTCAATAAACATGATGAAAACTGGTGGTTGCTTCCACACAGTCTGTTCATATTCAATGTACGTTATTATGTACTATCTCAAAAAAACACATGAAACAACTGTTTATCATTGTTGGAAGCTATTTATGTTACTTGTATGTGTGTATGTGTTTGTGTGGAGCGTCAGATGAAATTACTAACCTCATGGAACTCGTCTGTCCCATTCTCCATGTTTATCTCATCAAAAGTCTTTATGCTGCCGGGGCAGAGTTTGATGTTCCTGAGGAAATCAAATATTCGACATTAGAATAGTCCTGACAAAGCAACACTCACACAGTAAAATACCACAGCATGTGCTGGACCAAAATCCGAAAAATCTAAATGCTTCATCCACCCACGGTTTGCTTTGATCTGTTATTTGGCACAGTGACCCTCTGTCTTGTACCCTTGTAATCTTTTTGCTTTTATACTAACAAAGATGCCCATTCTTAATTCAATTCCCATTATTATAACTACTCATAAGTTAATAAGTTGTAATAAAATGATCACAAAAATTGATGACTACCATTCACGATGTTTCAAGGATTACTGCCGCTTGAACAAAAAATATTAATATTTCACAGGTTTTAAATTGTTCTTATTATGTTCTTTATTACCAACAACATGTAATATAGAATAATGGATGTGAAAGTATATTTGGGAGTGTAGTTTATCTGCTTTTAATATTGTTAACTGATGGTATAAACAAACTATTAAATAATACAAAACAAAATAAAAAAGTAAATTAATAATACAAGCATAAATATTATATAAACATTAAGCAAAACCGTGACAACTAGACTAATGTGGGGCAATGGTTTTGTGGTCTCATTGGAAGCTCTATTAAAATGTGAACAGACTTTTATGTTATAATTATTTTTTTGAGGTCAAAGTTATCAGATAGCTGCTTAATTCAGCTTTAGGGATAACTGTCATTGCTACATTTCAACACTGTCCTAAATAAATACTCTTAACAGACCTGTTAAATTACAAGGGTTGAACAAATATTATTTTAAGCAAACATAAATCCTGAGGCAGCATTTGTGGCTTGGAAGGAAATTCCTACAGAGGCCCATGGAGCAATGAAAACTCTCAACATGGCTCTAATGGTTTACACATCTTATCAGGAGCCAATCAGTGCTCCCTTTGTCCTAAGCCAATTCATAATGAACTCACGGAAACTGATTAGTGGTGTGAGGTGTAGTGCAAGTTTAAAAACTCAAAACAAGTGTAAATGTGGATATTAATTTCTAACGTCTGATATATGCACTCTCAGAATGTAGTTGTAATTGCACAGTTGTCTAAACAGTTTAAAGACGCTCTCTTTATAAGCAAATGGATTCAGGAGAGAATTTATATGCTTTATCAAAGCAAAAATGGAAACCATTCATTAATTTATTCATTCATGTTAATTCAAGGGTTGGTATAGTCAGGGGAAATGTGTGAGTGTTTAATGCTCTGTGATAGACTGGCTCCCCGTCCAGTGTGTGTTCCTGCTTTGCGCCCAGTGATTCCAGGTAGGCTCAGCCAAGAACCGAATAAACAGTTACATGACATGAGTGAACGAATGAACGAATGAATGAATGAATGAATGAATGAATGAATGAATGAAACTAACTAATTAACTAATGCTCAATTTCCTACTAAAGGAAGAAAACTACGATATACCAGTAAATCTACATTACATTACACAACACTACATTAACCTAACAGTTTAACATAATTAAAATTGCAAGTTGTTTTGAACAAGAGCAAGGAAAACATATGACACTGTAACTGTGTGAATAAATACACAAGTCAAAAAAAAGCACTGTTTAAAAAGAATCGTGATCACAGAGGTTGTTCTTAGAGTGCAGTTCAGTTACAAACAGCCATTTATGCATAACTACTCAGAAAGCCTTTCTTACCATGAGCTGCCTGAGTCTCGGAGAGAAACAGGTCCCGTGGAGGTCTCCTCTATAGTGCATGACTTTGATGGATCCCCTTTGGCCAGCAGGGCTGTGTTGATAGGAATGTAATGCTTTCCCTCCTGATATTAAACACAAAGTTTAACTGTTAACATAGGCCCCCTTCATAACAGTGACATCACCATGCATATGCTTTTGTAGTTTGAGGTAATTAAGAGTTGGGAGAAATTAGATCCTCTGGGGAGACATCCCATATGCACATAACAGAGGAACTAGTCGAAACACTGGAAAATATCACACTAAATAAATCCTTTTCTTAGTGTGGGCGTATATTTAAGTTGAGAGGTGTTGATTCCTATATAAGCAGTCTAATCTTAGTTGAGGTGGAATGAAAGATCCTGGGTGGTATAGTGTGTACAATTATTTCTGGTTTTTGACTCTGCATACGTTTATATTTTATTACACAAAACTGTCCCCCTTCCCTTATCAACATTTGTCAGGCTGTGCTCATTTTACATTCTTCTCTTTGAACTAGTCCTGACTAATGATGTGCCAAAAGTCACATCTCTTTCAACAGGTTTTAACTGAAATTAGTCTTTATCTGAAGAGGCTGCTTCATTATTCCTGTGACAGCAAACAAATGGTTCTGGGATTTAAGATAATAATCCCACAGCAAGGAGCAACCATTTTGTCTGGGATTGGTGTTGGGTTGGATATCAAAATTCAATACTTTGGCAGCAACTGAATTAGTTCAGTACTATAAACCGATTACTTGTCATTCAGTCATTTCAGCACCTAAATCCCTGTTCTTACAAGTATTCATGTTTGTTCCAGAATCTAGACTTATTTTTTGTGTCTACTTAAATTTCTGATGAATGTTATTAATGCCATTACTTATAGATTATTCTGCAGTTAACAGTGGTCAATAAATACACCAATTCTAATGCTTCACACTCATTACTTGCTTTTGTTTCATCCACTTTTGGCCTTTAATTTAAAAAGAGAGGATTCAAATATATTGTTTAGGAATCAAGTCAAGAACTATAACTGAAACCCTTTAGCATCTGTGTTTTAGGGCACCATTACAAATGAGAGACATGTTTCTCTTAGTTGTAAAACTGAATTTCAGAATGATTTCTACGGTGCTTCTGAACTTACAAGCGAACGGCATATTTCTTGGGTGTAATCTTTGGCGACATGTAGGCAAAAATTCAGGCTTAATTTAATATGTTCTGTACAAACACTGGTACATTCAGTGCTTTTATTTGTCTTGTACTAGGATACTCTTTCTTCTTTTTCTTTTTCCAAAGGGAAGTGAATGAGTTTGTTGATTGCAATTTCCCGTCTCAGTTACTGTAAAGCACTCACTTGGGTAAAGCTCCTCACCGTGTCCTCGTTGTACCTAGGTCCATTCAAAGCTGCTGCTTCCTGAGAGTGAACTGAGCACAGTGACTCATTCACCAGATCAGTGACTAATCTCTTTGTTCATTTTTTTTTGGGGGGGGTAGAGGGGTGGGAGATGAGAGGAGAGGTACATTCTGGCTGGGGATGCCTTTCCTGCCCCTAATGAATAGTAATTATTTTGGCTAGGGTTATAGATATGGCTATAGATCTGAACTCCTATGAACAAATGAATAAATTATTGTCTAGCTATCTCACCTGTTGCACACTGGCCTGAAGCAAGTCTCCGAGCCTTTCCACAAGCTCTGTGAAAGTAGGCCTCTGCAGCGGTTCTCCGTGCCAGCAGTCCAGCATGGTCTGATATCTACAGAAAAAAAAAACACACACACATTCACTCCAGTTAGTCCCTTAGTCTTCAGTATTGCTACTGAAACGTAACCATTTCTAAATCTGTTATAAATATGCCTTATCCCCTCCTATAGTTGTGTCACAGCAATCTCTATTGCAAGGTCGCATACTGGGCCGTATTGGTGTAATACATGGTGGGGAATGTAGTAGAATGAATAGAATATTGATGAATAAATAAATACAGAATCAGAGTACAGATAATGACTGTACTAAGGTAGGTCAAACTAAGGGTAACCATTAAGTACAACAGATTATTATAAAATATGTCACATAAGACTTTAATATTGAGGATGAAATGCCCTTTTGGATTAACAAGTCACTTCCATAAGTGATTTAAACATGCATGTGTATATATAAGGGTTTTCACAGGTGTAATTTAACCAGGCCTGATATAGCTATACATCAGTTTCTCCACATGTTTGTGCAGAAAAGAGCACTATAAACACACTCACACAGAGTTGTGGTCACTGTGGTGATAAATCTCCTCACAATCTCTTCTTGAGTTACCACCTCCCTGACACTGCCGGCTTTCTGACCTGACCTCCATGATTCCCTCAGCGCATTTTCCATTATCCAATTATAGTTCATCATTAATATTTTTGAGCAGTTTGGTGGCTTTCATTTCACCGGATTCAGCACAAGCCTTAGTGGTGAAAGGTGCTTTCCATTATTTTGATGAGCTGTCAGCATCTCCCTCCATATGGGATTTCTCAGGCTAATTGTTGGAATTTTCATTTGTTTAGGTTTGTCATATTGCCACAACACGGAATATGGGGCTTCAGTTTGTTTGGTTTTGCACAAGTAGCTCCATAAACACATATAGCCAACTCTCAATTAAGGGCCACCATTTTGGGAAAATTATAAAATCTTGATTTTTTTTTTTGCAGAAGCTCTGGCACATTTAAAAATTACTATGAAAAGCTTGTTATTTTAGTTTTGAAATTTACCTGAAGTAAAAGTTGTCAAATATACTTTACAAAACGGATGTTGTTTCCTTGTCATTTATATAATCAGTACACTGGATATACTGATGTGCCCATGATATAATCAAAATCATATAATTTATATTACAATGTAAATACCATTGCATTGCCCACCCTTAGTCCTTATTAACCTTTTGACTTTTTGATTAGCACCAGACAGGGCCAATATTGTGTTTGGGAAAATAACTGTATATACTTCCTCTATCTTGACCTACTACGTCCATCTGTGTTTATGTTCAGAACGCATGAATGAAAGTATTCTTCTCTGGTCTGCAGAGCTGATTAGCTGGAGGAAGTAAGCATAATAAAATGTTTTTAAATGAAGGTAGAGAGATTCCTGACCAACAGGAAGTCTGGGCAATAGCAACTGGTGGTTCCCTTCAAATCAACAAGACGATAGGGCAATTTAGCCCCTCGCAATCTGTGAGCTCAATTCACATGTACCTTACAACAGAGACAAAAAATAGCAATCTTTAGATGGATTGATTTTTGATGGTCATAGCTCATTTGATGCTAAAGAGCTCTGGGAGGACTGTTTTGTTTTCTTCTTCCAGGTTGTTTCACCTCTAACTTGTGCACTAGCCTCTGAAGTCTTGATACAGTGAATCAGGCTTAACAAATGACTCTAAAAGGTCATAGCCCAGATTAATTTATTGGAGTACTGGAGCTGATTTACCTCCCAGCAAGATCAGTATTTCAGTTTACTGGAAGAATGTTTGACATAAGAGGTTAGGACTATATTCGAAAGCTTCTACCTTCTCTGAGAAAGTTGGGTGTTTATTGCATTATGGTCAAAAACATTTGGTTGGTTATTCATTCATTATCTGTAACCCTTATCCAGTTCAGGTTCGCGGTGGGTCCAGAGCCTACCTGGAATCATTGGGCGCAAGGCGGGAATACACCCTGGAGGGGGCGCCAGTCCTTCACAGGGCAACACACACACTCACACCTACGGACACTTTTGAGTTGCCAATCCACCTACCAACGTGTGTTTTTGGACTGTGGGAGGAAACCAGAGCACCCGGGGGAAACCCACACGGACACAGGGAGAACACACCACACTCCTCACAGACAGTCACCCGGAGGAAACCCAGACGGACACAGGGAGAACACACCACACTCCTCACAGACAGTCACCCGGAGTGGGAATCAAACCCACAACCTCCAGGCCCCTGGAGCTGTGTGACTGCAACACTACCTGCTGTGCCATCATGCCACCCCTGGTTTGTTATTTATATTGTAATATATTTATATAAATTTGTACCTAGTACATTTAAGTAATGTAGCTATAAGGATGAGGATTGAATGATTCTACATATAATATTATTCTCCTAAACTTCATATCCAAGACTGTCACAATACAGATTTAGCATATTTCTGTTGTTGATCATGAGAGGAAGATCACCTTTTGACACATGGTTCCTATAAAGTTTCATCATGCTTTTGGAGATATTGTGTCAGCTAGGCTTGCTCGTTCAGGGCTTGAACCCAGATTTCTGTAAAGCTGCTTGCGACAACAGTTGCGAAATAATGTTATACCAATGTATATGAATTGATCTAAGAAACTGAACTACATTCAAGCCCTTGCAGTATAAGAGGTTAACTCTTATCTGCAAAATCCATCCACAAATTCTCTGAAACTGAAAGCTAAGATTCTGCTCTTGTGCTTGTCACGGAGTCGCCAGTTCATAGCACACGGCTGGATACCTCACCTTTGAGGCCTGACGTCTGGACCGCATTTTGCAAGTCATCTACAATCATCATCTCCCTCCAATGGCCCCTTTATATTGTTGTATTGCCTACACTTGGCAAGAGTGGTTGCAAACGTGAGACTTTTTTAAGTCACCAAGTCATAATGTGTATTACACTGTGCTTAGTCTCTCCAAATGAATGAGGCACTGGACTTTTGTATTGTTACACATTTCTAGTACATCACAACAAAGGAGTGAGCAGCATGTATAAGCTCGTATTTCAGTAAACGAGATTGAGTGCAATCCTCATGGGAGTGGAAACCGGGCTCTTATTAAGAACAGGCAGCAAAAACTCACTCCTGACAAAGCTGTAGCCCGAAGTCCAGAGTGAGGCCATTCAGCCTGAGTGCACAAGTGCCCCAAGCTGTCCCCTCAGGGCACCGCCAAAACAGCTTGCCAAATCCACTGCCGCTCTTGACTGAGAAGTAACACCATGTTTCCCCCGCTCATATCTTGTTACATAAGAAACATATCAAACTTTGCACCCCAGGTTGAGTGTATCGCTCACTTTAATGTCTCAGGGCTTGGCGACTTTGTCAAGCCACCCACTGCTATCCAGGTGGGCCAGATACTGTAAGGCTCACTTGCTTTTATACTGGAATTAGGTAGAACTGAATCCCTGGAAAGCATCCACCATGTTTTGAAGCACCTGTCAATCAAAAGATCCACTCTACCCCTTGCATTCACTGTATTATTGTGCTATTCCATCTACCTCTGGAGTCTTTGAGGTTTTTGTAGTGAAATCAGATGCTTCTGTTCTTTTCAAATGTATTTATATGAGGAGCTTTTTTTTTTTTTTGCTTGAAAGCACAGGTCTCTGCTAATGACCTTGAGCAGTTGTTCTGGAGCTAAGAAAAGGGAGAGGGGAAACTTCCTTTGTACTCAGTCCAAGTTCACATAAAACACACAGAGAACTGTTCAAGAGAACTGCACTATTGAAGTCCCCAAAGAACTCTGTGGACCTTAAAGGACATTAAAGATTTTGTACATATATTGTTCTACTGTAGGTGAGTCATTTTGTCTCTGCCAATCATCTTGAGGCAAAATGTAAAATTCCAATTCTTTTCTTCAGTACCTTAAGAGATAAAAACTAATATTTTTGGCACTGGTGCATATAAAACATTCAGGGTACAAATATGTTTCTGTAAACACAAAACTCTTTCTTACATTTCAGAAGAAGAATACTCAGGCGCACTCATCCTGGTGCCCTCCTTCAACCGACAGCAAAATTCCTCATCAATTTGTACGCCAGGGTAAGGGGAGGCACCTGGGGAGTAGAAAGAAAATGGAGAGGGTTATCAAGACATCTGCCAGAAACAGAGGACTGGCCACTTCAAAGAGGCCTGACGAGAAACTCTCTAAATTACACAGTGGTTTTGGAACGCTGAGAGATCAGTGGAGAGAGCTGGACCAGACACAGCCAGTGGTGGTGGGACATTGTTGTATATTTATGAACAAATTGACAAATCTCATGTTTGATTCATAAATGAATAATTTTGTGGTCTTCTAGTATAAACACCTTCAGTCAAATCGTGCATGAGTTGGTAGCCACTAAGAATCAGTAATGTGACTTTGTAGCCCACTTGAGATGTCATGACTCATGAAACAATATTATTCTGTTCTTGCTTGAAAAGATTTGCATAATATTTAATAACACTCAGATATGTACATCATAACACTGAATCACAAAAAATAAATCTCCGACTACTATGTGTTCTAATTCCATCTAACTCTGAGCAAATATTCATTAAAAACAAACATACTGACAGAATGGTTAGCTGTATTGGTCATAGAATGCAGTAGGCGTAGTACTGCCCACAAAAATAATTTGAAGAAATTCAAACCTGTAACATGTTTAGGTTACCTACAAATATACATGAGAGTGCACTTAGGATCTGATGCCAACTTTTGACCTTTGCCTGACTGATTATCTAGTTGAGTTAAGTTAAAGCAGAACAGATGTCATTACTTCTAGATAGACCTTGATGATAATTTCATCCTTTGAAGCATGGTTTACTGCCCCACAGCTTCAGTAAGAGCCCCAGACTCTAAAAGCGTATTCTAAAAATGTGCTTACTTAGCTTTCTTGCATAGGCAAGGACATTACAGTGCATAGGATGCATTGTACTCTTAAAGGTTGCAGTGGATTCACAGTGAGTGCAAATATTTACACTTAACTGTACTTAGTAACATGGTTGGAATTTCCATTTGTTTTTATTACCCATAGCCAGATATCTTTGCTGAATTTCATGTATGTGCAAAGGAAAGGTTTTCTCAAGCTGGCAAAAGGGATTTCTCAATGGGTTTAAACGTGGGAGCTAGCTCAGGGCATATGATGGTCAGCCTGCTTTCTTCTAAGTTGTGGTCCTAAATCTATTGGGTATTTTCTTGAAAATCTGAAAGTGTTGCTTGATTGTTGCACAACCATCTTACCCCAAATAATTAACTCAAGATTTACTATGCCAAACCACTCTGTTAAACTGTTATATTAGATGTGTTGTTAGGGTGTAATAGTGATAGTAAAGGCTAAGCTTCTTAAGGACAGAATTTATATTTACCTAGAGAGAAAATTTCCCACATCAGTACACCGAAGGACCACACATCACTCTGCGTGGTGTATATCTTGTCGAATATGGCCTCTGGTGCCATCCACTTTAGAGGAAGTCTTGCCTGCAAAAATAAATATATAAACTCAGATAAATAATAATAATAATAATATGCAAAATGAATGGGTGGAAATTACAGTTTGGAATCACTTTACATATTAATGCTTGTTATTCAACAATCATTTTAAAAATTATCATATTAAAAACCACACACCAAATGTAAACTGGTTAAATGTTGGGTTGTTACTAAAACAGTAACAGAACTAGATTAAAAAATAAAACTGCATAAGACAGTAACAATTTTTCTGCCTGTAAATTTGATCACTATTTTTTGAGAAATTTATATGAATCATCTCAATCTGTGCCATGTTCCACTGTCTGAGAACCACTCCCTGCAACAGTTCACATCCAGCACACAGTTTGATTATACAATCTCCAGGACATCTCTGGCCATGCCTGACCACAAGCAAACACTCTATAAATAGAACAACATTGTCAATATTGTCTACTGCTGAAAAAAGGTTGAATGTACCCAAGACACCCTCTGCATTAAAAAAAATCATGGTTCTTGTTCCAGGATGAGGCTGTTATTGTGCTTCGCTCATAATTTCTGAAAGATAGAACTGTATATCGTGACCATGAATGGCCATAAAATCCATCACCTTACACATAGCCGCACGATATATTGTTTGCAGACTGTTATCTGTCCTTCAACAAACTGGTATTGCAATAATGATATTTTATGAGAATCACAGCTAATCATGGGTTTTGACATGAAGGATTTCCATGAAAAAGTAGTGCATTAAGGCCTGACTAAATTGTTTTTAGTACATTGTAAAGGCCTATATCATTTCTCTTTTAATCACTGCATCTAAATTATACCACACACTGAGAGCAAAAATATCTAAAAAAGCATTCTTCAGAAAACCAGACTGAGAGAGGCCCAGATGAACACAAAAAAAAATAAAAAATCCAAATCACTATTATCACTATATACTTTCAATGCTTGCGTAAGTTGTTTCGTAAAATAAGCAAGTTGCCATTTCTTTTGGAATATATTAGGCAGCATGTGAAGAGTCCATCTTGTAATTGACGTGTTAGAAACAGGAAAACTGGGCAGGCATACTATTTTGAAGATGCTCTGACCAAAACTTAATTGACCATCACAATTTGGGCATGATGGTGGTGCAACAAGTAATGTTGCTTTCACAGAACACCATGATCCTGGGGTTGTGGGTTCTCTGGGTGTGCCAGTTTTCTCCCACAGTCCAAAAAGACATGCTGGTAAATGGATTGGTTATCCAGAAGTGTCCATTGCTGTCACACATTGCACAATTTCAAAAGCTACACTTCACACTTACATCTCCTTTACGGACGTAGTCTGGGTCCTTATACACATCTCTAGCCAGTCCAAAATCACATATCTTAACAACATTGTTTTCAGACAACAGGATGTTCCGTGCTGCCAAATCTCGGTGAATGCACTGGAAAAGGAAAAAGATCATCAGACAAAACACTTGATCCATAAAGCAGACACTTCTACTATGAAGAGAGGGGTAAAATGTCTTATAGAAGTACATATTTCTTATATGGGTCATGTGGTGCGTCACTGTTCCAAAGACATGGAGCCGAGGTGTGGTAATGAAAGTGTGAGTCATTCCACGGACTTCACGCCCACAACAATCACTCACTCAAACCTGTATTTTACACCCGTGCTAATGAGTCCCATCAATGTCTAAGCTGGTGTGAGTATTAGAAACAGAGAGATGGTTCCATGTGACATCTCCATTTTCTCTGTATTGTCTCAAATGTAATCCATCATATATATTTGGTGTCTGAAGTTGTAGTGGAGGTGACTAATTCAGAGCCAGAAAGCAAAAAAGCCTTCCAGAATATTATTTCATATATTTTGACTACTCTGAGGCTGGCTTGAGACAAACAGAGAAGCCAGGCATTTGGGACTTAATTCCAGGAAAGGATTTCTGTCTGTCTCTGGCAAATAAGCCAGACAAACGTAATTGTCATTTTTTATAATTAGTAATAAGTTGTAGTTTAAAAATCCTGAAATGTGTTACTGCTATTAGATAAATAAAACTGCATAACGTGTTAACTACAGCTGAAAACACAAGAGTAAGATTTTATTAAACACTGTATTTAGCTACAGAAGTATTGTAAATAATGAACTGCAGCTATAAACTCCGAACACTGGAATGTTAAATTATTTTAACAATTTTCAGCAGTAATTTAGCCAAGGGCTTACTTTTCGTGAAGCCAAGAATTCCATGCCTTTGGACACTTGAAAGCTGTAGCAAATTAAGTCCTCTAGGGTTAGCACTCTCTTGTATAAGTCTTCTTGCTCTGGAGGAAAATCAGAAAAATAGAGATTAAATGAAATAAAAGGCTCCATCTTTCCATCTGTGATCTACAAAAAGGAGATTCATTATAAGTAAGCTTGTATTATTGTCGTGACAACTGTCAGCTGGCTTGCTTTTCTCAGATATTACTTATTTTTAGATGCTGCCTGAAACGTGCAGCTTGTCAATGATCCTCAGTTAGGGAGGGATGGGGGGGACTAGGGTGTGTCCCTTCCAGTGTCCCACCTGAGTAAACAGTTTATCAAACTAGAAATAACAGGCAAAGGACAACACATCCTAGTGTAGTGGGAGGAAATCGAAAAAAAAAAGGTTTGAGGCACAGTGGGTGACAGTGGCATGCACTAAATATTGATTGTATTTATAAATCTCAGAGGAAGCTTCCTATCAGATTAAGAGGACAAAAACAAGCAAAGGAGGAGGGTGGAGTGGAGGTGAGGAGGGGGCTTGGGAGGGTGGATGGAGAGGGAAGGAAGACACCCAGTCACTACCTTCCTCCTCTTCCTCTGAGTCGCAGTAGCTCTTATCTTCTATGAAGCCTGAACTGGCTGAGCTTCCTGTGCTAGCCACGCTCTCCAGTCTCCTCTTGATCAGTTCACTCAAATCACAGCCAGAACCTGAACGCAAAACCTTGTTGTCCTGAGACTAGTGGAGAAAAACACACTTTAGTATGAAGTCTTGTCACAGTGCCACACACAGTTCATACACGGCATACATCACAAGCTTATATTTATATAATAGTATAATAATTTTGATTTAATAACACGTAAAAGGTATTCAATTTGCAAATATTACATACCAAAAATAACACAAATTCAAATTCTCATCCCTGTAGTGGGCAGCCATGGCCTAATGTTAAAAGAAGTGTGCTTGGACTGGAATGTAACAGGTTTGATCCCCACAAACATCTGAAACATCCACAGCTGAAGTGCCCCTAAGCAAAGAACCTAACCCCCAAAATGCTCTCCAGGGTTAGGATTGCTATACACTGCTTCGGGTGTGGGTGTTCCCTGCCCCTAATCACGTGTGTGTGTTTTTTTTTTCACTGCCATGGATGGGTTAAATGCAGAGGTCAAATTTCATTGCACTGTTGTACAATGACCATAAAGCAAGCCTGCACGATTTTTATTGATGTGCTTCTGTGTACTCTACCTTATTAAACAGTCGCTATGTGTGACACATGCTTCAACCTATTACTCTGTATTTATTAACCATAGGTGCAGGTAAAAACAGCGGGAATGTCATTGAAGGGGTTAGTAACAGGAGCGTGTGCTGCATCCATATCCAGGGAATTCCTATGACTGATTTCAGAAATCAATCGTCTGCGATCACTGCCTTGTAGAATATGTTGTGTATGGTACCAAAAATGTTCAGCTTGTCGTGCAATGTTTGTTTTTTTATCCTGTGCCTCTAAATATACTGGATACATCTACAAAGCTCTAGTGACTAGTGATTTTAATAATGAAATAAATAATTATTCAAATTCATTATTCAAAATTCAGATACTGCATACCTTATACACAACAAAGTCTCCTCGTTTGCTTCTTAGGTAGTTGGAAAGGTTTCCATACTTGCAGTACTCCACTATTATCATCAATGGACCTGAAACAAGGAAAAAGTTAATGTTTTAAGCTCTCTTTGACAAATGGGTGAGGATTTGTGGGATTGGAAAACCTCCTGTTCTCACCTCCTGGCTTTGTGCAGGCTCCCAGCAGATTGACCACATTGAGATGCTGGCCGATATGGATCAATATTTTCAATTCAGACATAAGTGCCCTACATTCATTATTTGTAGCTCCGCCTGTTGCAAATAAAGAGTGGAAACAGAAAGATAAGACATACAAATCTGTGTTCAGTTCCCAAACATACAATAAGCAACATTTAAATAATCATTATCAGTATTTGTACTGAAAGTAAATTTTTTTAAAGATATGTATTATTTATGTTTATATCTTTAGCCTGCCTGCCCAATTTGGACAGCCCTGGAATAACCAAAAAAACTGTAATTGAATTCTGCTTTACCAACATCAATTTGTCTTTGTATAATATGCCAGGAATATCAACCTCTCTGAGTGCATTTTGATGTGAGGTGTTCACAGAAATTCAATACAACACAAATGAGGCTAAGGTTCGGCTGTGTTACATCTGTCATGGGATTTTTTTTTTACGTCTTTCAAACTGACAATGCAGCACATGCTGCGCATTATGTTATAAGCCCTGAAATCAACATCTGGCAGCAATATAAACATGTCCAAGATTTCTAGAATAAAAAGCAGAATTGTATTCTCAGAAATGCACATTGTGTGAGAGTCAGGGATGTGGGTCAGGTGTGCCATCCTGGTGACCCTTAGAGGTTATGGAGTCATGGAGGGAGGCTGTTTTTTAAACATATCATTTTTTAAACGTCCTACAGTTGAATTCCACCAAAGTGACACACAAAAGCTATGTTCAATGTTCAGTAGTAACTCAAAGATGAGTGATACAATTCACAGGAAAATTAGTGGCAAATTCTACTAAAAAATGACAACAATAAAAAAAAGACAACATAAAAAAACATTCTATGATCACACTGATATTCTCAGGTTGCTGTGAAAGGCAGTGCAGACAGTGTAGTTTCATAACATAGAGGAATTTTAGGAAAGTGCTTTTCATTAGGAGTTGACCCAGGGCGCATGAAACGGCATCCAGCTAGCCTGTCTCTCTCCAAGATAAATGCCTAGGGAGGATTTATAATGTGACAGCAATGGAATTACACATGTAATGTGCTCTGATTTATCATCATCACACTTGAAACAAGAAACAAGAGCCGTGATCTTCTTTATCCCAGTGGCCAATCACAAGCTGTCACCTCACATCACCAGAGGGGCAAGTTATTATGACCAAAACAAACACAAACAAAGTGTCCTGCTACAGGGGGAAAAAAAACTATAATTTCATCCATTAAGCATATCATCTGCAATGGGATCCTAGAGCTTTCTATATTTTGTATTATGCGCTTTACACTTTTGAACATCATTATATTATCTGAATCTTTAGCTGTAACCTCTGTGTTCTAGCACAGTTGCTAATTTTGTCTGTATCCATGTGAAATAATTCATGCCATATAATGTTTTTTTGCTTTAAATCCTACGTTAAAACAATGGACAAGTGAAAAAGAAGATGAGATGAAATGAGATTAAAACATTGCCATGGTTGCTGTCATTAAGTTTGAGAGATATAACAAAATGGGTCTGATGTATTAAACAAAATTTTCTAGTTTATGTACAGAAAATTACAGGAACATATGTTTATTTGGAACAAAAAGAGAGCATGTCCTTAAATATGTACCATTTATTGAGCTTACCTTTGAGCATTTTAACTGCAACTGTTTTACACGTGGACAGTTTATCTATGCCGAATGCAGAAGCCTCCACCACTTTCCCAAAAGCACCATGGCCCAGAGTTTTACCTATTTCAGAATAACAACACAGAAAGAGCCATGAGTTTGCCAGTTGACTTGAGGCTCATAAATCAAGCTGGTTGACCTGTCAAGAAAGATATGGGCCCATAATTAAAACAACCCGCTAAGCTTGGTTGGCCCTACACAGAGAATTTATGGGGTAAGTAAGACTGGACAACAGCAACAAGTTGTTGACAAATAATGGCACAAAATTTTCATCTGAATAAACAGAAACCTGAAGACAGTCCATCTCTTTAATGGTGTCTATTTTGTCTCTGGACAATTTAGGATTAGCCACTGTATGTTGTATACTTTATTATATGTAATATTTCAGCTACTATTTGTGTAGCTGTTGGTATATTTATGCTAAAACTGAGGAAAATGAAAGAAAATTGGAGAAACATAGAGCTCACCCAGTCTGAGACGGTCTCTAGGGAACTCCCATTTATTGCTGTCATAAGGCAATCGGTCACACTGCTCATCCAGTGGCATCTGCTCTGGATCCATGATGATTGACAGGTAGCCTGTCTTTAAATCTGCATTACTTGGCTAGTTGGAGGCAGAAAACAAAAGATATTTAAATGGTTTAAATTCATATTTCTGATTGTAAGTATATGCTTTCCTGTTTATATTGACATTGTCATTTATTATAACCTTTATATATGTCATCAATTTTATTAATTGGTTTATTTTATTAATTGGTTTATTAATGTAAGTTGCAGTCCAAAACCAAAAGCATGGAAAAATAAATGAAGAAGTTATGTTTTCTTACTAAAATGAAAGTTACGTAATGTCATATGAGTCAAGCTGGACATGTGCCATACTGCTCATTCAGTTTAAAAAGAAATTCAACGAAGTGTGACTGAGTGTGTATATTTCAAAATACTAGTAAAAAAATAGAAAAAGGAAAACATTTCTAACACAAGTCAGCAGACACTCAAGCTGAGTATTAGAACTGAGGCTTAAAATAGAATCAGTCTTTACCTTTCTCAGTTTGCGGATAAAGAGGATGAGCATGATCCATAAGAAGGTGGCAGCGGCTCCAGTGCTAACCAGGATGATCACCTCAATATTCGGCTTGCCTTCATCACCTAAGGGCATGCACATAAACATGTAAACACTGTCAAGCTGCATGTTTAATGCATGGCATTGTTTGTGCAATGTTTATTTATGATATGTATAACACATTATCACAGATTGAACGCTCAGTGATCCGCTGCAAAAATTTCAACAGTCAGCACACTGCCTAATCCATTAGGAATTTCTATTTCTATAAGGAGAGAAACAAGCCAGAATAAAGTACTCATTACACACTCCCTGCTCTACTTGAATGAGAGATTTTGGCTGGGCTTCATGCAAAACACAAAAACCTCCCAAATTCAGTCAAGTCTATTTTTCAGAGCAGGTTTGCTGTTAAGAAAATGAATGGGAGATGCTGGAGATTTTCCGCAATGAGCATGTTAATAGGTCATTTATCTTCCCTCAGTATGTTTCACATTTCAGGCCTTTTTCTCCTTCACAAAGTCATCCTGCCAGTTATTAGTGAAGCTTTTCTCAGACGGAGCAAGGGTCAACTCCCATGTGAGGAGACCCTCTCTGAACCCCATCATAAAAATTGCCCTGGAATCTGCACTGCATTCCGAGCAACTTCAGGCTCCTTCTCATGGGATAGTTTAAATATAACTTAAATACTGAAATTTGGCTAAAACAGCATGACCTATTAAAAGCTCTGGTGAGACTACAATTTGTTATGTCTCCTATTGTGTGTCTTTAAATATTTCTTTTGTAGCTTGCTACTGTCCCAGTTGTAATACAAAAACTTTGCTAAAAAGGGTGGGCCCATGCCTTCAGATGCCCTGCACTGTAATTCAAAGCCTTTTTTCAAGAAATGGCAAGAAGGTGGTTAGCTGATGTTTTACTCACCCTGTACAGTGATGACTGCACTAGATGTTGCCACTCCTTCAGTGTTACTGGCCATACATTCATATATTCCCTCATCTTCTTTCTTCACTCTCTGGATGATCAGGGCCCCATCATCTCTCAGTGTAACCCCTAAATTTTGATAGGATTATTCATAATTAGTTAAACAGTGTGACTTGTGTAACTGCACATACACTATAATAAGAAGTTCATTTACTGCAGTAATTCATTGTGTATTTTGATCACATGAAATCTTCAAATTTATTACTCTGCAAAAGTCTTAAATTCTCATCTATTTTATTGCTATTTAAAATAGATATAAATTTTTAATGAGATTATACTTAAAATAATCCACTTGTACATTGAAGGGAGGAATAAAAAAATAAGGCAATTTAGTCAAGTTGGACTTAAGAGGTAAAGTATAAAGGCCCCTACAATCCATTAAAAGATACTGTAGAACCCCCAAACTGATAGCAGTATTTAAATTTTTGACAGAGGGTGTAAAAAAAAGAGTTGTCAGTAAAATAATGAGAGAAAGACACAAAATAATAATGTTTCCAGATCAAACAAATAAGCATCTAGTGTTCTCAGAACAAGGGTGGCACTGTGGTGCAACAGGTAGTGTCACAGTCACACAGCTCTAGGGGTCTCGCTGAGTCTGTTTGAGTTTCCTCCAGGTGCTACGATTTCCCCACACAGTCCAAAAAAAAAAAAAGTGCTGATATATGGAT
This sequence comes from Hoplias malabaricus, assembly GCF_029633855.1. NCBI lineage: Eukaryota > Metazoa > Chordata > Actinopteri > Characiformes > Erythrinidae > Hoplias > Hoplias malabaricus. The sequence continues at coordinate 4,556,167 of NC_089816.1, read as the reverse complement.
TGGCCATAGGCAAGGGTGCGTGAGTGACTGTGTGCGGGAGTGTGTGAGTGGGTGGTGCCATGACGCAGTACTGTCAGGTTTCAGATCAGGTTTGAAGCAGATAAATGAATGTATAAATGGAACAGCTTCTCCAAATCCCAAAGCTCAATATAACTGAATGTGTAGGGAAAAAAAACTTGCAACTTAGTAAGCAAGAAATCCTTTAAAGACTAAAACTGGAGGTGTGGAAAATACTCCAGTAGACATCTCTGAATAACTGTAACCAAGTGTACTGAAAGAAATAGCTGTAACAAAAGAGTAATGTGGACACAAAGTTGGGATTAAAGTTTCTGCTTTCTTGATGCTGAAATTATCTAGTATTTACAGTAATTTTGACCAAAAATGTAATAAATAAATTCTGACACTGTAAAGGTGATTAGCAATGCCTCATCACCTGGTCCTTCGGTTACAGGAACTTCGTCTTTGTACCATTGGATGCCTGGAATTGGGACACCCTGAGCCAGACAAGTCAGGATCAGAGTTCGGCTGCTGTTCACCCACTGACTGGTCAAGTTCTGAGTCAGCTGTGGAGCTCTCCTCTCTGTTCCAATGAAAATTACACAATCAGACAACTCATCGCTGAGTGAGACCTGTTTCTCAAAATGTTCACATTTTATTGCTTTTACAACTCATAACGAATGAACCTCATATCACATAAAATGCCATGCCATAATGCCGTATATGGTAAAAGTAACTCACCATAAATTTTTAATGTAGAAGTCATGTTGACCTCTGTGTTGGTTCTGAGGTCGACTGCTCTGCACTGATAGCCTGTGCTGTGATTTCTGGAGACATTTTTCAGTCTGAGTGACAGGGAGATGGAATAAGGTCCGACCTGCTGTGTGGAGTCGTGATGGACCTTATGATTCTGTGGATCAAACCAGGTCAGCTGATCGTAGAGATAACGCGTTCCCCGACAAGTAAGATTGGTATCATCTCCGTCAATGGCTGTCAATGGCTCAACATCAAAAGGCTGCACTTGATCTGTGAAACAGTGTGAATTTACAGTTCAAATGGTTAAGAGTACAATTTAATGGACAAAATACTAAAGTATCAGGTTGAAATAAGCAGACGCTAGACTGGACAGAGGAGGAAGAAAAAAGACTTTTCCAGTCTTGTGACAAATCTATCCTGAAATAGCACACTATCACTCATGTGATGTCATTTTTTTGGGTGATGTCATCAATGAGACACAGATCTGATGTTTTCAGGGTTTGATGGTTTCCCTTCTTTTTAAATCCGATATGAGTCACTTTCATATGTAGTCCTAGAGCAGATATGTATCAAATTACTTAGACTGCAATATGAATGTTGTCTATTTGCCTGTACGCATGTTCTTAGTGCTGTAATTAGCACCAGCAGCAACACGCAGACTGTGTCTCAAAAGGCTCCATGCTTTCTACAGAGTGCACTGCACAGGTGAATAAGCTATGTCTTCTGCACCAAAATAACTGAGTTGTCAGAAAAGGAGCAATGCAAGAGATATCTGAATATAAAAGTATTTGTGAAAGATATATTGTGCGGTATTTATTAGTCGTTATTTAAGAACCTACATCATGCAATACACAGGGCTTACAATCTATTAAAGCCTTTTAAAATATATTTACATATTCAGGTAATGTTTAATGATTAATTTCCTTTTTAAAAATTGCAATTTCTGAGAGCTGTATATTGGTGAAAATATGTGTGCCATTTCCTGTCTCTAAATACCCTGAAACTATTTGAGACAATCCCACAGGGGCTGTTAATAGAAAAGGCCCTAGTTTGGCCCATTTCAAAGAACACAGTGTACATCACCGAGTCAGGAATGTCAAATTTGCAGTTATTTCCTGTTTCATCACTGCTAATTTGAAGCATGTTGTTGGCGGGTGGCGGCAGTAATGGCCGACCTGAAGTAGCTACAAGTGGATCCAGGCTGAGGCCGGGCCTCAGGAGATCTGGAACACACTTGTTTTTTTCACAGTACTAGAGTGTCTTGTGCTCCATAAGAAAATACAGCTGTTTTTTTAATTCAGTCACTCTCTCTCCTGCATTCCTACACTCAGAATCATTCTACCTCTGCAGGAGCACAGCACATTCTCACAGCCATAGTGCTCAGCCCTCAGGTTGATATAAACCATATGAGTGTGTGTTACACTACGTCAGACATCATCAAATCCAGACTTAGATCCAGGATTCAGGCTGGAATTTTAAAATCTGGTGGTATGACACTACAACTGTAAATGCTAATGCATCTAACTGTCCAGGTATAGTGTTATACCAGCTGGCCATTGTAAAATTCTGGCCTGAAACCTCGATAAAAGGATTTGAAGACCTCTGCACTATGCCTAGCAGCACACATAAAAACCAGCAGAGCCAGAGCTCCTTGAAATGACATCTGTGCCTGTTAGAAAGAAGTGAATACTGGTCTAAGAAGCCCTCGTTACATAGGGCTAACTCACCATCCACAAAGAAATCCATCTTTATGCTCTTCTCCCCTAGCTCATTCTTGGCATTGCAGGTGTAGACTCCTGACACATTAGCTGTCACAACCAAGGTGCTTATGGTCTGCATAAATAAATAAACAAAATATGATTGGAATTATTGTTTATTTCAGTACATTTTGGTATGGTTTTTAAGGTGGAAAAAACATGTATTTTTTGAAAAAATATAGTATACCCAAATACAAAACGTTTTTAAAGTATCTTTCCGTAGGTAGAAATGTCCATCATTAATTAGTAGCTCATTAATTTGACTTTAACAGGTGGGTTATAGGGCTATTTTGAACCTGGCCATTTTCCACTCACAAGTCCTCACATTAACAGAACGATACATCTTGAGGTTTTAAGGCCAAGACACTGCTGAGAACACAACACTGAACGACTGCCTGGGTTTCATGCCATTTCCTGATGCACATTTACAATGCCACACTTGATCCCATCACCATTCAAGTGGAAGCCAGTTAATAGCCATAGCGTATCTATTAATAAGACTGAATTTTGGCAAGGGACCAGACGCTAGAGTTCAGCTTTCCTTTCTCTTCCAAATACAATATGTTTTCACAGCTATCAGATTAAATATTCGGCTAATTTTTAAAAAAGGTTTTTTAATAAAGAGTAAAATGCTGCAGTAAATATTTACCATAATTTTGGGATATCTGAAAATGATAATATCTAACACTATGACAATGCTTAGATAACATTGGCTTAGACAGTATGACAATTTATGAGGACATTAGCAAAACAAAATTCCAACAGATGGGCTGATATGGAAAAGGCCATCTTCCTTCACTTCCAACCCATTAACTAGCCTCTGTTTCTATTAAGTGTTGACTGGCAGCTGTAGAGATGTAGAAAACATGCTCAATATGTACTAAAGCATGGACACACATGAACTTTCTGAGTTACCTAATGAACTGTGGTCAGAAGTCACACTGATATCTACAGTTGAAATCTATGTTATTCACCAAACAGATTCTAATGTTGAGCTTGGAAACACATAAAATTGTTTGCTGTATTTAAAAAGGTATATTCTATCTTTTTGTGTTCAATACAGTTATATTTTGTGGTTATATTTGATCTGTCTATGGCTCTGAATTCAGTTCTTCTCTACAATATAGGTGAAAATGCATAAAATCTTGCTTAGATATAAGCACCTTGATTTTGCCTTTTAACACCTCAGTCCTTGTGACAATGTCATTGATGACATTAGATGGGAAAAGGGAGTTTGGTTCCATGTTGCTTTGGACAATATCTGGAACAGTGTAATTTCTGCACCTAAAAGGGAAAAAAAAGAATGTAAATTCACAACAAACAAGCAATCCCAAAAAACAAAATAGGGGCTGTTCAACAAAGACTCAGATCTATATATCATAATCATGCTGAGTTCCTGGCAATGGGTAGAAACTGTTTAAAACCTTTATTCAGGCACACCTTGGTTCTCAATTTCTGATTTGGCAGCGGAATGCCACAACTACTAATTACAGGATTTACAAAGGAAATTTTTTTTCCTTGGAACATCATGGAGGACACACACATGAACAGATACCATTGTCTTTCAGAGATGACATTTTTCCTGCATTGTCATTGAGAAGTGTAACAATATAGCTATTTCCATCTCCAACAACTAAAAGAAAAAGCCAGAAATCATAATATTTCTGTTATAATTCAAGATTGTTTGACTTTTACCACTAACCTCAAACTTTTATGGGCACTAAAAATATCAAGTTCAAGCACAAAATGTTAGTTGTCTAGGTTCTGCTTCATTGTGTTTAAGTATAATGTGTTGAGTGGCCTGCCTCAGTCCTTGGGGTCTTGAGGACAACAAAAGGCAATTCGGCATCCTTCTGAGGAGTGCAACAATTGGATTAATGAGAGTAGAAAACACAGAGGAAGCGTCAGCATGACAGGAAGGCTTGAGTCATGAGTCACCGACACAGGAAACACCCCCCACACTCTGGATGTCTGAGATAAGGCTGATCCCCAGGCCTTGATGTTCAACAAGGCATGTCTGATAACTTCTTGTTTGCTGAATTGAAAAATACCTGGGACAGTCACCCACAAACACTGCTACAGTCCTTTCCATTTATCATCCATACCCCTGACCCTTTGAAATAATTTACTCTATAACCCCAGAAAGATTCATGACTTCTGCACCCTTTAAACATTATGTATTTTCAAGGGGCACTGAGGACAAGATTTTGTTTCCATATAAAAGGAATGTTTTTATTATTTCTCTCCAACCATGGGAAATGAATTTGGTACATGTGCCGCCCTCATTAGCTGCTGAAATACAGGCCTACCTGACAGCTACATTACGTTGTTTCCAAATGCCATAACTGATTATTATTTAAACAGTAAAAACACAGGTTTTAGTTGGCATGGCTGACGCGTAGTTATGATTTTGGCAAACTGCATCTTTTAAATAATTAGTTGTAATTATAAAGAGTCCTTGTCAAATCACACTGAGGCGCAAGATAATTTACGCATTTAGTGTGTGCTTTCCAAAAACCCTTTTCATTAAAAGTTACTGCTGTGATAGCCCTGGAGCCAAGTAACTACAAGAGAATACTTCTGATCATTCAAAGCCAAAAGAGACTTTTTAGTCCTCTTTGGCTATAAGAGGCCAAATTCTGAAAAAACATGCCTACAATATGTCCAATACACTTTTCCTAAAATTGAATAGGTTTGGAAAAAGTTCAGAAGTTTGCTGGCTGAGCCATGGCCGAGAAACAATATCTGGAGGCATTTGGACAGTTTTATAGACCTCTAAATGTTGAAAAGTATGAACATGTTTGAGGATTTTGTTCTATTTCTGCTTTATAGGTGTGACATACTGACATATGTTTAGTTTTTCAGATGTATTACTTAAGGCGGAACTGACTCTGACTGCTAACATTCAATGAAAGTAAACACATACAGAAAGTACCACAAAAGTATACAACTCAATTTCTCTCATAATTTTAAGAGTGAATAAAAACTTAAAGAGAAGGTAAGCTTCAAACATGAATATGCTGTCAGCTTCTCACATAAACATATCGTTCGACCATAAATGATGCAGAGTTGCTGAATGAAAACAAATAAGATGGGGAGTTTGTTTTGTTGTGAGAACAGTAGTTCTCCAGATTCATCTATGTTGCTCTTAAGAGATAATTTCTGAGCCATTTTACACAGTCCTTATGCATCGTTCTGGTCATTCAAAGCCAAGAGAGAAACTTGGGTCATACAGATCTTCATAGCCCAGCTAAAAAAACAAAAAAACTGTTGCCTTACTGGTCACACTCCTGTTTTGAGTCATCTATTTTTTCAAGGAAACAGCAAAAAAGAATTGGAATCTTTCTTCAGAAGGTCAGCTAAATATCATCAGTAAAAATGAATTAGTTTGTGAAACCTATATCATCGTAATATGTCTCTAAAACGCTCATCAACCAAAAAATAAATAAAAAATAAGGGCTGCTGGTTTGGAGACAATGCTCTAATGATGGTAATGCTGACTCACTTTATGAGTTTAGGGCTGGAATCACATGGCTGCCACAGCCAGGTGATGTTAGGCGCTGGGTATCCATAGGCAGTACAGGTGAGTTTATGCCTTTGGCCATGTCTGTACGTTTGAGGGCCTATAGAAGCAACCCCTTCTTCAGAGATCCTTGGCTTCACTGTGAAAGCACACAGAAAAACCACAGTGATTGCAGAGACGAACGTAGAACATTCACCAACTCATTACACAATATATGAGATGAATGAATGCGAAAAAAAATGAGAGAGAGAATGTGAAAGAGATAGTTTCTAGAAGTTTTTTAATGTAATTCCTAATTGTTATCAGAAACTTTCCACTTTCAGTTTCCACTGCTTGTGACTTCAGGTTGTTTTGGGATTGTAATGATGTGTGTCAAGCTGGATAACGGTGCAATGTATGAATCTTTTTTTATATTACATAGAAGAGAGGTTGAAAATACAATTCCTAGAAAGTACTAGGGAATTGAAAGTTAAGACAAAAAAAAAAGTATTAAGCTCACAGTGGTGAGAAAGACAACATATGCAGAGTAACACTACATTTTTATCTGAGGTGCACAGTGTGCCAGTGTCAGGACAGATTCTAATGCACTACACAGTTTGTGTGCTATAAATTGGTCTGTTTGTTCAATAAGCCTGCAACTGAGTTCAGTGGAGGCAGTGAAGTCCAGTGGAGGCTGAGTACAGTGTGCGGTACCGGAGTCCCACACATCTTTAAAACTCCTCCAAAGACTCTAATCAACTCCAGCTGGGCTTGATACGTTAATACTGTCTGCGAAACATCATTCAGAAATTCCTCCTGTATTAGCTACCTGCAGTTATGACCAGGGGACCGTACATTTAAGGCTGAATAAAAAAGACAAACATGTTCACAACCTCTCTGTGCTCTTAATCATGTATACCTTTGACATATACTGTGTAGCTAAGGTTTGCCTGAAGCCCGTTCTTCTGGTTTGAGAGGATGATTGTGAAGATACCAGCATCTTTTGGCTTCACTTCTTTGATGGTGAGGTTATAACCCACTGTCTCATAGCATGTGGAGTCTGTGATGGGGTTGCCATCCTTGTGCCTAAAAACAAAATCACCATAGGAATTTACAAAGAATATTAGCTTTTATTATTAATACTGTATTATGGAACGCCAATCAATTCTTAGAATTCTTAGCAGTTTATGTGTAAAGAGGCAGAAAAAGGTGGTTTTATTCAAGAGTAATTTTAGGACCTCACCAGACAATTTTGTCAGGTAGCGGCAGTGCATTGACCTGGGGCGCAAGCATCAACGTTCTTCCTTCTACAACGCTGATATGCTCTTTACGACCTCTGTTCACATTCAGGAACGGATGCTCTACAAAAGTTCATTGAAAATATTACATTCCAATGCTGTGCTGCTAACGTAATGACTGAAAGCAGTAGTACAGCATGTGTCCTTCCTTTACTCACCAATGACAGTGATCTTAACTACAGCATGTTTCACAGTGCTTTCAACTGTTGCTGTGCACTTGTAGGTGCCCTTGTCCTCCATGCTAACATTAGGTATTTCTAGTACATTTGTGAATGATATCAATGAGGCAGTTTTTTCTTTTGCCTTGTGATGTTCATGAGGGCGACTGATCTGGAGCGCAGAAAATAAAACGTGTTTATGGTTATTGCTCTAGACTTACAGCTACATAAATACTAACAATACAAGATTAATCAAGTTCAAAATTGCAATTTGAAAATTGCAAGAGCTGCTGTTTTAATTCTATTCAACATGATCAAGTACAATGTCTTAAGTTAATTAATAAGAAGCAAGCAAAATAAAATGACACAACTAAATGACAGTCTGGTACTCTACATTCAGTGTTCAAAATTAAAACATGATATTCGTATATTTCTTGGTTATAAAAAAACAGGACTGAACCTTAATTGAAAAAAAGCAATTTAAAACATAATTGAAATACTAGTTAAAAAATGGCAATAATTTACTTCTTCTGACTCATTCAGCCCTAAAAGCTGTGAATATCAAGAAAACTAGACACCCAGGCACCAAACCTATACATCACTGGATATGTTCGGCTTTTTTGGAAAGGAAGAAGGAGACCGTATAATCAGCTTCCAAGACTAAACTTTGGAGGAGTTTACAAAATGCATGAAAAAAAAACCTGATACTGAAAAGGTGATATTATTTTAATTTGTTGGGCCTTCTTTGTAATTTATTATTTAATACATTTTCTTCTGTTTTAATAAAAAGTATATGAATAATGTAAAGGCAGTTTTAACTGTCATAAATAAACTGTAGTTTTTTCCACAGTCCTACAAGAAAGTGCTAAAACTCACAGGTTTCTTATGGAATTCCCATTTGAATGCAACCCTGCCATTATCATCAGTTTCTCCTGAGCAATTGAGTAAAAGGGTGTCTCCAACCAGGATTCTTTGGTGCTCTGTAGTTATGTGAACTTCATCCAGATAAGTAGCTGGGCACAAAACAGAAGGAAATACAATGTCACAACACAGAAGGATGAGATTTCAGGGCTGAAGACTGTAATATTTGGAAAACAATTTTGAGTTTTTTTAGTAACATCACTCAAACTTTAGGGTTAGATGGAGAACTAAGGCATTAGTAACTTTCTGTTTAAGGCTTAAAATATGCTAAAGACCTAAAGTATGATGTGAGCCCTTGGTGTGCCAGAGATTATTATAGACCTAAATTATTACATTATTACTATATTATTATGAGAGAAAGTTGCAAACAGACAGGTCAGCTTACTAACAGCTGATTTGAGATGTGCATGTTCATTAATGACACTCTTCATTAATTCATTAATCACTCACTACGCCGTATAGGAATGAAGGTTGACATGATTTGCCTGCCGTCCACACTGGTGACACATGAAATAAAGTTGTAGCTGTCATATGGTCCTATAGGCATCTGGAAACCTACTTTTGGGTCCCACACAACACCTTCCTTTATTGATAGTAACATGGGAGGAGTCTGAAAGACAGACAGAGACAGAACACAAGAAAGAAAAATGGTATATTTTTACTTTAATCAATTCATAGGTAGTTCCAGTGTCAGTGTCTTCCACTGAAAACAATTACTTATTAATCACTTCAACCTTAGGGTCTTTGAGTATTTCTCTATAAAAGTATATTCAAAAGAAAATGTTGGATTGCAAATTATGATTAAAACAAGTCTCCCATATGATTTTACTGCCTTTCTTTGTTTCATGATGTTAGGAAATGTTAGGAAGGAAGGATGTAGGCAAGATGAATGCAGCAGATGTTCCAGTAGCAGGAAGGTCCCACAACTATCTGTGCCATCTAATGGAGGAGTTTGTGTTCACAGCAAAACATCGTGGGACACAGCTAGAACCCTTTATTTTATTGTATTTAACCATAAGCAAGCCAATACCCAGCACAAATCTCAAATCCATTCATTGGAAAATGCATTTAATCAACCCCCTGACCTCTTTTACCTTACTTCTACTTTCCTACCTGTGTTTCTTACATATAATGAATAAAACAAGGGACATAATAATAGCTTAGTATTTCTATTCTGGGATGGAGCAGGGCAATCTACAACCACTTTCCTGTTCTTAAAGGACCTGAGATAGGATGACTCTGTGGTTCACCCAAAGACCTTCAATATTGGCCCAAGTTGGAGAAAGAAATGTCCAATAAACTGTTAAAGAAAAAGTTTACAAATGTACCCAAATGTCTAAATAATAAAGTCAGAAATGTTCAGAGTGGTGATGATAGCAACCAAATATCTTAAGATTAAATGCCTCTAAAAGCAACCATGCAAGATGTTATTTCAAGAATACATGGCCTGAGGCAATATAACATATTGAACATATAGATTAATTACAAACAGAGTGATCAATTTCAAGAGTTTATTTCTTTTAACAGCCAATGAAACCCAAAAGTCAGTATCACAGAAAATTAGAATATTACACAAGACCAATTTACTGAAAAGTATGTACAATATATGCACTCAGAACTTGGTCGGGGCTTCTTTTGCATGAATCACTGCACCAATGCGGCATGGCATGGAGGCGATCAGCCTGTGGCACTACTGAGGTGTTATGGAAGCCTAGGTCGCTTTGATAGCAGCCTTCAGCTCGTCTGCATTGTTGTGACTGGTGCCTCTCATCTTCCTCCTGACAATACCCCATAGATTCTCAGTGGGGTTTAGGTCAGGCGAGTTGCTGGCCAATCAAGCACAGTGATACTGTGGTCATTAAACCAGGTATTTGGCAGTGTGGACAGGCTCCAAGTCCTGCTGGAAAATGAAATCTGCATCTCCATAAAGCTTGTCAGCAGTGGGAAGCATAAAGTGCTTTAAAATATTTCCGGGTAGATGGCTGCACTGACTTTGGACATGATATAACACAGTGGACCAACACCAGCAGATGACACGGCTCCATAAACCATCACTGATTGTGGAAACTTCACACTAGACTCAAGCAGCTTGGACTGTCCCTCTCCACTCTCCCTCCAGACTCTGGGACCTTGATATCCAAAGGAAATGCTAATTTACTTTAATCTGAAAACAAGATTTCGGACACTGAGCAACAGTCCAGTCCTTTTTCTCTTTGGTCCAGGTAAGACACTTCTGCCTTAGAAAACCTTTGCAGGTGTTTTTGGTTGCATATTCTAATTTCCTGACATAATGACTTTTGGTTTTTATTGGCTGTAAGCCATAATCATCAACATTAAAAGAAATAAAATGCTGGAAAAAGATCTTTTTTTGTCATGATTCTATATATGATTTTCCCTTTTTGAATTGAATTAGTGAAAAAAATTGTTTTTGATGATATTCTAATTTATTGAGATGTACCTGTAAATCACAATCCCTAGTTCTGTTCATCTCCAATCCCCACTACATTTTTTTTTTTAGATGTGGCATTCCCCTTTAAGATAAAGAACTTTCAATTTCAAAGGAAAAAAAACATTTCAGTGAATGAAATACTCACTGTTTGCAGAGTAACATTATGTAAAGGAGATGTTGTTCTGCAAGGGACATCCAGTGTTTTATTTTCTCTGTACATATACAAGAGTTTCATATCTTCGGTTTCCACAAATGGCTGGTTATGATCTGTGGACCAAATAAGCATAAGCATTAATGTAAAAGCTCAATATGTGCTCAAACACTGTACTGTCATTGCTATTCAAATGTGGCTATCATAGATTCCTTCAGTTCCAAGCAAGCATTGCAATCATTCTCTCTGATTTGTTTTATGATACTGATGAATTAAAATAATGCTTTTGTAAGTACTTGCGCTGTAGTGGAGTAATAAGATATCCCAGACTATGTGACTTAAACCAGCACATTACGGCGAGAACAGAAACAGATCTCAGATCAGACAGTAGGTTCAGTGTAATGGTTATGTGGTGAGATTAGTTTAGTACAACAAGCACAGATTCTGTACTGATTACCAATAAACATTTCTACATTATCTGTATATTAGATGTTCAAGTCTATTGCAAATTTGCCTTTGTGACAAGACTATTGATGTGTATCATAAGTCAAGTGCTGCATGGAGTGACTGGAAAAGCAGAAGTCCAAGTTAGGAAATAATAGCCAACTAACAAGGCTTACGACGTAATCACACTCCACTTCCGCCTCCCAGAAGTCCAGCCCTGCATGAATGCCTTCCTTTCTCTACCCCTTTGTGTCCCTGTCCCTGGACAGCTGAGCTCCATCCGTCTGACCTGGTATATTAAATCTCTTCTCTGTGTGCAATCACAGTCGTGTGATTACAGATTGGCCTCACTGCCTAGTCTGTTGATTTATGGCTTTGTAGGAGCCTCAGTGAAGTGAACTAAACTGTGTTCCCTAATTAAATGGTACCGAAGGCATAACCTTGAGATTAACACCTCAGTGACAGTGAAAGGTTCCACTTTACTGACAGCGTTTCTGAAAGTGTATAACCCAAGTTACATACCACTGACAAACACATAAGTGGAGTTCTTATATTCATCGGAGTTCTGGTGGCTGCAGGTGTACAGGCCGGTGTCACTGGGCTTGAGGTTGTATATCATCAGTTTACTGCAGTTCTCCTCCTCAGAATCACTCTCCATACATTTATCAATTTTCACACCTTCAGAGGTCAGGCTCCTATTGGGCAGCCTCCACTCCACTTTGACGGATGCCCTATTTAAGAGAGTGTAGAAAGGATTAATAATTATCATAGGTAACATAGTTACACCAAGTCACTATAAAGTTAGTACAGAGTGATCAAAATCAGAAGATTGCCTTACAAATTGTCACTTAATTTCATTGGACTATTAATGATAAGAACAAAGAACTTAGAACTTAAAGAGAATGGTGTCAAACAGAAACTGTGAATATAAACAGCAGAAATTAGAAAATGTAATAATACTCAATTAACGTATCCTTTGTCTATTGTCTAGGCTGGTGGTAGTTCTGTTTGCACTGTGGTAACAATTATTTACTTCTACTGTATAGAGGGTTATTTGTTTTTAAATGATATACCATTTACACTGCTGGTATGCCAATGATTTCCCATACAAGCTATTTACAAGATATTTAATCATGTTTGTTTCGAAGTGATGCTATGATAATCTTAAGTCATGTGGCAAGTCAGAGTTTCACGTGGGAACATGGCTTTCTTGAATGATGTTTTAAAATAGTACATACTCCAGATAAATGTCCATTTTGAACAGGGATCCCGTTAAACAGATCCCTGAGGAGCTTCAGACATGTCTGACATACCAGTGACTTTGCCTCTGGTCTCAGGGGTCAAGCAACATCAGCCTCTCATCATGGGCCAGATAGACAGGCCGTATCAAGCAAGGCGTTATTACATATTGCCTTGTAGGGAAGTGTCACATTAAAACAGGTCAGAGGTGGGGTTAGCATTCCAGACATGAATGCAATGTAATGCAAGCCTCTCTCAAGATTCAACAAAAGTCTATGTGCCTCCACCCACAACCATACAAATACAAGCCCATTTTGAGGATAAATATGGATTTATTCCAATGACCAGTTTCTTTTTCACAAACTGTGTATTCTCTTAGGTGGAAATATCATTCATTAAAAATATATGATATAGTTTTATTTTATCCTTAATATTTACTCAAATATTAGTTGTTTTATTATTTACTGCCTAAAAATGTATGAGATTTGTTTCCATCAGAATAACAGAAGAATAACTCAGCTCATACCAGACCTTAAAGAGTGTTACTGCCAGAAGATAATTATGTATCAATAACAGTATTACAAAAATGTGGCTCGTACTACAGAGTCCGAGTTGAGAGGGATAAAGAAGCATTAAAGGGCTACTGCTTCTGTAATAAAAGAGAACATTAAAAAGGAAACACTTTTGTTGTAGTGTCTTCAATTTGAGAATTTTGGAAATGACTCTGGGACACTGAGGCAGAATTCCTGGCTCAGTTGTGTGTGCATCTTGTAGTAGCACCAGTGGAAGTAGTAATTGTACAGGATGTGTGTAGGAGAGAGAGAGAGAGAGAGAGAGAGAGAGAGAGAGAGAGTATACAGTACCTGCAGGTAATTATGAGCATGTTGCCAGCATGATGCAGGTGTGTTTCTCCTTCAGGAAACAGCTGTGGAGCTCCCTCCTGCAGACCTGCAGGAAACACAAACACAGTGCAGACCTTCAGTGACAGAGCACTACCACAACCACCCTTATAGCTCACATTTTACGAACAACCATAATAGTTATGAGTAAGAAATCTTAAACTCTAGTTTTAGACTAATACCTGTCCTGCAAACGTATGTGTTATCAGTTAAACTGTGTGGAAAGAAAATTGGAAAACACCAAAATGGGAAGGATTCCATGTTTTTATTCCTTTTTAAAAAATGGTACAATGTAGTAGTTGTTGAAAGACACTTCTTCAAAAAAGAACCACTATTTAGAATGAGTTCTCTAAATCATGTCTGTTTTCTCAGGGCTCCTGTGTGGTTCTGCCCTGATTAAGTGTTATACAAGTGTACTTCCACTCCTATGTGGAGAGCGAAGTTCCAGCTCAGTAGAGTCCAGTCTGATCTTGTCAGGGCTGCTTTAAGCTGGAAACAATCAGTGACATTCAAAGAGTCTTGTGTGGAATGATGTTTAGATTTTAAAGTGAGCATGCAATATTTCACAGGATTTATGAGAGGATTACAATTAACTGGACCTTATAGCACAATATTAGCTTTTTCGTTCAGCACTGTGTTGGACTGTCCTTGCTTGCACTTTTGTAGTGTCTGGTAATTCAGCACTGTGCCTATGGTTTTTCAGTTCACGCTCAGGTGAAATGTATGAACAGATGAGGCCCATTGTAGCACTGTGAGCAGAAGCATACGGGCTTGAAATCTCTGCATGTTTTTCAAAATGAACTTATTCCTTTTGAATATATGTTAAATGAGGCCTAGCGTGTGTGTGTGTGTGTGTGTGTGTGTGTGTGTGTGTGTGTGTGTGTGTGTGTGTGTATGTGTGTGTGTGTGTGCATGCATGATTGCATGAAGACACACCAAAAAAATACAGAGGAAGAACATGTGTGCAGATGTGCCCCCACTACAGTGAGGTCAACCCTGTCAGCACGTGTGCTCTCAAAACTGGAGCGAACCTGGCAGATTCAGATGAGTCTGAGCAGTGTCCTCAAACACTTCCTCCAGATCACTCAGTCACTTCAGCCACAACTACCTTACATAACTCCCCACTCCCCCTTTTTAAAGCTAATGGAGCTTTTTATTGAGCACTGACCTTGTGTGGTCTCTGATGTGCGCTATTATTACTATTGTGGGGACAGGACTGAATGATTTTTGGACCAAAGGGTTATTGTTGTGAGGCCAGTTCAAGCTGAGAAAGTGGGACTCAGCATAGGAAGGGCTGGGGTCCTATCTGCTGCCCAGAACAGGTGGCTGTCTTTTCATATGTAATTTCATTCTTTTCATTCTACTTCAAAAATAAAATAATGCAGGTGAGTTAAGTTAAAATATAAAGGCCCCTAAAAACTATTAAAAGAAATTTAGAGCCCTGTAAACTGTGAACGCTTAATAAACAATATTATTTTCATTTTTGACAGAGGGTGGTGGTTGTGGGGAGGAGTACCAGTCTTTTAGATTTGAAAAAATCCAGATGTTGTGTTCTTATATTGTGGTAAATCAGTCCTATGCTTTGGTAAAAAGCTGAAACAGATATCTGAAAACAGATTTACAAAAATCCCAATCGTGCATAATGAGGTATACTGGAGTATATTGGAGTGGGAAATTGACATTTGGTATCACAACAGTCTTAGACTATTAATGGTTTCTTTTTTCTTTATCGTTCCAATCTAGAGACAGCGAACAGCGAAGACTTCTGATTACATAGCCCACTTTTTTTTCTTGAGGAACATTTGAACTTGGTCAGCTGCATATAAAAACGATTCACACTGGAGAACGACCATTGGGAGATAAGCAACAAGCTCCTTTGCCAATAGCACATTTCATTTAGACTGTTGAGTTTAGACACTCTTTAAAAAGTGACATATGACAACATTAATGTTTTGCTCACCCTCCCATACTGCACGGTGACATGGTTTCAAACAAAGCCTCCCTCCCCCCATGCACTTCTTACTGCACAATATAACACGGGCATCCTTGGGGCATTAAGAAACACATTATATATGTGTAGGTCAACATAAACCACACAACTGTGCTATACTATGTCAGATGTCATCAAACCCAGACTTGGACCCAGGATTCAGGCTGGAATTTAAAAATAATCTGGTGGTATGACACTACAGCTGTAAATGCTAATGCACCTAACTGTCCAGGTGTAGTGTCATACCGGCTGGCCATTTTAAAACCATGGCTTAGAATCTGGATAAAAGGAATTAAAAATCTCTGCACTATGCCTAGCTGCACACATAAAAACCAGCAGAGCCAGACTCATTGAAATGGCATCTGTGCCTGTTAGAAAGAAGTGAATACTGGTCTAAGAAACCCTTGTTACATAGGGCTAACTCACCATCCACAAAGAAATCCATCTTCATGCTCTTCTCCCCTAGCTCATTGTTGGTGCTGCAGGTGTAGACTCCTGACACATTAGCTGTCACAACCAAGGTGCTTATGGTCTGCATAAATAAATAAACAAATATCTGGTTAGAAATTACTTATCAAAGTTTCAGTAAATGCTACCTATTGGTCTAATCTGAACCTGGCCATTTTCCACTCACCAGTCCTCACATTAACAGAAGGATACATCTTGAGATTTTAAGGCCAAGACACTGCTGAGAGCACAACGCTGAATGACTGCCTGAGTTTCATGCCACTTCCTGATGCACATTTACAATGCCACACTTGATCCCATCACCATTCAAGTGGAAGCCAGTTAATAGCCATAGCGTATCTATTAATAAGGCTGAATTTTTACAAGGGACCAGACGTAAGAGTTCAGCTTTCCTTTCTTTTCCAAATACGATATGTTTTCAGAGCTATCCAATTAAATATGGGGCCTTTACATCAAAGGTAAGGTACATAAAGTGTCACTCCTAGTTTTTCAATGTGAATTTCCTGGCTTTCTCAAGCTATTGTTTTTCAGTCCTGTTATATTTGACATCTAGAATGTATATTCAACATTTTTATCTAGAAACAATTGCATTTTCATGCTTTTTTTGTCAGACAGCTCATGTTGCGCAAGACCTGAAAGAGTTAGATTCCATCCCTAAGCCCTAAGGGTTTTCTTTGCGTTAATTTTATTCCAAAAGACCAGAAAATGATCCAGGAAAGCTTACAGTGATCTGCCCTCAACAGATAAGTTGTTCAGACATTTACCCATAGGAATAAACCTTTAGATAAATCCTTGAATTCTATGGGCACATATCTCTATCACTTGTTGTAGCTAAAAGAAAATATTGCCCCATTAACTTGCCCAGGCTTTTGTAATAATCCTTACTTTCACCTGCTCCATGAAGTCTAACGTGAACTCTCTTTTTTGACTCAAGCCTTGAGTGAAATATCAATAAAAATATAGATGAATGATTCAAGTGGTACTTTGTCTTTTGCAGTGACCCATCCCTCTCAGGGGAAAAATGGGGCCAAAACAGGTAAAAATCACATATCATTACAGAATTGTCACAGTACTTTAAATCATGTATAGGGGAATGCAACATTTGAAAACGTGTGCTTCATTAATTATATGATGAGAATTGTGTTGATAACAAAGTTTCTAAAGATATATTTGCCTCTTCTATAAGGTAATAAAAGCAATGGATCAATTAACATATAATGGGCAATTCTATTATTTTATTTAATTTTTAAAGAAAGAGTAAAATGATGCCGTAAGAAAATTACTGTAACTTAGGGACATCTGAAAATCAAAATAACAGACACTCTATAACAATGCTTGGATAACTTTGACTAATATGTTTGCAGTATTTAAGCAGGTGTATTCTTTCTCTCTGTGTTCCATACGGTTATATTTTAGGGTACATCTGATTTAGATTTGATCTGTCTCTGGCTCTGAATTCATTTCTTCTTCACAAGAAAAATTTTCAAGGTAAAACTCAGTCACAATTATTATTATTATTATTATTATTAATTATTATTACTATTATTAAATTAAAAATTAAAAATAAAATATTGCCATATTGGTAATTCCTAGATATAAGCACCTTGATTTTGCCTTTTAACACCTCAGTCCTTGTGACAATTTCATTGATGACATTAGATGGGAAAAGGGAGTTTGGTTCCATGTTGCTTTGGACAATATCTGGAACACGGTAATGTCTGCACCTAAAAGGAAGAAAAAAATAATGTAAATTCACAAGAAACAAGCAAAGCCAAAAAACAAAGTAAAATGATCACAGTATAGCTTTTTCCATCTCCGACAACTAAAATAAACAGCCAGAAATCATCTGTTTTTACTTATGTCATTCACGATTGTTCACATTTTGCCACTAACCCCAATATTTAGGGCACCAAGAAATGTCTGTGTTCTCCCTGTGTCTGTGTGGGTTTCCTCCGGGTGCTCCGGTTTCCTCCCACAGCCCAAAAACACACGTTGGTAGGTGGACTGGCAACTCAAAAGTGTCCGTAGGTGTGAGCATGTGAGTGAATGTGTGTGTCTGTGTTGTCCTGAGAAGGACTGGCGCCCCCTCCAGGGTGTATTCACTTCTTGTGCCCAATGATTCCAGGTAGGCTCTGGACCCACCGACCCTGAACTGGATAAGGGTTACAGATAATGAATGAATTAATGTAATGCTGACTCACTTTGTGAGTTTAGGGCTGGGATCACATGGCTGCCACAGCCAGGTGATGTTAGGCGTTGGGTATCCATAGGCAGTACAGGTGAGTTTGTGCCTTTGGCCATGTCTGTAGGTTTGAGGGACTAAAAAAGGGATCACTTCTTCAGCGATCGTTGGCTTCACTGTGAAAACACACAGAAACATTAGAGTGTACTGATGTAATAAAAAATATATATAAATAATAAAAAATAAATACAAATAAAACCCAGAGTGAAGAATTAAGTGAAGAACAAACATTAAAAATAAAAGAGCAGAGAGAGAGAGAGAGAGAGAGAGAGAGAGAGAGAGAGCTGAAGACGAATTTGAGGTCTTCATGAAAGTAGTTTGATGTTACCCAGAATTTGTGAAATTTATTTCCATTGTTTGTGACTTTAAGTTGTTTTAGGATTGTAATGACGTGTGTTAATGGTACAATGTATGAATCTTTTTTAAAAGCAGAGGAGAGTTAATTAGGCTTCTCTGGCCTTATGAACTGGCCTTAAGGTGAGGTGCACACTGTGCCATTGTCAGGACAGATTCTAATGCACTACAGTTTGTGTGCTATAAATTGCTCTGTTTGTTCAATAAGCCTGCAATTGAGTTCAGTGGAGGCAGTGAAGTCCAATGGAGGCTGAGTGCAGTGTGCGGTACCGGAGTCCCACACATCTTTAAAACTCCTCCAAAGACTCTAATCAACTCCAGCTGGGCTTGATACGTTAATACTGTCTGCGAAACATCATTCAGAAATTCCTCCTGTAGTAGCTACCTGCAGTTATGACCAGGGGACCGTGCATTTAAGGCTGAATAAAAAAGACAAACATGTTCACAACCTCTCTGTGCTCTTAATCATGTATACCTTTGACATATACTGTGAAGCTGAGGTTTGTCTGAAGCCCGTTCTCCTGGTTTGAGAGGATGATTGTGAAGATACCAGCATCTTTTGGCTCCACTTCTTTGATGGTGAGGTTATAACCCACTGTCTCATAGCATCTGGAGTCTGTGATGGGGTTGCCATCCTTGTACCTAAAGAAAAAAATCACCATAGGAATTTACAAAGGATATCAGCTTTTATTATTAATACTGTATTATGGAACGCCAATCAATTCTTAGAAGTCTGAGCAGTTTATGTGTAAAGAGGCAGAAAAAGGTGGTTTTATTTAAGAGTAATTTTAGGACCTTACCAATCAATTTTGTCAGGTAGCGGCAGTGCATTGACCCGGGGCGCAAGCACCAACGTTCTTCCTTCTACAGCGCTGATAGGCTCTTTACGATGACCTCTGCTCACATTCAGGAATGGATGCTCTACAAAAATTCATTGAAAATTTTACATTCCAATGCTGTGCTGCTAACGTAATGACTGAGAGCAGTAGTACAGCATGTGTCCTTCCTTTACTCACCAATGACAGTGATCTTAACTTCAGCATGTTTCACAGTTCTTCCAACTGTTGCTGTGCACTTGTAGGTGCCCTTGTCCTCCATGGTAACATTAGGTATTTCTAGTACATTTGTGAATGATGTCAATGTGGCAGTTTTTTTGACCTTGTGAAGTTTATGAGGGCGACTGATCTGGAGCGCAGAAAAAGAAATGTGTTTATGGTTATTGCTCTAGACACAGCTACATAAATACTAACAATACAAGATTAATTTTGCTTAAGTTTCTAAGTACAATTTTAAATGGCAAGAGTTGCAGTTTTAATTCTATTTTACATGATCAAGTACAATGTCTTAAGTTTTAAATGGGGGCATTTAGTTTATATATACAGACCAATCAGAAGCAAGCAAAATCTGTACTGTGTACTTTAAAACAACCACAACTAATCTACTGGTACTCTACATTCAGTGTTCAAATTTAAAACCTGATTTTCATGACCTTCTTGGTTCTAAAAAACAGGCATGGACCTTAATTTTAGAAAATGCTATTTAAAAAGCAATATTTATCTTTCTCTGAATCATTCAGTTATGAATATAAGAAGACTAAATGTCCAGACACCAAACCTATACATTAATGAATGTGATTCAGCTTTCTTGGAATGGAAGAAGGAGACCGTATAATCAGCTTCCAAGATTAAACTTTGGAGGAGTTTACACAATGCATGAAAAAAATAAACATGCTTTTACCTGATTTTTTTTTTTTTTTTTTTTGAAAAACAAAAATCACGTCTCCAGAAAAAATGTGGAAGCTCTTTTAAAGGTAAAGGGCAGAAAGCCTTGATACTGACAATGCAATATTACTTGACCTACTGGGCCTCCTTTGTAATTTAGCACATATTTATAAGACTAAACTTTGGAGGAGTTTACAAAATGCATAAAAAAAAAACTGGATACTGAAAAGGTGATATTATTTTCATTTGTTGGGCCTTCTTTGTAATTTATAATTTAATACATTTTCTTCTGTTTTAATAAAAAGTATATGAATAATGTAAAGGCAGTTTGAACTGTCATAAATAAATTGTAGTGTTTTCCACAGTCCTACAAAAAAGTTCTAAAACTCACAGGTTTCTTCTGGAATTCCCAATTGAATACAACCCTGCCATTATAATCAGTGTCTCCTGAGCAATTGAGGACAAGGGTGTCTCCAACCAGGATTCTTTGGTGCTCTGTAGTTATGTGAACTTCATCCAGATAAGTAGCTGGGCACAAAACAGAAGAAAAGACAATGTCACAACACAGAAGGATGAGATTTCAGGGCTGAAGACTGTAATATTTGGAAAACAATTTTGAGTTGAACATCACTCACATATTTGGTTTAGATGGAGAACTAAGGCATTAGTAACTTTCTGTTTAAGGATTAAAATATGCTAAACACCTAAAGTATGATGTGAGCCCTTGGTGTCCCAGAGATTATTATAGACCTAAATTATTACATTATTACTATATTATTATGAGAGAAAGTTGCAAACAGACAGGTCAGCTTACTAACAGCTGATTTGAGATGTGCATGTTCATTAATGACACTCTTCATTAATTCATTAATCACTCACTACGCCGTATAGGAATGAAGGTTGACATGATTTGCCTGCCGTCCACATTGGTGACACATGAAATAAAGCTGTAGCTGTCATATGGTCCTATAGGCATCTGGAAGCCTACTTTTGGGTCCCACACAACACCTTCCTTTATTGATAGTAACATGGGAGGACTCTGAAAGACAGAAAAATGGTATATTTTTACTTTAATCAATTCATAGGTAGTTCCAGTGTCAGGGTCTTCCACTGAAAAACAATTACTTACTAATCACTTCAACCTTAGGGTCTTTGAGTATTTTTCCATAAAAATATATGTAAAACAAAATGTTGGATTGCAAATTATGATTAAAACAAGTCTTTTGTATTTTACTGCTTTTCTTTGTTTCATGATGTTAGGAAATGTTAGGAAGGAAGGATGTAGGCAAGATGAATGCAGCAGATGTTCCAGTAGCAGGAAGGTCCCACATCTATCTGTGCCATCTAACGGAGGAGTTTGTGTTCACAGCAAAACATCGTGGGACACAGCTAGAACCAATACCCAGCACAAATCTCAAATCCATTCATTGGAAAATGCATTTAATCAACCCCCTGACCTCTTTTACCTAACTTATTTTTCCTACCTGTGTTTCTTACATATAATGAATGGGACATAATAATAGCTTAGTATTTCTATTCTGGGATGGAGCAGGGCAATTTACAAACACTTTCCTGTTCTTACAGGATGGAGACAGGATGACTCCTTGGTCCACCCTGAGCTTCCCAGAGCCTTTGCCACTGTCCCTGTACACATCCGCATACTTCAGGGAGGTTTTGAAGAGAGTGAGGACATGAGAACCCCAACCAGTTCCATGGCCCCATCAAACACCTCCTCAGTGATTTTAAAGTCTTCAAGTTTTCTACTGAAGATAGTCCATAGTGCATGAGATACTCTACAAATCATGAAATCCAACTCCCTTCCGTATTGGCCCAAGATGGAGGAAGAAATGTCCTACAAACTGTTAAAAAGAATTCTACAAATGTATCCAAATGTCGGAATAATAAAGTCAGAAATGTTCAGAGTGGTGATGATAGGAACCATATATCCTAATATTAAAATGCTTAGAAAAGCAAGCTTGCAAGATGTGATTTCAAGAAAAGGTCAGGAATACATGGGCCGATGCCTGAGGCACTGTTGGTAACAGTGTTAAAAATAAATATGGTCAAATATAAGGTCAAAATTTTACATGAACGACCTTATAACCAAAGTGCTATACATCTAAACAATAGAAATATTTATGCATTCAAATAAACAAAACTATAATAAACAATGATCTTCAATATATACATCTTCAATCATGATATATACATACATACATAAATACATAGCAATCCCATGTTTCATTAATCTCCAAATTCCACTACAAAAAATTCAACCCTATATCATTTGATTTATAAATTTGATTATATATTAATTCAATTATTCTTTTTTTTAAATATGTGGCATTCTCCTTTAAAATACAGAACCCTGAAACAACTGAACCCAATACAATTAAAAAAACAAAAATAAATAAATTAATAATAAATAAATAAAAATAAAATATGTGAATGAAATACTCACTGTTTGCAGAATAACATTATGTAAAGGAGATGTTGTTCTGCAAGGGACAACCAGTGTTTTATCTTCTTTGTACATATACAAGAGTTTCATATCTTCGGTTTCCACAAATGGCTGGTTATGATCTGTGGACCAAATAAGCATCTTAATGTAAAAGCTCAATATGTGCTCAAAGATTATCATAGATTCCTTCAGTTCCAAGCAAGCATTGCAATCATTCTCTCTGATTCGTTTTATGATACTGATGAATTAACATAATGCTTTTGTAAGTACTTGCTCTGTAGTGGAGTAATAAGATATCCCAGACTATGTGACTTAAACCAGCACATTACGGCGAGAACAGAAACAGATCTCAGATCAGACAGTAGGTTCCGTGTAATGGTTATGTGGTGAGATTAGTTTAGTACAACAAGCACAGATTCTGTACTGATTACCAAAACACATTTCTACCGTATCTGTATATTAGATGTTCAAGTCTATTGCAAATTTGCCTTTTTTGTGAAAAGACTATTGATGTGTATAACTCCCTATGTGACATTTTGGGAAGTCTCTGCTGTAAGTCCAGTCACAAGTCAAGTGCTGCATGGAGTGACTGGAAAAGCAGAAGTCCAAGTTAGGAAATAATAGCCAACTAACAAGGCTTACGACGCAATCACACTCCACTTTCGCCTCCCAGAAGTCCAGCCCTGCATGAATGCCTTCCTTTCTCTACCCCTTTGTGTCCCTGTCCCTGGACAGCTGAGCTCCATCCGTCTGACCTGGTATATTAAATCTCTCCTCTGTGTGCAATCACAGTCGTGTTATTACAAATTGGCCTCACTGCCTGGTCTGTTGATTTATGGCTTTGTAGGAGCCTCAGTGAAGTGAACTATGAAGCCAGTCAACTTTCCTCCCCCTCCTTTTTTGTCTCAGAATTTTCCATAGGCGTAGAGTGCTTCCAGGTTCACACAGAAGAACATCAGATTTCTCACTGAACATGTCTCGGCCCTTGTGATTGGAAGAAGCAATTTATAAATAAAACGTATTATTATACTTTTTATTATCCTCACCCGGTCTAAATAACCTCTTTTCATCTCCAATCTTATTTTTAACATTGTCACTTAGTAATAAATTATATTCTCCACACTTGCTGTATCAGTTTTACTCCTTTTAACTTTCCCACATAATCACTGGTCCCCCACTGTGATTGGATAACAAAATAAGAAAAGTTAATTTGAATCCATGTATTTTTAGATTAGGCAATATATTTTTTTAATAATAAATAATAATATTATATTTAAATATTACCTAACCATACAATGTCAGAAGAAGCACATTCTACATGTTCAACTAAAGGTACAGAACGTTGATGTGCACCTTCAAAGGTACAACAGTGCTACTTAGAGTACAAATTATTGTACAACTGTGTTCCCTAATTAAATGGTACCGAAGGCATAACCTTGAGATTACCACCTCAGTGACAGTGAAAGGTTCCACTTTAGTGAAAGCGTTTCTGAAAGTGTATAACCCAATTTACATACCACTGACAAACACATAAGTGGAGCTCTTATATTTATTGGAGTTCTGGTGGCTGCAGGTGTACAGGCCGGTGTCACTGGGCTTGAGGTTGTGTATCATCAGTTTACTGCAGTTCTCCTCCTCAGAATCGCTCTCCATACATTTATCAATTTTCACACCTTCAGAGGTCAGGCTCCTATTGGGCAGCCTCCACTCCACTTTGGTGGATGCCCTAATCAAGAGAGTGTAGAAAGGAATAATAATTATCATAGGTAACATAGTTAAACCAAGTCACTATAAAGTTAGTATAGAGTGATCAAAATCAGAAGAATGCCTTACAAATTGTTACTTAATTTCATTGGACGATTAATGATAAGAATAAAGAACTTAGAACTTAAAGAGAATGGTGTCAAACAGAAACTGTGAATATAAACAGCAGAAATTAGAAAATGTAATAATGCTCAATTAACGTATCCTTTGTCTATTGTCTAGGCTGGTGGTAGTTCTGTTTGCACTGTGGTAACATTTATTTACTTCTACCGTATAGAGGGTTATTTGTTTTTAAATGATATACCATTTACACTGCTGGTATGCCAATGATTTCCCATACAAGCTATTTACAAGATATTTAATCATGTTTGTTTCGAAGTGATGCTATGATAATCTTAAGTCATGTGGCAAGTCAGAGTTTCACGTGGGAACATGGCTTTCTTGAATGATGTTTTAAAATAGTGCATACTCCAGATAAATGTCCATTTTGAACAGGGATCCCGTTAAACAGATCCCTGAGGAGCTTCAGACATGTCTGACATACCAGTGGCTTTGCCTCTGGTCTCAGGGGTCAAGCAACATCAGCCTCTCATCATGGGCCAGATAGAGAGGCCGTATCAAGCGAGGCATTTATTACATATTGCCTTGTAGGGAAGTGACACATTAAAACATGTTGGAGGCGGGTTAGCATTCCGGACATGGTTCCAATGTGATGCAAGCCTCTTTCAATATTCAGTAAATGTCTATGTTCCTAGTCGTTATATATCCCCCACCTCCACCCACACACATAAATACGCAAACAAATTTTGAGGATAAATATGGAACTCCAATGACTGGTTTGTTGTTCACTTCCTTGGGTGGAAATACCATTCATTACAAAAGATATATATATATTCTTACATGGAAATGAAGAAAGTATCTGTATTAACACCAGCTTTACTCACTTTTATGAGGAAATCTGACTGTGCACATTCTCTGAAGAACTGCACTCACATGGGTATTTCTTAAGGCTAAATCTTCATTTCATCATAAATCATAAATATTTTTTTCTTCTTTTTGTCATTGTACAACATGAAATGTTTCTTCCACATTTAACCCATCTGTGGCAGCGAACACACACACTAGTGGCTGTGAACAAACACCCAAAGGGCGGGCAGCCATGCCCAGCACCCGGGGAGCGTTTGGGGGTTTAGTGCCTTGCTCAAGGTCACTTCAGCCATGGATGTCTTGGGGATCGAACTTGCAACTTTCTGGTACCACGCCCAGTCCTCTAACCATTAGACAAAGGTTGCTTAAAATATCTCATATATGTATAATCATTTACAATAACCAAGTCAAAACCCATGAAATGTCAGAGGAAAGTAAAGTGAAACATATTTGTTAACCAATTCCAAGTTCACAGAGTAAAACATTTTGGAACAATGACACATAAAGACACCCGACATGTTTAACGTTTACATTTATAAATGATTTAAAAGAAAAAAAAAGAACTGGGCTGTAAATGAAAGCAATGATTCTTATTATAGCTTTATATTATCCTTAATATTTACTCAAATACTAGTTGTTTTATTATTTACTGCCTAAAAATGTATGAGATTTGTTTGCATCAGAATAACAGAAGAATAACTCAGCTCATACCCAGACCTTACAGAGTGTTAGTGCCAGAAGATAATTATGTATCAATAACAATATTACAAAAATGTGGCTCGTACTACAGAGTCCGAGTTGAGAGAGATAAAGAAGCATTAAAAGGCTACAGCTTCTGTAATAAAAGAGAACATTAAAAAGGAAACACTTTTGTTGTGAATTCCTGGCTCAGTTGTGTGTGCATCTTGTAGTAGCACCAGTGGAAGTAGTAATTGTACAGGATGTGTGTAGGAGAGAGAGAAAGAGAGAGAGAGAGAGAGTATACAGTACCTGCAGGTGATTATGAGCATGTTGCCAACATGCTGCAGGTGTGATTCTCCTTTAGGAAACAGCTGTGGAGCTCCCTCCTGCAGACCTGCAGGAAACACAAACACAGTGCAGACCTTCAGTGACAGAGCACTACCACAGCCACCCTTATAGCTCACATTTTACGAACAACCATAATGGTTATGAGTATGAAATCTCACCTGTCCTGCAAACGTATGTGGAATGATGTCTAGATTTTAAAGTGAGCATTTCACAGGATTTATGAGAGGATTTCACTTAACTGGACCTTTTAGCACAATATTTGCTTTTTCGTTCAGCACTGTGTTGGAGTGTCCTTGCTTGCATTTTTGTAGTGTCTGGTAATTCAGCACTGTGCCTATGGTTTTTCAGTTCACGCTCAGGTGAAATGTATGAACAGATGAGGCCCATTGTAGCACTGTGAGCAGAAGCATACGGGCTTGAAATCTCTGCATGTTTTTAAAAATGAACTTATTCCTTTTGAATATCTGTTAAATGAGGCCTAGCGTGTGTGTGTGTGTGTGTGTGTGTGTGTGTGTGTGTGTGTGTGTGTGCATGCATGACTGCATGAAGACACACCAAAAAAATAACGAGGAAGAACATGTGTGCAGATGTGCCCCCACTACAGTGAGGTCAACCCTGTCAGCACATGTGCTCTCAAAACTGGAGCGAACCTGGCAGATTCAGATGAGTCTGAGCAGTGTCCTCAAACACTTCCTCCAGATCACTCAGTCACTTCGGCCACAACTACCTTACATAACTCCCCACTCCCCCTTTTTAAAGCTAATGGAGCTTTTCATTGAGCACTGACCTTGTGTGGTCTCCGATGTGCGCTATTATTACTATTGTGGGGACAGGACTGAAACATTTTTGGACCAAAGGATTATTGTTGTGAGGCCAGTTCAAGCTGCTGAGGGGTGGAGAGAGTGGGACTCAACATAGGAAGCGCTGGGGTCCTCCCTGCTGCCCAGAATGGGTGACGGTCATTTCATATGTGATTTCCTTCTTTTGATTCTACTCCCCAAACAGCCTGTGTTTGGTAGCTCATGTTGCTGAGTAAAAGGCACTTATTAGCCATTTATAAATGCAGTAGTTTGGGGGTGATATACAAAAGAGGACACAACTGCATACGATAGATAGATAGATAGATACTTTATTGATCCCCAGGGGAAATTCAAGAAAAAGGCACGATGTGACATTTATAGCATGGGACATGTTTATTTTAATTAAACAACGCTTCAATTAGAGTGAAACAGACCTATTCATAACCTCTTTCTGCCTCTCCTGTTATCTCAAGTGTCATCAACAGACACCTGCAAACACATCCAGAAAACAAAGCAAATATTCTCAGTGTAGTGGGAAATTATGGAAACACATGAAAGCACAGCTGTATGGACTTGCCCCACTGATGTTGCTACTTAATATGAACTTCCTCCCAGTATGCTATAATATCATTGTTATTTTACAGTCCAAGGTTTGTTAGGGGAGGCGGATGTCTCATCCTTTATTTATACAACGTCCACACCTCACTCAGCTGGATACTGCCCCTTTGCACAGAACCCTTCACTAGTCCCGATCTTCTTCACTCTCTGAGATTCTAGTGTCTCAATTGTTTTTGCAGTTTGAGTGAACTATTGATCTTAAGTATAAAAAAAATGACTTAAAAATTCACAATTTATTTTAGATATTTCCAAACCATTTGCTGCTCTCCGTTCCATTTGCGGTCGAAAACCCCTCTAATGTGTTTACAAAGCTCTGTGTCAGTAAATGGGTAAAAAAAAAAAACTATCTCAGTCCGATACGCTAGGCTTTCTCTCTCTCTCTCTCTCTCTCTCTCTCTCTCTCTCTCTGCACATGGCAGAGCAAAGACAACTTAAGAGTATTCACACAAAACCTTGTGCTCCGTGGCCAATTGTTTTCCTTCTTCTTAGCTATAACAAGGGTTGGGAACAATACTGGAAAATGAAGATGGGGACCTGCATCCACTGAACTAGTGAGAAACACATCGCTTATAATTCAAAAACCCTTGTTGCTATCGTCACAGCTGGCCTGACCAGTGGAGGCATCCAACTACATTTAAAAAGACTTCTTTCTCATAAAAGCCCATCATCTTTGTCTCTCTTACACCCCCACCTGCCCCTGACTCCTGCCCAGTGCTGACCTCTACAAGTCATTTCGCCCCCTCTCCAACAGCTGTGTGCTGCATTCCTTCAGAACAGAGCATGAAAAATGCCAAAAATTGAGCTCACTGTGGCGCTTTAGGGGCCTGGGATGTGGTTTCAATTAAAGCCCATTATAACTACAGGGCAGGCATGAAGATATGGGGAAGGTGGTGCTGGCTGTATTTAGTGAGCTTGGTTGAACTCCAGCACTGGTCATTAAAACGCAATGATGTGAGAGGAGACTGGTTCAGGTACCCGTTCCTGCTGCAGAGCCACACAATACTAAAGGAAACTCTCTCAAGAATAGTCTCCCACTGGGTCCCACATAGTGTAGTTCTTAAAGAGAACATTCAGTAAAAAATGAAAAGAAACACAATTTCTTACTAAAGATGTAATATGGTTGCCATAATTATTACATATCTGCCTGATATAAATATAAGCTCTAACTGTAATTATGTTAAACAGTCATTATCTTTTAAAATCTTATGTCTACATCATTTAGATTGATGCAAATATCTAAATAAAAGAAAACAGGAAACAAATGTATTGAGACTTAAGTATCTCGTGTCACTGTTTTACAGCACTGGGCACCTGAAAAAAATCTATAAAAAGCTATTATATACAATCCAGCTCTACCACCTACAATAGGCAAGTCTCTGTTCCCAAAGTGGAAAGAACATGGCATCAAAACTTTCAGAACTTGTTTAAAAATAGTTTTCTTAAATCTACAGTCCGTTTAAGCAAAATGTTTCCTAACATGTCTCATATATATAATAGATGTAGAACATGTACTGGTTCAATTATGCATGTGTTCTGGAGCTTTAGTAAATTAAAATACTTTTGGAAAGATATACACAACTTGACTGTTAAGGCTCTGGAAATACAAATAGATTTTACACCGATACCTGTTTGGTACTGATCTGGATAGGATCTTGGACCCTATTCGTGCTAATAGGCTTGGGATGATATCATATATAGCAAAGAAATGCATCTTACTTAACTGGAATCAACAAAGGCCTCAAACTTTCAATTGGTTCAGAAAAATCTTGATAGAAACACTGCAACTGGAACAACGAACTCTTATATTAAGAGATAAAGAAGATGTCTTCCAAAATATATTGGAACCTCTAATGAAATTACTTTATAATCCGCACTGGGACTCTATGCTGACATTATGTATTTATTTATTTTTCTTTTTGTTTATTTGCCTGTATGTTTATTTGTTCTTAATTATTTTTGAGTTGTTAAAGTAGGAAATAATAAATAAATAATGGAAAAAAAGCTATTATGTTATATTATATAAAAATACATATGTAAATAAATAAATAAATAAAATTAATGTGTTTAACCCTTTCTGAATCTCTCCTCTAGGCAGTCAAGTATTATATGAGGTTATCTTCCTAAACCTATTTCAAGTGTGCTTTTTGACACATGTCATGTTGTCAACAGATAACTATCTTACAGTATCAAAAAGACACATATATAAATTACATAGCAAACAGTAGATTTTTGGCTTCTGTAAAAACTACAAAAACTTTGCTCACCGAATATGTAGCCTACTATGTTATGTATTTGATAAAAAAATAGATTTTTCACTTAATTATAGACTTCGTGTTGTCACTGTTACAAACTGTGGTCTGAACTGTGGTCAAGCAAAATCACAGGAAATATCTGATTTGAAACAAATGTATGTGCCTTTAGGACATATTTTCCATTAATTGAAACCAAGTGATAATCTTTAAACAAATCACAGACAGAAATAGTATCCATGTTGTTTGCCAAACCATTACTGTAATCCAACAACAATCTCAGTGTTAAGTATTATTATAGATCCCCAGAGCATCGCTTAACTATAGCCAGACTGAGAACTGACTGACGGAGAAAGTTAGAATACAATTCCAAGGTACTACACATCAGCAGTGGTTGTAGGGTTACGGTTAGGGTTAGTCATGAACTGTCTGTACATGATGAGGAAGTCCCATCACAGCCCTGAAAGTGTTGGGCATAATATGCGGAATTCCCTTCTCTAGCTGTTGGTACAGAACTCCCTGTGCTTCCCGTCCATTTTCCCTGTGATACACCATGCCCGTAAAGCCCTCTCAGTGGAGGAAATCTTTTTTGGGGGCAAAAAAAAAAAAACAATAAAGAACCATGGTTCCTTCAACCTTGATGCTAGGTCCATAACAATGCAAATATTTAGAACAAAAGATTTATAAACAAAGCGGGATTTCAATAAAATACTGACTATGAGCAATAAGCTGTATGGCAAGGTTATTATTCATTCATTTATTATCTGTAACCCTTATCCAATTCAGGGTCGCGGTGGGTCCAGAGCCTACCTGGAATCATTGGGCGCAAGGCGGGAATACACCCTGGAGGGGGCACCAGTCCTTCACAGGGCAACACAGACACACACACACATTCACACCTACGGACACTTTTGAGTCGCCAGTCCACCTACCAACGTGTGTTTTTGGACTGGGGGAGGAAACCGGAGCACCCGGAGGACACCCACGCGGACACGGGGAGAACACACCTACTCCTCACAGACAGTCACCCGGAGCGGGAATCGAACCCACAACCTCCAGGTCCCTGGAGCTGTGTGACTGCGACACTACCTGCTGCGCCACCGTGCCGCCCAAGGTTATTATTTATTTATATATTTTTATTTTTATTATTTTTTTTTTAATCTTTCAAATCCTTGAGGGGACACTTAGACTCTCCATCTGAGAGCACATATTTTACTTCTTTTCTTATATTCACATGATATATTCTGGTTTGCTTTCTGTTTTTAGTATTTCACAGTGTGTAATCTGGGGATCCAGGTTTTCACAACGTCTAGACGACAATATTACTAACGCACAAGGCCTTTTGAGCTCAAGCTGATTTACAAGCACAATGGTAAAGTCAAGACAAGACTTGTGAACACCTGCCAAAACAGGAGGCTGCTACTGCATCTCCTAGTGTGAGGCCTGCTTCTCACATGCAAGAGAATACTCATATTCTTGCTTATCCTTCTGCCAAGTTGCAAGGTTAAGACAACAGCCAAGGAGAACAGGGTTTTTATTAGCTTGAAGATTGGTCCTCAGAGATTAAGGAATTGCCTGCCTCAAGGTTCTTAATAGAATGCAGGCAATAAGCACAAAAAAAGGTTAAATTGGGTGGCCAATTCAGTCAGGTTTTACGACTTATATAACATGGTATTAAAAGGGGTCTCTGTAGACTAACAAAACATTACAAAGATCCTTCATAAGAACAACAGAATCCCATAACCTCACACCATATGTTACAAATCTCAGTGGGATTTGTGCTGCAGTTCAAACATCCTTTTGAAGGAGAGTCGCATGAAATTGCAATATAATGGTGGATGAAAATGCATTACCACCAATGTATAAACTAAACTGCTTATCAAACATAAGGAGAATGAATTTAACACTGGTATCATTTTTCAGTAATAAAGGCAATTACAAAAAGGCATGTGTACGAATTATGAAGATGTTTTCACTAGTCTAAAGCATTAACTCTCCAACATTTTCAGTTGTTCAGTACACTGGGAGGTTGGAGGGGGAAGTAAATTGCCAACATTAACAACTCTGCTAATATTTCACAAATAGAAAGCACAGTTTTAGCATTGGCAGCAACTTCTCTGTGAGCAAGAAAATGACTGTGTGTGTGTGTGTGTGTGTGTGTGTGTGCATGCTCACGCTCCACTCCTTCGCTGACGGATAATCGTGCTTTCAACTTGGCTGACCCCTACCTACTGTACGCCTCTCAGGCTTCAATAATGCGCCATCACAGCCCAGTGTGGACCCACACACACACATTAAAAGAAAAAAGGACACTGGCTTTTTACATATTGCCCAAGCCCAAAGCCCTGTGCTTCTAAAGTGAATCTAAATCTCATGTTGAGCTATGCAATAAAAAAACCCTTGTAGGTATGGTAACATATGAGAAGGAATAATATTCCTCATTTATATGCAATATAAGAATACAGAAAGATTTACAAGGGTTTACAATATCTGAATCTATCTTTTATCTATAACCAATATCAGCTTTCAACGTTCTGAATAGTCTGAATGCATCACACTTTGACCTACGCTAAATAAGGTCTCATACTATTGCCACCTCTTTAGTCACAAAAGACTCTGTGCTGAGCCTGACTCTTAAGGAGGGAGTTTTGATGAATCAACCAGTGAGAATTCTGCTCCCCAGTGGACTAGCCCACAGCATATTATAGCAAGTAACAAATTAGACAGAATTATGACTTTGCAAATCCATTACTTAACAATGCAATAAATATCCTCATGGTGGCAATGTAAATGTGGAAAGTGAATTGGTCGTTGTGGGCCAGTTGAATGGCCCCCAAGGTTTCCCGATCTGACCCCCTTAGACTTTTATCTTTGGGGTCATCTGAAGGCAATTGTCTATGCTGTGAAGATACGAGATGTGCAGAACCTGAAACTACGTATACTGGAAGCCTGTGCTAGCATTTCTCCTGCGGTGTTGTTATCAGTGTGTGAAGAGTGGGAGAAGAGGGTTGCATTGACAATCCAACACAATGGGCAGCACTTTGAACACATTTTATAAGTGGTCAGAAACTTGTAAATAACTCATGAAAGAATTAAGTTACGTTAAAACCAAGCCCACCTTTGTTTTTCTTGTGAAATTCCCAATAAGTTTGATGTGTCACATAACCCTCTTCCCATTGAAAAAACAAAAGTTGGATCCAAAATGGCCGACTTCAAAATGGCTATCATGGTCACCACCCATCTCGAAAAGTTTCCCCCCTCCCATATACTAATGTGTCACAAACAGGAAGTTGATATCACCAACCATTCCCATTTTATTAAGGTGTATTCATATAAATGGCCCACCCTGTAAAATGAAAACTTACAAATATTCACTTCTCCTTCTAGAGAAGAGTATGTAATGTACCTTCAGGGAACACAACTTGACTTTTAAACACTGTTGTACCTTTAAAGGTACATTTACACTGTTTGTACCTTTAGTGACCAATAATGTTTTTTCTGAGAGTGTAGGGTAGCGGGTTCAGAACTAGAAGGTTGCTGGTTCAACTCCAAAAACTTGTGGGTGGGGTGTGGGGTTGAAGGAACAGCACTATCCTCCTCCCTCAATCCAAGGCTGAGGTGAGGCTAAGCAGGGAACTTAACTTAACTACAGGTGTGTTGTGTGCTTAATGCCCCTAGTGCACTAGCATATGTGTGTTCACTGACACATTCAGAAGGTGCCACTTGTTGTTGTACGATGACAAATAATAAAATAACAACTGCACATTTGCAGAAGAAACTCAGTAAATTCTCATGAGCCAACTCTCATAAGCATTGATTTTCACATTTGAATTTCAGATTTTAATCAGAAGAGATTTTGAGGATGTTAAATCAGTGACAGGAAACGATTTTACTAAACAAATGAAGCCAAATAGGATTACCGTGATAACGTACCAGCCAATTTCTTCCAAAGGCCACCCCAAGATAATTTATTCAACACTAAATCAATAGACAATCAATAGCAGTGTTGTAATCAGAATACAAGCATTATGACTGTCTGTTTGTTTCTCCAAAGCCGATCACTAAACCACACACAGATAACATCATATCTCATGATACTTTCAAGTTTACAAAAGTCCTTTAATTCAGTATCTTCTAGAATGGTTTACTTCTCTGTCACTGAAAGCCAGCTACAATTAAGCAGCAATATTAAAGTCCACTGCGGTTTTTAACACATCAGGACTAATGCTAAAAATTCAAAATGTGCCCTAATGTCTATAAGTCTTGACAATGGGTCAAATGATCTAAATGGGAAACCCCATCAGTCATCAGTCTACAGAGACTGCAAGCATTACATATTTTAGTTTCAGCGTACATTTCAAGGCATTAGAAAACAATAGTACAGCTATCCCCACCCAGTCTTTGTATCGTGCAGAGACCGACGTGTATTCCAAGCTGATTGGCCAAACAAGGAGCATGGGGAAGGAATCTTTACTCAGGTAGCGTGTTGTTTCCCTGACCTCTGGCAGCCAGAACAATTCCAGGGTGCCTCCTGCCTCTCCGTGCGCTTCCTCCATGTGTCTTTCCCACGCTCGGCATGAGGACGGTGAAGGAAATCTACTTGGAACTCTTGTAGACAAAGCTTGAAGACCAAAAAAACAGCGGTGGGAGGTATGGACGGGGGTGTACTTCCTCTGTTTGGATCAGAGCAAGGGTTGCTGTTTATTTGGACACTAGGAGGAAGACACGTATCTGCAGTGCAAAAGCTACGGCACAATGCACAGCAACATCCACCTTTTATACTCACTTTTATTTATGAGGTGAGGCAGCAGGCAACCACGCAGCCAACTATAAACAATATACTTTCTCCTCTAAACAGACATTCTCCTCACAAGATGGAGAGCAACCTTTCACACTGGAAACTGGCAGAATTATTCACAATAACGTGCTTTATGCTGATATTGAAAACACGGCATGTGTATTATTTCCCCAAATGCCAAACAATTTTTGGAAGATGAATAACACAGTATATACATTAACCCACCACTCGCCAGCTGATCACACATAATAGCATACAGTGACCATTTAAACCCTAGATTGTTATGATTGTGTGTTAAACAAAAAAAAATCCAAAAAGAAAAGAATATAGTTGTACAAATATCAATAAATATGCGAATAGATACAAGATATTCTAAGACCTTCTACAGCATATATACAGAGAACTAAGGCATTGGAGGAGCTGCATTTTCTTCCATTAATTCATTCATTTAAACTTGTTTTTTCATAACTAACTTTGACCCTGTTTGAAGAGACAATACCTGACAGTGAAAAAAAGTTGTAAACCTGCTTTTCTCAAAATGACACCACCTTAAAATTAATGTAAGTGTACCAATAAGTCTGAACACCCTCCTATTGAAACTTACTGCCATGTTATATAAATAAAATGTATAAGGAGATACTGGATCATCATTTTTAAGTTGCTCTTTGTGTCATTGTTATGATTCGCTTGTCTTAATTATGGGCTAGAAGGTTATATGTCATTATTATGAGACAGTAACTTCTCATTATTATTATTATTATGTTAAATGATTACGTGTTAAGCGACAGACAGCCTACGACCGATCCACTTGAGAGCATCCCACTGGAAATATAGTCAAACAGAGGACAGACAGGAGACTGCAGTACCTCAGTACCAGTAGGAATCAGTATTTGGTGATATTCATGTTCAACTAATGTATATTAACTGCATGATGAAACGCTGATAGTTAACACCAGCAAATAAATAAATTAATTAATTAATTAAAATTAAAACCGTGAAAATGGCACTCAAATTAAATAGAAAATAAAACAATAGGGTTCTACGCCCTGAGTGCTTGAACCCTAACTACGTGAGAATGAGAAACTCACCACTGGAGGATGTGAGGCAGTGAAAAAGTGCGGCTAGGAGCACTGCTGTTTGTCTGGGATTCATGCTTTCCCAGCGGCGCCCACAACACCAAAACTGCCAGTAACCGACAATAAAAGTCCCTTTATTCACGACAGAATTTGGTTTGCCCTACAGCAGGAAGACTTCTGGTGCCGTATCCAAGTTACTCCATGTTGTTCAAACGTTTATTCGGCTCTAATCCTGCCCCGTGTCCAGAGTGGGGTAATGTTATTAAGTCCTTGGGCAGGTGTTATTTTGTTCCTTCCCTTAACGTTACAATGTTCTATTCTGAAAATTTAAATTAAAAAAATAAACATAACAGCCTTCAGTTTAACTCGGCTCCTCTGCAAGATGTTGAAAGACGTCCGAGAGCGACTCGACGCAAGTGAAATATCCGCAGCTGTAAAATGAGAGACTCCAGCTCTCATCCTGCTCCAGGGTTTTATAGCGAGGGACGGACACAACGTCACTGAGCGCGAGGAGACTGTGGCACTTTCACGTTGTAATGTTTCAGCGTGTTACGTTAAAGACGTTTATTTCTTTCGTGGCCTTTATTCGTGGAATTCTAAACCTTCAGCTTTGAGCTCTGGGAGTGATACTTTCACACAGTATTAGGCACTTAACCCCTATTTTAAATGGGTAGGGCCCTTTGATGCCCTTTTTTAAGAAGTCAGGTTTTCATTTGAACATAAAATCTCCTTCATGAAATTAAACACTGATGTAGAGTTTGAAATCTTGGTTTTACGGTTTGGAAAAAAAACATGTGGGTGTTCATTAATCATAATGATTTTTGATAATTATTTGTTTTCTGATATTGAAATTCTGACTTAGCATCTGATGACTTTTAACTATGACTTGGCATCTCATAATAATGACATTTGCTTCTTATTTATATAAGATTATATTATAACAAAGGTTATTAAGACCTATTTATGAAAAAAAAATGTATACACATATGTATTTATTTATGTATTTTATCTACAGCTGAAGTGCAACAACAATATTCCAATTGTGAAATTGTGCTTTATGTTCATTAGATTCAGCTATATTTGACCTACTCATTTAACCCATCCATGGCAGGGAACGCATGCACACACACACACACACACACACATGCACACTAGTGGTTAGGGGTACTGAACTTGCATAATAGGAGCAGTAGGCATGGAGCATTTTGGGTTGCTCAAGGGCACTTCAGCCATTCATGTTCTGATCCCAGGCCTGCTTCCCTAATCGTTGGCCACAGCTACACTATTTATCACTATATTCTAATTAAACTCTTTTGCTAAAATATAGTAGAAATATTGGACTGCAATTGCCAGATCTTACTTTTTTATATATATTTTTGAACTCAATATGGACTAAGCTAAAAGCCATGTCTCTTTAGTTCTTCTCTTCCAGTCTTGCTTTTTGTGAAAGTTAAACCTATCAGGGCAGTCATAACATTTATACTCAAGATTTTTAAACCAATAAAATGTATCTCTTAATTAAGTTTTCATTGCAATTTGTGGCTTTTCAAAATCAATTCTTCCTTATTTCCAACAACAAGCATTAATGACTAACATGGTTGTGGCCAAAAAGATTGTCCTTCTGAATTGGAAATCAACTTCTCCACCACGATTTAAACATTGGTTTTCAGAAATGCTCAGTGTATTCACAGTGGAGAGAATGTGTAACAGTGACCCCAGGGCACAGAGACGTTCCAGTTTGATCTGGGGTCCATTTCTATACCAACTAAAGTGAAGAGTGTTTCTGTTGCTTTTTTTCTTTGTTTAAAAAAATTATGAAACTTTTGTTTATTTTCATATTTATTTACGTCCTTCTGAGGGATGTTTATGTCAGCGTGGGTGGGGAAGATTTTTTTATTATTTGTGCGGTTGCATTATTTAAAGTAAACTATCAAACAAATTGGAATTGTCCTAGTTAGAAATGTACACATTACAAACCAGAGATAATGACTCTAAAGTGTGTTGCTCTGACATAGACATCAGTATCAATTCTTCTTTGCAAAAACAACCAAACAAAAAAGGATTATTACTTTTCTGTTTTTTTATTGTTCTTCAACATTAATTTATGGGGCATATCTCTCAGCTTTGCATTTTAGCAAGAGGTATTAGAACTAAACACTATATTATTACATATCTGTGTCAGTTCTGGGGAGTAGGGGTCAATGAGTACTAGGAGCCAGGGCACAGAGTGGGAGCAATATAGATATTGACACATTTGTTCACCTTTATACTGCCATTTCTTTATTGATTATTTAGTATATTTGTATTCTGTACATGATTATGGCAAAGTGCATTTGTGGTTTGCCAGTTAATTACAGATGTACTATGTGTCACCTATTTCCATTATCCCTCTGGTATCCCACTGGTCTCACAATTTAATCAATCTGAATTAATCACATGCATTTCACACTTAGACACCATTTTCAAAATTAAAGTTGTTATAACTCAAAAATCTTAAAGTTGTAGTCTAAAATATATATCTAGTTTACCTTGATGCTATGAGAACATAAAATTGTTTGAGACAAAACAACTGCGTGCAAAAGAGGGAACTCTAAAAAAATGTACAATTTTATTCATAATTGAGAGTGATTTTCTAAGAGGGCTTTTATTGCTTTTTCAGGCCCAAGATTCAATCACCACCACTAATTATATATAATATGTTTCATAAACATTTGCAACACTGTAAATCCATCCACTCTCATTAACTCTATTTTAAAATTATCTCTAAAATTGAATACAATTTGTTTGTTTCTTATTACCAATGTGTTAAATATCGTTTATGTTCAAATGAAGAAGTGGTTCTCATCAAAATCAGTTGAATTTTGGTAAGGAATTTTGCCGACCATGGTCAGATAATGCGCAGTAAGATATTATTTATAAAGTTATATTGTATAAAACTTGTTTCACATCATATCAGCACTACACTATAGGAATTTCACATCTTCAAATCACACCTCCTGTACATTTTTTTCTTTGTTTTTTCTACGGTAATCAAGTCCTCAGAACTGTGCTCATTCTCTATGAGCCAGGAGGGCAGCTAGATAAGGCTCAAGCGGGAACAATTGCTGGAAGCTGAAGGCTGAATGGACTGGCCTTTTAAGACATTTCTTATTTTAATCTAGTGTGCAGAACACAATAAGAGGGTCTGAACAGCCCTATGTACACAGCTTGAGCTCTTTCCTTTAGCTCAAGAAACTCCTATGTTAAAACAACTTTGACTGCTGTAGCAACAGAAAAAAATCTTTTTAAATGAATGTGGCTCAAACCTTAAGCATCATAAATATTATTATTATTATTATTATTATTATTATTATTATTTATCCTTCACTGCTACTTTATTCAATTCATTTTGTTCATGTTGAATAAAGAATGCGATAACTCAATGCATTAACAAAACTTTATTTTGCTATTTACTATTACTATTACTATATTTCAAGCAGTACCAATTGAAATACATTGTGCAAGTTGCCCTCTTGCGGGCAAAAAGCTGAACTGCACCTTGTGAGGCATTTTAACGTGAGGTAAAAATCAGAGGAACCGTTTTTCTGCGTATAATGTATTTAAATATTTCAACAGACTCTAAAGGACATGTAAATTAGTTCAGATTAGACCTCCAGCAAACGACTTTTTAGTGCCCAACGTCGTCGTATCCAACACACCCCACACCCCAACTTCAATCTAATCCAAAAAGAAAGAAAGAAAAATAAATGGAAAAATCACACACCAGAGCGCGCGACCTTTCGGTTAGCCGTTAGCGATACCTGCTGTGAGGCGGTGACGGGGGACATTTTATTAACGCGTGAAGAATAATATACAAACTGAATACAAATGTTCCTGGTACAGCCTTAATATACTATTATATATTATTAATAAATAACAAAAATTGCCGTTTAATGGAGACCTTTATAATTAACATAAAAGGTAAGGAAATTGGTCGAAAACTACAGTTTGCTAATTTAAGGGTGTGTGGCCTGGTAACGTTAGCAAGCAACGTCCATTTTACGAGGTATAAAAACGATGTATGAAAACACCTTTATTTATTTTAAACTTTACTTTCTCTCCCAGCTCTCACAGAGAAGCTTTTCCTTGCACAGAATAATGAAAGTCTGAACGAAGCGATTGAGAAGCTGTTCAGACATTTTCTGTCACTAGAGGAACCCACAAAAATACTGGACTCCGAGGTGACTAAAATAGTTCAAACTGTTCAAAATTTAAATTATAACACACACACACAAATGAACAACACACTCATTTCAAGAATTGTTTATTTCTGTATGATGTAACCTTGTTATTTTTTATTAGTATATAGCTATAATCTCGAAAAAATTGTTTTCATTTGACGTAGAATATCTACATAACATAGTTAATTCGTGTCTCCTTGCTGATTCCATGAAATCTTATTTAATTTCTATGCATTTTCTATGGAAAATACACAGGCTATATGCACAACTGAACGTCCACAATAAGTGCAACAAAAGGTAGCTGAATTCGTTTATTACAAGGGTCATCTACCCATACACTTACCCATCTCAATGGCTATGGGATGTCTCCCTTATTTTTTCATATATTTGTTGTAACTCCTTAATTATAATTAGTGTAAACTGGAGCTGCAACAACAAGGCTAATGAATCTATATGCATATACCTGTAGACTATTTAACATAACACCACATGCAAAGCACATTTTTTGAGTACAATAAAAACAGACCCCAGGACTTTCAGAATTCAGCATATGATCTAAAAATAAATTGTGAGACAAAGAAAAAATCTAAAGTAAATGTTTGTTTTTTTAAAGGTTGAAGAGATTGCTGTCCATTTATGGAACTGGGCTGTGACCAAAAATGTTGGATCAACTATTAATGAGCAGCAAAAAGCAAAAGGTCCAGGTCTTTTTCTTAAGATTTCCTTAAGTATACCTCAGTATGATCATGTATTTTCCATACAGCCAATTACTTAGTGGCAGTTGCTTAATTTTACATATTCTGCACTGATACTACATGTGACAAAATTTTAATTGTGTTTTAGTGCGTCATGTGGCTTGCAGACTCCTGTATTTATGTGAACTGGAGATCCCAACAGAGAATGACATTCGCAAGCGGATTTTGGTTGGTCTGCTCTCACTATATATATGATTACTTCATTACCTAATTTTCTGAAGCAGTTTAGGCTCCACAGTAGCTCCCCCAAGATTCCAGTTTGGGCTGGTCGCAAATGAGATGTGTTTTGGAATCTGTTTTATAGATGGCCAGTAAGACAGGGAGGACCTGGCTTGATTGTAAAAACCCAAAGTTCGCTGATGATTTTTTGAGGCTTGCTGTCAATGTAAGTGTGTATATCACTGCACTACATTTCATATGCATACAGAAATTGTATGGAATTGTAAATAATTTTAGATGTTAAATATAATTTAAAGTAAAGATTAAGCATTTTCGGGGTGGCACGGTGGCGCAGAAGGTAGTGTCGCAGTCACACAGCTCCTGGAGGTTATGGGTTTGATTCCCGCTCCAGGTGACTGTCTCTGAGTTGGTGTGTTCTCCCTGTGTCCCACACGTTGGTAGGTGGATTGGCAACTCAAAAGTGTCCGTGTGAGTAAATGTGAGTCTGTGTAGCTCTGTGAAGAACTGGCGCCTCCTCCAGGGTGTATTCCCACCTTGCGCCCAATGAATCCAGGTAGGCTCTGGACCCACTACGAACCTGAACTGGATAAGTGGTTACAGATAATGAATGAATAAATTAAGCATTTTCTCTTCTACATTAATATAATTCTCTGATGCAATGCTTATTTGGATGTTTCTAATGTTGGCTATTATATGATCTGTGATACAATTATAATGGACATTTTGTATGATTTATCAGCGCCTGGAGATTCTTTACTGCAGATTAACA
The DNA here is from genome assembly GCF_029633855.1 of Hoplias malabaricus. NCBI lineage: Eukaryota > Metazoa > Chordata > Actinopteri > Characiformes > Erythrinidae > Hoplias > Hoplias malabaricus. Next base: position 4,514,175 of record NC_089816.1, on the reverse strand, counting down.
TCCAATGGAGATGTTGCTGATATCAACACATCGAAAGGAGATGTTGAAAAAGACCTGCTGCGAATTCTGTCTTATCAAGTTGAATCAGTGAGTAGATATATAGATAACCCAAAAAAAATAATTCACAGCAGTGAATTTTTAATGACTGAAAGTAAATGTGACCTAGGAAACGACACACAGAAAATTTAAAGCATATAAATGAACTAAAATGTACAGGATAATAAAATGTTTGTGTATTTGCAGGCAGTTGCTCAAGAAAATCACCAGGAGGCAGTCTCCTGTATGCAGCGTTGTAAAGAGATGCTGCTGAGGCTTCCCAAAGAGGTTAGCCAGTATATTTCTACATATAATGTTGTTTCTTGTTTTTTTTCTGTTGTTCTTACACAGGTTTTGAAATGTATGGGTATTTTGTTTTTCAATTAAAAATCCATTTTCTGTTTAAAATGTGTTCTAGACTGGATATCTGTCTCTTATTTGCTACAACTTTGGAGTAGAAACATATGATCAAAAGAAGTATGAAGAAAGTTCATTTTGGCTCAGGTGAGACTGCACAAGCCTGTCAATATAGTAATCAATACAGTTATTTCATGTCCTTTAAATTATTTTATATTTCAAATAAAAATTATTATGTCAGACTGATGATTCCTTGTGCTTTCCAGTCAGAGTTATGATATAGGAAAACTGAATCCAAAGTACTCCCCAGGGTCCGAAATGCAAGTAAGCACTTAAAACAGTTACACTTTTACAATGCTGGCACTCTTTGTGCTCTTTGTTTAAGGAAGTTATTGTAATTATTTTGGTAGTAGTGCATTATATATTAACCTTTTTCAGGCCAAAGTCTTGAGACTCCTTGCTACAGTGTATTTGGAGCTGGACTGTCAGAAGTATCAGGATAAAGCTCTTAATGCTGTTAACCTGGCTAATAAGGTAAAATACTGCAATGCTTTTCTGATTTAATAAAGAGCAAAGCTTGTCAGACATCTTCCTTGAGCTCTAACCTCAGAGAAAAACACTTCATCCTGCTGGTAAAAACTCAAAGGTACCAAAATACCTTTTTTTTTGTCACTCAATTCTGCAGGAAGCCTTCCACCCAGCAGGTTTTTATCTGAAAATTCGCATTTTGCTACGTAGTGGAGCATCAGATGAAGCATTAAAATCTGGTGAGTCAGATTAGGTTGCTGATCTAATAAAGTGCTGTTTTTGACGTAAATCCTGGACCAAATTTACTTAGAGATCAATTCTAGGTTTATCTTTGTTTCCGAACTGTGTTCTTTCTTTTGATAGGCCTTATGGAACTGCTTGACGTAGTTCCTCTAGATGTGTGTCTGAGCACAGCAAAACTGCTGATGGCAGAGGATAGGTATCAGCTCTCATATAGTTAAATGCTCCCTTGCACACTGACTATTTAGTATTTTCAGTTTTAAAGCACCATGTCCAAACTGAGACACTAGGAAAATCATCATGTTTTTTAGAGAAACTCTAGCATTTGACTTCCTGAAGAAGATGTGTCAGCATTTTGAGTCATCTCCTGAGCTGGGATCTGTACTCCTGTTGCATATAAAGCTGCTGCTGCAAAAAGGCAAAGAGTTGCTGGGCAAGCAGAAAATCGAGGATGCAATCACAGGTACTGCCAATTAAAAGCACAGGATAGACTTCGATTCGTTGTGCTAACCTAAGCTAAATGAGTCTGACACTGGTCAGTGGCAAGCAGATACTAAATAGTCTTGATAAATTTCTTAGTTGCAGTCTCATTTCTGTTCAGGTCATTACACAGGAACACAGTTATCACCACAAACTCTGACTTGTCTCCATGTCCTTCTATGGGATAAAGCTTCCAAATATTTTGAGGTATTTAGTACCCAGTACATTTCACAAACATTACTGCAGGCACTGGATTATTGCAGTTGTTAGTTTTATCATTATTATACTCATCACCAAACATGTGGCGCTTTTTTGCCCAGGCCAAAAATTACTCTGAGGCTCTTCATTGGTACAACTACTCACTAAGTTTTTATAAGGCGGGTGAGTTGGATCAGAATCTGGCAAAACTGCAGAGAAACCGAGCATCTTGTTTCATCCACATGCAGCAACTAGATAAGGTACTATTTTTCCATCATATATTTACAATAAAGCAGTGTCATTTAATATACAAATGGTCATACTCCCACCCCCCAAAATGGTTTGTTTCAGGCAAAGGAAGCTATATCAGAAGCTGTAAAAAGTGATCCAAACAGCATTTTTACTCATTTTAGTATCTACAAGATTGCAGTTCTAGAGAAAAATGTAGAGAAGGGTGAGCTATAAAGTAATATATTAAACATGCTGTGTATAATATAAGAAGAAAGAGGAAGGACTATTTATTTATTGACACAGATGTTAATGGTTATTTTTAACATTGTGCTATGTTTTATTTAGCTGCAGAAGCTGTAAGGGAGATTGGACTCTTAGCGCAGGCAACTGTGACCAGCGAGAACCGGTTACTTGTGACAGAAAATGCAGCAGGCAAACTTCTCCTTCTGGCTGCTCAGATTGCGCTGGAGGTCAGTAAGACATTGTATGTAATTGGGCTGAAAAAATGAATAGTTTTTGTATTAAAATCACAAATTGAACATGTGCAGTTTTCAGATCGGAAGAGCTGCTGTTTTAATTAGTGTGTACAATATCAATGGTTTTGTCTCCATTTATAATTGTGGAGATTTAAGTTAATAGTCTGCACCATATGTGTGCTGAGACATCACAGTCACATTGGCAGTAAATGTCAGTGTTCTAAACAAATCCCTAAAAGTAGATATACAATACCTTAAGTAAAGTATAGAATAGAAATATTAAACCAGAGGTAAAATATTGGTCTGAAAAAATTGCCGTTATAAATTACCAGTCATTTGGCTCTAGCATGAAAGCATTTTTTATTTAGGTTTACACTTAAAAGCCCTGCCAACACACTACAATATCTTACCACTGATACTCGCCTAATGAAAGTGATTTCTACTAATATACAACTTTGATTATAGTAGAATTACAGTAATAGCAGTGTTTTTCCCTGCAGAATGAACAGTCAGAGACAGCCATGAAAGCCTTAGAGTGTATTTGTGAACAGTCACAAGATGCAGCACAAGTGCTCACTGCCCTTAGGTTTGTCACAAATACACATAAACAATATCATGTCTTGAATGTCGAACCTTAACACTTTTCTTGCATTGGCCAACATCAGTGTGGAAAAAACAAACAATGTGTTAGTGCTAACAGTGAGACCACCCTGAGAATAAACAGAACGTGTCTTAAAACCACTTCTTGTCAGGTGTTTGGTTCGACTTGTGTCTTCATTAATGGAGGATGACAATGAAGAAAAGAGGTCAGTAGTTGTCTGCTGCAAACAGATGGTCACAAATATCATTTCTGCCATGAAAATTTATATACACTCCCTCAGTGCAATTGTAGATTTTTGTAATGTAAAGACAGAAATGAAGATTATGTCAGGCAGTTTTACAGGACACTGGATGGAAGGTTGTAAAATTGTTGAAACTATGAAATATAAACTCTGATACAATAAATCTTGATTTCTGACTTTCCTGCAGTAAGGGTCAGGATAAATATTATATCAGCTATGTTTTTGTAAAACCATAGCTCTTTCTTGACACATTATTTTATTTCATCTGCCGCAGGAATGCCAGTTTAGATGTCCTCTCGTCATATCTAAAGATGGGTAGGTAATAATACTATGGGTGACATAGCGAAGACCCGCCAAATAAATCTCAGATTATAATAGTGCCTCTCTGTGTAACCTTAGTTTGTTCTGTCACCAGATAAAACGATCAAAAATGTGTTTGTATGAGTGAGCAAGCCTTTCTGTTTTCTGTAGCTCTGCAGAATGTGTCCCAGCTCAGCAAAACGCCTTACCAGGGAGGAGATGTCCTATGCCATGAGGAGGCTAACTGGTTTAGGAAAATAGGTACAATTACACTATTGCCCTACTCTCACAGCAAGTAGTGCATGCTATTGTTTTTCTATTTGCCAAGCAATGACATGTAGAATTAATGTCTTCGCTGTATTCTGTAATATTCTTCTTCTTTTTAATTCTCTGTTAGCGTGGAATACAGCCATACAGTGCGAGGACAGTCCTTTTAGAATGAGGGATTTCTTTGTCCTCTGCTACCAGGTAAGTGCGTCAAACACAGCATACATTTGTTTATCTTAGGGGAAAAAAGACATTTTAGTTAGGTTAGTTAATATTTTGCATAATCAGACACTTTGATTTTTCCATTTTACTCTTCTTTTAGCTGTCTCAGTTGTGCGTCCCAGAAACAAATGTGCTGATGGGGCAGAAGACTTGTTTATTGATGGCTGCTGCTGCCTGTCTGGAAATTTGCAGGATGTCTTCAATGTCTGAACAGCAGGTAAAAAAAAGCATACTCATTTAACATTAAGCCTATAAGAATGCAATTAGTAAGTTCATCATTCATTCATTCATTATCTGTAACCCTTATCCAGTTCAGGGTCGCAGTGGGTCCAGAGCCTACCTGGAATCATTGGGCGCAAGGCGGGAATACACCCTGGAGGGGGCGCCAGTCCTTCACAGGGCAACACACACACACACACACACACACTTTTGAGTCGCCAATCCACCTACCAACGTGTGTTTTTGGACTGTGGGAGGAAACCGGAACACACCCACGCGTACACAGGGAGAACCAACTCCTCACAGACAGTCACCCGAAGTGGGAATCAAACCCACAACCTCCAAGCCTCTTGGAGCTGTGTGACTGCGCCACTGTGCTGCCCCAATTAGTTATTTATTAACAGCCAAATACATCAAGCTAAAAACAGGCTAAAATCATGAACCAGCTACATGTTGATTAATAGTTATTGATAGATATGTTTAAACTAAACTCAAATACTTGTAATATTTTTCAAATCTTAATATAAATCAACAAATCTCACTCCGTTGCATTAAACGTATTTGTTGTTACCTAATTTATCCAGCAGAGGGTGCAGTATGTCATCTGCTAAATGTACCATGTTCTGTATTGCAGACCGAAATCCTGACTCAGGCTTTAGAGCACATTGAGGTGTGCTGGGAGGTTTGGAGAGCTTTAAATGCTTCAGGTACATTCTAATTCCCTATTATACTTGTAGAGGTTAAATATGTACTGATGTAAACATCCTGTAGAAGTGCAGAGGACCTTCACAGTGACTGCTTTAAAATCATTACTACTTTATTTAACTCTTCTGTAGATGATGGTTCTTCAGACCCAACTCAAAAATTATTACTTTTGTATGAATTCGAGGCTCGGGCCAAGTTGAATGACACCAAACTGGACTCTGTGCTGGAGTCAATTTTAGAGCTCAGTCCCGTTGACCCCAAAATGCTGGAGACAATTGCAGGTAGGATATAAATGTTTGTGGATTCAAATAGTCACTGTTACTATATATATATATATATATATATATATATATATATATATATATATATATATATATATGTATATATGTATATGTGTGTGTGTGTGTGTGTGTGTGTGCATTTTGCATTGTGTGAAGAGTCCAAATATACTTGAAATACTTCACAGTAAATAAAACAAGTTTGTCTTATCAAAATAAAATTACATTTTGTGTAAAAGCAAATGAAACATAGTTGTTTATTTTCATATTCATTTAATATTTAGCAACACAAAACTGAAGAATGTCAAGTATTTTAATATTATCACACAATAAGATGTACTTTTTAGAAACTGCACCCCATTTTGTGTGCGCAGCTTTAGCTATGGAGCCCCCAGCCCACTACCCAGTACTGTCTAAGAAAGCCTTGAAAGTCGCCTTTAATATACATAAACAAGGCCCACATGAAGACTTGTCACGGTGCAGGTAAAAGAAAACCTGTTGCCGGATAATACTTTATTAATAAATCATTATAAATATAAATATATATCTTTTAAACATAATATTGATATATGTTACTTTTTTATTCAACAGTAGCTGCTTGCACAGTCTGATCCAGCTGTCTCTACCCAGCGGTGTATGTGAAGTCAAGCCCCATGTGTTGGAGGAAGTGTGGGGTTACTATGAAGAGGCCCTGTCCATCATTGCAGCCACAGTGAGCCGGGCAGCATGACTCAACACCAGTCGCACATGACCTACTGTAGCTCAGCCGTACAATTATCCCTCTTTCTGAAAAGATCTCCTGTTTCTGTCAATGGGCTTTTAGCTACACTTCAGTTAGCAGATGCTCCATTCACCAACCTCTTCCTGCCAATTTGGATGCCTAATTGAAAATGTTCTTTATAACTCTTGCTTTTTGGACTCTTTTTAAAAGAAACTAAATGGTGACTGATATTCTGAACACGTTGAGAACCGATTGAAACATACATGGATGTTTCACTTTTAACAGAATCGTTCTAAGGGCAATTGTATCAGGCATAAATATCATGTATACGGCCTTATGGTTGTGTAAAATACTGATTATTAAAACTTGCTTTAATGCTCTAATGTTCTAAACTTGAATGAATCATTGAAATATCCTGAAAGCTCTAGGGGTTTTAGAGTAAAATTTGTTGGTAATCAGCAGTTTAATTCTTACGTTTTCCTTCAGTCAGAAGGCTTCCCTGAGCTGGAGATCCTGTGGCTGCTGACCCGAGCTTGGAACACAGGAATCTTGCTGTACAGTCTGGACCAGTACCCTGAGGCAGAAAAATGGTGCAGTTTGGGGATGAGATTCCTGCGATACCTGGGCTCACTGCAGGAGAGCTATCAAACAAAGGTATTATATCAGGGTGGAAGGGCCCACATTGCGTGATGGAGAGGCAGATGGAGGATTTAATTTATATATTCTATATATATTCGTTTTCTGTGGTATGTTGTAATTTATAAAAGTACAACCCTTATTGTTAGAACTGTAACATTCTCACATTATGAGAAAAATCTTACATCGTATGTCTAACACCCTTTTCACATATGCAAAGTAACTGAGAATATTTCCAGGTGTGAACACAAACATCTGTAACATTTGTCCCAGATATTACCTGCTTATCCTGCTGAGGCCCTAGTACATAGTCCAGTTAAAGTCTGAGAGAGTGCATGTGTGAACAGAGCCGGTATAGTCACAGCCCCATGCATTTAGCATATGCATTTCCAGCTGCTAGAACGTGTCTGACAGAGAAAATCCCCCGCTCTGAAATCTCTGGATTGTTTCCAGTATTGACCACAGGGACCACTGCATAATTAGTGAATTCAGAAATATTAATGTACGCCCCCATATTGGACTAATGAACTAAGGTCACCATGCTGCATGCTTAGCACAATTTAGTAGAGCCCTCCAAGCATTAGGCTGTGTACAGTTGAGTGTGCTGCCTTCTCAGGAAGAAGATGCATTTTTGGCATACCTTTGGAATGAGCTGGAATGGCTTTTGATCCAAAACTAATCTTCCAAATGTCGGTACCTAACTTCACTAGCCAAATGCTCTGGAATCATCACAGCAAAGTTCAAACATATAGTGTAAATTTCCAGGTGAAGTGACTGCAAAGCGTGTTATTTTTCAGATGTGTGTTCTGTACAGTGAGGTCCTGAACAAACTGGACAAAGCCAAGAAGAGTGTCATAATGGAGGAGTGATGACTCTTCTAGCCACTGGGTGCAGAATTAATTACCAGGAGATGAATTTCCCCTAACGTTGAAGTTCATAATCATAAAATGGCTAATTGTTATTTGCAGTTCATTGTTCTCTGTCAAAGTTTACAGCGTTTCCTGTACAGTTCAGTATCTAATTTGTTTTACTGATGGGGGGAAAAAAGGACACTCAGATCTTAACAGAACCACATATTTTATTATTTCCAAACAAATAAACTCTTGTCCAGTCCAAAAAAAAGGAAGAAAGAAATGGAAAAATAATAAATAAAATAAAACAAACAAAAAAAAATAAAATCTAGGACTGTGTTCTCTCCAGACCAGGATGTAAGACTTGTTTCCTTGTGTCCCAATAGGTTCTACCATTTGTATTCATAGGGAGGACACCACTGTACAATCAATTCATACTGGCAAGCACTTACTGCACATGTGCTTTCACATCATCAACATCTAATCACCCAAAAAGACAAATCAGAATCCCTGTGCCCCACTCTCTTATAAGTTTTATTTAATTTCTTCTCTGGAGCAGAGACTGACACCCTCTTCAAGACACGCAGAACCATTCAGAATCAGTGGGGTATTCAGCAACCTCAATAGAAAGTACAATGAATGAAAATTCTTTGGGCTTAACTGACATGGCTGACTGACACCAGACACATTAACAGTCAGCAGTGTGTTTTGTTTTTTTTTCCACTTGACACCAGAGAGGACCAGTTCTACACTATGAGTTAGTTATATTCCTGGTTTACGTTATCTCCCTACAGGTTGCTGTCTGCATTTTGATTTTTATATATGTATATAAATAAGTATGTATATATTTATATAACTTTTTACAATTTTTCAGCTATACACTCAGACAAGTTCCACAAGATATCACAAGTAGACAGGCCCTAGTTTAGGGAAGTCAATTCCCAACTGACTAGAAAATGTGTTCTGATAGGCAGCTGAAGATTTTTGTCTATAGAGAAATACCCACATTACGGCACATTTGTATGGAAATTAATCTCAGAATAATTCAAAGTTTACTTACCTGACATTTGTGATCTATAAAACATTTGTCCCAGTTGTTTCACACATGCATGAAGCACAAGTGAGGGGGATATTTACATTTTACAGCTATCACACCCTTTGAAACAGTCTGTAAGCAGTTTATAAATGGCTCTGTTCCCTTCGATTATTCCCTGAACTCTGGTTTTGACACAGGTATGACAGCTGGTTTAGTGGAGGTGTCTGGCAGGTGGCACCTGCCCTGAAAACACCTGCAGACCCAAGAGCAGGGCGCAGAGTGTAAAGCAATTTCATCACTTCCTGTGGACAGGAAAATGCTGGTCTGGTTCTTGTGCCTCCAGGATTAAGAAACCTTCATCTTTAGCAGAAAATGGGAAGGAGGGAGGGGGGCGTGGGGGAAGTGTCATCATGGAGCCTTTGGGGGCTGTAGTAATCCTGCATCACTGAGTCAGCATAGTCCCTCCTGCATCGAACAGAGCCTCAGCAGTGATGAAGCTCAGCTTTGCGGGTGGGCCTTTTCCTCGTCTGCTGAATCAAAGCATGCACAGGAGGGTCTTCCACAGGTGCAGTGTTAACAAAGCATGTCACAAAACGGAGAGGAAATCTTGCAAATACATATATATGTTAGCTTCATGTGCTCAATGAAAAATATATTCCTCTCCTTGTGTGAATATTCTACTGGCAGGAATTATCCATCGCATTATACCCAAGCTCAGCCTCAGCACAAGATTCGACACAGTTGAGTAACGTCAGCCCAAGAGAAAAAAAAGGGAAAAGAAACAAAACAAAACAGAACAAAAAAAAGTAAAAGGAATTACAAATGACAGATTTAATCAAAAGATTTTTGAGTTCTGGGGATACTCGGCCTGTTCAGGCTCTAGCGACTCTTTAATATTGAGAAGAACATCCAATACAATTATTGTCTTGATTCTACCCGTTTTAAGGCTGCTTGGTCAAGCAGCTTACAGGACAGTACCATGTTGCCGTTCAGTCTTAAGAGAAGAGTCTTGGAAGGCAGAGAAAGTGCAAATGGGCTGTCTGCTGCTCAACAACTTCAAGGGAGCCTTGGCTGCCAAAATCAGAATTCATAAATTAATCTCTTAAGACAAAAGTAATGAGGGAAAAAAGGGATTTCAAAGAGGTAAGACACTTAAGTCTATTGCACTCACAAGTTAGGCCTCCAATAAGTAGCAGAAAACTCAACAGAGTCTTCCATTAAGCACTGATCAGTGAAATAATTTGTAGGTTCCCCAAAATGACTGAAATCGTACAATTTATTAATTATAAGGCAGTTTGGTGCTCTGCAGAGAGCCCAGTTACACCCCTCTACCTCCAACTTAAATACAGAGCAGCTAAAAACCACAAGAAAGAGAACACAAAAACCCAAAGACAATTAAATGAACTCACACAGCCCTCCAAGTAGACAATTCTAGTGAAGTGTAAAATGTGTACCATAGTATTTAATATTATGTAGTAAAATCGCTCCATAGGATTTTTTATTTTATCATGTGATTTCAGTAATATAAATGTAAATATTCATACCCTATTTTCCATTTGTTCTGCCTTCAGTGGCACCTCTACCATCTGCGCCACATGAACAGGCAGCGGCAGCTCACCAAGAAGCAAACTGACGTGATTACTGAAGATCACCGATTTCTATCTTCCTCTGCTAAATATCTATAAACATGACCAATCACTCCATTAACAGTACCTTCAGCAGGTTTGATCTGTGTTTAGTCCTTGTAGAAAACCTTATTGGTCTTTGCTCAGCATCTTCCGTTTTTTTAGAATGTAACAAAACATATACAGGGTTCCAGCATTTCAGTCTCCATGTGCAAGGAATATAAATCCCAGGGCCCTCTCTCTCTCTCAGCTTGAGTCATTCTCCTCTGAAGTCCATCCAAACACACAAAGGATTCATTCGTTTTCCCTTTTTGTTTTACATGACAAAAAATTCATTTGGAACGGTATTTCCAGTCTTGAATGGATTTGCTGAGAAACTCATGCAGGGGTGTGCACAGTCACAGTAATGGTGATAAGACTTCTTTTCATTTGAGAGTAACATAATGATGACACTAAAACTTGATATGAAACATATCAGTAAAAAGGGAAGGAGAGGACTCGGGATGGAGCAGGACTGGGGGTGGGATAGGACTCTGCACACGTGCAGAGGACTGGAGGCTGCAAGCTCAGAGTTTTTCTGAGGACGGGATCCAGATGTAAGGGCCTGACTGCTCCTCAATGATTAGTTTGATTTTATTGTAGATCTCTTCTAGTGAGTCACCCTGGACTATGGCTGTGAAGCAGAAGACACAGAAAGAGGTTATATTATATATATATATATATATATATATATATATATACACACACACACATACATACATACAAAAACATAAACAACACTTGTTTTTGCTCCCAGTTTTCAAGAGCTGACCTTAAAGACTTTTTCTATGTACGCAAACGGTCTCTTCCTCTGAATCTGTGTTAGCGAGCACTTCTCCTTTGCCGAGATAATCCATCCCCCCTCACAGGTGTGGCATATCAACATGCTGATTACACAATAAAAGGCCACTCTAAAATGTGCGGTTTTATCACATAGCACAAAGCCACAGCTGTCACAAGTTTTGAGGGAGCGTGCAGTTGGTATGCTGACTGTAGGAAAGTCCAACAGAGCTGTTGCCCGTGAATTGAACGTTCATTTCTCTACCATAAGCTGTCTCCAAAGGCGTTTCACAGAATTTGGCAGTACATCCAACCGGCCTCACAACCGCAGGCCACGTGTAACCACACCAACCCAGGACCTCCACATCCAGCATCTTCACCTCCAAGATCGTCTGAGAACAACTGGTCTGCTTAACCAAAGAATTTCTGCACGAACTGTCAGAAACCGCTTCAGGGAAATCTCATCTGCATGCTCGTCCTCATCGGGGTCTCGACCTGACTTCAGCTCATTGTTGTAACCGACTTGAGTGGGCAAATGCTCACATTCGTTGGTGTATGGCACGTCGGAGAGATGAATCCCGGTTTTCACTCTACAGGGCAGATGGTAGACTGCATGTATGGCGTCATGTGGGTGAGTGGTTTGCTGATGTCAACGTTGTGAATCGAGTGGCCCATGGTGGCGGTGCGGTTATGGTATGGACAACGAACACAGGTGCATTTTATTGATGGCATTTTGAATACACAGAGATAAAGTGATGAGATCCTGAGGCCCATTACTGTGCCATTCATCCATGACCATGTAGCAGCATGATCTTCACACAGCCATCGAAGGGGAGTAGACCAACACACAACACACCAATCCACAAAGAATAACCTGTTTAACTCTATGCGAAGATGATGTGTTGCACTGCGTGAGGCGTATGGTGGTCACACCAGATACAGACTGGTTTTCTGACCCCCTGGACCCCCCAATAGAGTAAAAGTAGACTGCACATTTTAGAGTGGCCTTTTATTGTGGCCAGTCTAAGGCACACCCATGAAATAATCAAACTGTCCAATCAGCATCTTGATATGACTCACCTGTGAGGGGGGTGGAGTATCACGGCGAAGGAGAAGTGCTCACTAACACCGATTTAGACAAATTTGTGAAGAATATTTGAGAGAGAAAGAGGCCTTTTGTGCACATAGAAGTGTTGCATGTGTGTGTGTGTGTGTGTATATATATATATATTCCACATTTGAAAACAGCATGTCTTTTTGTGTGTGAAGTCTCCAACCATCTCAGAGTTATGCAGAGTATAACGTGCACATCTATATATAGCACACACAAATTACCTGTGAAATACTCTCCAAATTCCTGTTCAAGCTTCATTGCCTTATCAAATACTTTATTGGCTTGCTCATACGTCTGCCTCTTATTCATTTCCCTGTTAAACACAAAAGAGCAAGCAGGATATTGAATGGCTTTACCTTAGCATTAACACATGGACACCAACACACAGAGCCTGTCTGAAACTTACATTAGGGCTTCAATGGATTTTGGTTTGATGAAAATGGAAATCGGATAGAGTTGTGCTTGTTGGAGTCGTTTTATGGCGTTCCCAGACACATCCAGAATGCAATGCTTCCCCTAAAACAAAAAGCCAGAAAAACTCAACATCTCTACTCTCACTAAACTGTTCGAGCAATGTATTAAGACGCTTTGTGTTTGTAATGACGTGTTGCTCTTACGAACCCTATCAGCCACTGCTCGAACAGACAGAATGCTGGTCCCATACAGATTCTCGTTGAACTGGCCGGCTTCAATGAACTTGTTGTCCTGAATGTCTTTCTCCATCTGCTCTCTTGAGGCCACAAAGTGGTAATCCTGTCCGTCCATTTCATTTTCTCGTCGTGGACGAGTTGTATCTGTGAAGGATACGTTGAGTTAATACCTCACCGAACCAAAAACAAGACACCGCTCTAAAGTTTCATCAGACGTACAGGGCGTACTTACGTGGAACACAAGATCCAAACTTATGAGGAAACTCTGAAATCAAGTCATCGTTTACCCTGTCCTTCATTGGGCCCAAGATGATCACAGGCCTTGTGTAATGGACTGAGAAAAGGAGCGGTTAATTAGAAAAATGAATTTCTTATTGTAAATAAAAGCTCAAATAGACATTTTGCATCCAATTTAATACTTACTCTCTTGTCGAATCACTGGCTCATAGGATAAAATAGTGTCCTCCTGCCCTTCTGGAAGAAGAAAAAAAAAAAAAAAAAAAAAAAAAAAAAAAAAAAAAGAGTAGTCAAAAAGTGAAACCTTTCTCCATGTCCCAAACATAGATGACCAGCCAAGAAACTTAAAAGACGTTTGTTTTCTTGAACAGCACCTAAACATTTAATGTTTCCTTAAGAGTTGTGGAATTGGAACTGCTAAGATATGCTTGACGACTAGCATTATGCAATCTGCATCCCTGAATCATCTTCATGAGCTTATCTCAAGCTGATAATCTCAAATAGTTTTGCTGATGAGGTTTCTGGTAATGTATGACTTGAATGTTATCGACACAAAATGTGAAATATAAACATGCAGACAGTTATGGCAGTGGAAGCCTTAGCTTTGTTGGTACATTTGGATTTTTTATTTTGGAAAATACACAAATCAAAGCCTGTTGATCATAGCCTCTGAAATTCTCAATGTTAGCTTTGTTCAATGCACTAAATAACATTTAAATATAACAAATATAACCAACTGTATGAACATTGAAAATGACTTACTGGAGCTGCTCTCGCTGTCACTGGTATTGGATGTCAAGCACTCTGCAGGAAGAAGTGGTAGATCTTATAACAACAACAGGACTGCAAACATTTGTAAATATATAATAAACACAAAATCCCAAAGAGCTTGAGAAGAGGAAAAATAAATACATAAATAAATAAATAAACGGTCTCACCAGTAAACTATGTAAAGGAAACAAAACAGAGAAAGGGAAAGAAGTGTTACGCACACACAGCCACTACTTCCTTTACAGGGAAGTGGTAGGAGGTGGCAGTAATAGGAAATTAAATGTTTCCTTCTACAAAGTCCCGGGTGACCTCCACTCCCTGGTCAGGGCTTCCTATAGCCTTGTGTCTGTTAGATACTGATACTGCCACTCAGCCAAAGTAAACACTGCAGTATTATGTTCCTTATAGGCATCAAATTGCCCACATATTGCATCTGGACAGGTGTAAACTGCTGCTCTATAACTTAAAATAATAATAATAATAAAAATTGTATAATATCCAAGCCCCAATGACAAATTGTGTGATTTGTTTCAAGGGCAAATTGGTTTCATTTGATTCAGTAAATATCTTGTCTAACTAAAACTGTCCTCCTCGAACAACTATTATCTTTCATTGTCGTGGCATCACAGTCGATATTAAATACCTCACCCGAACCTCAGAGTTTAAGTGGACGTATGTCAAACTACGTGGCCTGTGTCGCTATACCAAGGCATTCAAATTATTTTGAACATATTATTCATAAAAATCAATACAATGAATGATACAACAGGTCCACCACTGTAATTGCAGTTTAAGAAATAAATGTTGAAGCGTAGCCTTCGGTATTACACCAATGTGAAACGCTGTATCCTACAAGTACTTGACGTTATAAACTAAATATGGCCACCTTAAAATCCCTGTTTACTGAATCACATGAAGACTTTCTTTAGAAACAGGGGGAAAATGTGTGTGGCACAGCTATTGCCAGTCAGTTCGCTAACTCTGAGCACAAGGGGCAGCTGCTTGACAAGTATAACCACACACTTACTCGAACTCTTTGATCCATAAAAGTCATCGCTTAACCCTGGGAAGTCCTGAGTGTCCCGACAGGTGAGAGCAGAAACAAAGAAGAAGAGAGCACACAGGAACAAGAAAAGATGTTAGTGTGAGGTTGAGAGGAGAGGTGCAGTGCTGTCTGTAGATGTAGGGACACTAACAATCCAGCTGTGCTTAAGAGTTAGCTCTGTACTTTCAGTGTAATGCAGAAGTTAAATTGGGTAAGACAAACGCAGTCAGAAGAAAAACTCCAGGTTATTGCTTTAGTCACTAAAGTGGAAAACCAAAGTTCACAGGTTTTACCGGCAAAATAATGGGAAATCAAGCACAGTACTGGAGGATTACTGAGTCTCTACATCAACGAGCAGCAGACACCTGAGGTCCCCTCAGAGCACAGAGGCCAGAGACCCATATGAACGTCTCTCTGTCTCTAAGAAGGGAATAAAAGGGACAACGGGTGGTGTCGAGAGCCAACGGCACGTTGTCCCTGGAGTGAGAGACAGCAGAAGGAGGATGAAGCATGAAGGACAGCGTTAGAGCCCTTACCCCACCACTCACACACTTCATACTTACGTTCAGACTCCACCAACTCCTGCACAATGTTCTCCTTGCTCTTGTAAAAGGGGAACTTGCGTGAGAGGTTGAAGCTTTTTTTGCGCTTTACTTTGACTGGCTGCTGGGTGACGACCAGATGAAGGGAGTGGAAATGAAAGATGAAACAGAACAAAACAGAATGGATTTCAAATGTGGTAGACAGCACAAATCACAAAAAAAAAAAAAAAAAAAAAAAAAAAAACAACAACATGCAAAATGAAACAAAAAGCAGGGACAATGAATAATTAGCGTTTACATGCACACAATATATAGTTTCCTTCAGGGGCCATTTTCCACATGTTGTGACTGTACATTACTAGTGAAAAGTTTGGACATCTTCTGATTCTATGATTTTTCTTCTTACTATTTCTATGTTGTGTGTATAACACCATGAATTATCACTGATTTAAAAAAGGGGCACCACAGTGCATGACATTGTGATATTTTAACACAAAGTTGTGATAATGGAGATGCTATTCTGCTAACTCATACAGCTTCCCATTTTTACTGACATCAGCATGACTTTCTTCAAAGTAATGTGAGAATATCAAATAGTGTAGTGTTACACACCTAATACATTTCTTGGACCTTACTTGCATGAACTATGAATGGAACAAATGACATTTAAGTGATAGCAACACAAGGATATACAGCTAATTCCTCCTTGCTGGAGGTACATCAACAAAACAGAAAAAAGTATAAAAGGACACCAGAAAACATAAGTGTGAAGATGTTCAAATCTCTTACTGTCAATGAGAGTTGCTGATGACAATACTCTATGCACAAGTCTCAAAGAGCACCTTTATGTAAACACATTTGAGATGTCCACACACCAAACGAGAAAGGAGAGGTCTCTGAAATAGAAGACTCTTATTCTCTGATAGACTGAGAAGGCTCCTATTCTCACACTCAGGGGGAAATGGGTCAGTGACCACGTGGCATCAGCTGGATGGCAGGAGGAAAGGTTTGAGGGAGGGAGGGAGAGAGATGCTATTCAACCACACTCACCCTGTTGGACTCGATCATGCCTGTCCTAGCATGGAACTTGACCGTTTTTAACCGGGCCCGTTCTTTCTTCTCCACCCTATAGAGTAAAATAAAATATATTTCAAAGCCTCTCCAAATAATCAGGATGTTTCTCTAATTATAACAGCAGTAAGACAAAGCCAAATGAAAGGCATTTTACCAAAAACATTGAACATTAATATTTTCAGTGGCACCTTTTGTCTGAATTGTTATTGTATCCGGATGCATTTTGACAAAGGCCTGGTTCTGGGTTTACTGTGTACATGTATGTTGTGCACACATTGTTTCATGTTCCATGGAGCAAATGACGAACGGGTAACATACGTTTGAACGTTTCATTAGAAGTGGGTGAGAATCCAGTACCTTTTCTTGCTAGGAATGACCCCAATCTGCTCACTTTCTCCATGGGGTGTAACCAGTCTTGCCTGCCACCACTCATCATCAGAGGCATTGATGACGTGCAGGATGTCCCCATAAGAAAAGCTCAGGCCCTGGCTGGGCAGGCAGCTGTCCCTTGTGCGGTCATAGTCAAACAGAGCCCTGTATATTTAAGAGAGAGAGAAGTGCATGTTAAAACTGTGCATGTTCTGAACAACATGGCCCACCAGTTCTACCAGAAATTGTTAAGCTACACAGGAAAACATAACTCAAGTTCAAAGCTTGAAGGTAGAGCTTAGAGCTAAATGTTTAAGCTTAAAATATTTTCTCTTCATCTATTTTAACCTAGACATTAACATAGCATTGTGTGCTTTTATTTCAAAGCTTGTGTTAACATGGCTTACCATCTGAACATATTTGGCATGTTTTTTTTCATTGACTTTTAATAAAAACAGTGCTACTGATGATCCACTACAAACCCGTTTTAGCCCACAGCCCAGCAGAATCTCCTATGTGTCCCACTTGTTGTTTACTCAAGTACATCAAACTAAATTTGTTTTAGGAAAAAAAAAAATTAAATTTAAACTCAAATGTAAGGAAGAGAGAAAAAAA
The DNA here is from genome assembly GCF_029633855.1 of Hoplias malabaricus. Lineage (NCBI taxonomy): Eukaryota > Metazoa > Chordata > Actinopteri > Characiformes > Erythrinidae > Hoplias > Hoplias malabaricus. The sequence continues at coordinate 4,496,691 of NC_089816.1, read as the reverse complement.
AATAAAATAAAAAAAAACAAAAACCCCCACACGACACCAATTTCCTTGTAATGGAATGTTTTGTGGCCCCCCCAGGTACTTAGTGTAAAAGACACAGTCATGCATTGTGCCCAGTGTGGAACCTCCATTGTCTCCCTGTCAGACAGGTAAGGCCTAAAAAAGGAGGAGGACCTGCTCCACTGGTTTTTATTTTCTCTACATCCTACTCTGGACACGTTTGCTGTATGCCCACAGTGTACTGAAATGGACAGGATAATCCACATAGAGAACAGTTGATTATAATTTCATTCATTCATAGTCTGTAAACGTGTATCCAGTTCAGGGGCAGGGTGGGCCTGGAGCCCATAGTTGGAATCACTGGGCACACAACAGGAACATACCCTGGACAGGACACCAATCCATCACAGGACTCATTCTATTTTGACTAATTTAAATAAAACCCAAAGGTGGCACGGTGGAGCAGCAGGTAGGTGTCGCAGTCACACAGCTCCAGGGACTTGGAGGTTGTGAGTTCGAGTCCCACTTGAGTTCCTTTCTCCAAACAACGGGTCACTTTTTCTCAATAATAATCACCATTTATGTGATTGCCATTTATTCTGCATCCTAACCAGCTCCATGGTGGATTAAGTAAGGTTTTTGCATCATAAATAGCTTTCTGTACAACTGAGATCAACATGTGACCCATCCTCATATTTACAGTAATATTGCTAGTGTTCACTCGTTTCAAACCGGCTCTGCAACTTTCCTTCACACTGTAGGGTCCAGCATTTTTCACTCTGTAAATCACACAAATACTTTCTTTTAACAAAAGAAATGTTTAGATGTGTGTACTGTTAACGCAAGTGAGTTCACACTTGTTATGCATTTTGTTGCTAGTAGATATTTCTGTTTTTTTAATTTTCAATGGACTTTTAAAGCACCAACTTGGGAAAACGTGGGAAAACGTATGAATGGAATCAAATCTTCCACTAAAAAATAAGAAATGTATGTCCTACCCCCCCATAAAACTCGTTTGGAGATTAGGTTTTTAACTTATATGTTTAAACTATATGCAAATTTTTGAATGTAAAATACTGTAAAAGCCCTAATGCCCAAGAATGTGAAAAAACTACTTCAGTGTGCTGACACATGTATGTTTTACATCTCGCCCTTCCACCATAACAATCAGACAGCATTGCAGACATAACTGTCAGCTTGTTCATCAAGAACAAATGCAATTTAGACACCCAAGACACAGCAAACTTGCCTCTCAGCGCTAGGATCTTGGGTTCAAGTCCAATCTTGGAGTTTCTATGTGACTCTGGTTTCCTCCCAATGTCCAAAATCATGGAAGTTAGGTGAATGTGTATATGAACGAATGTTTGTATGTGTGGGAGTGAATTTGTGTGCATGCAGATATGGATTGGCACGCTATTCAGGGTGAAACTCTAGAGCCAGATGAAGTCCTCCAGGTGGACGGTGGTTTCTGGTTAAGAGTACACTGTGTGCGTTTTGCTACTGCCTCTCTCCAGTGTGTGTGTGTTTATGGATGGAATGTTGATTGGAATGACATTCTGTGCAACGTGGATTGTAAAGCGTCCGTGTTCCTAGAAAGTCACTATACAAGTGTAAATATTACATTTATTTATAAATAAAAGGTTATTTTTTTCTGCTCTGTCTGTGAGGAGTTTGGTTTGTTCTCCTTGTGTCCACGTGGGTTTCCTCCAACAGTCCAAAATACACATTGGTAGGTGGATAGACAACTCAAGTGTCTGTAGGTGTGATTGAATGTATGTATGTGTGTGTGTGTGAGAGAGAGAGACCCTGTGAAGGACTGGCGCCCCCTCCAGGGTGTGTTCCTGCCTGGTGCCCAATTATTCCAGGTAGGCTCTGGACCCACCGTGACTCTGAACTGGATAAGCGCTTACAGACAATGAATGAATGAAATTACCACTACTTCATCCATTCAGGGTCACAGCGGGTCTGGAGCCCACTCAGAATCTTTGGGAGCAAGGTAGTAGTAACACACCGCGAGAGGAAACCAAAGCATTCAGAGGTAACTCAGGCAGGCATGGGGAGAACAGACCAAACTCCTCACAGACAGTGACCCAAAGGCTGTGGGGTATGATTCCAAAATCCCAGAACCATAGAGGTTTGTGACAGTAGTAGTTTAAATGTTTCAGAACCCGCCTACATTTTCCACAGTGCTTTCAATCCTCTAAATATGCATTTGAGCTCCTGCCAAATCATAACTCCAGGTGCATGTCAAATCATGACTATTGTGAAAACGTTATTTTTGTCTCATTCAAACAAGTAAACATTCTTTTTTTAAAAGTTATAACACAGTTTGACATATTTCCAGACGATTGGTTTTGATCAGGAAGGGTTATAGAAAATCAGAAATCCAGGTTCAAAGTTTAAGAGCATATCTTAAGATCAAATGTAAATGTTTGTACAATTATTTCTGTCCAACTTCTGGCAAGCTCCTTGCCCCCATGCCATGACACACTGATGCAGACTTGAGGGAGCTTTTAAGATTAGCAAATTGTAGCTTTAGCAATTTAGCATTAGTGTAAATAGCAGACATCGAAATTGGTGCTAAGTTAAACCGTATCTACGCTTCGTCTCCCCACATTCACCGCCTACTCTCCGTTATTCCACCCACCCCCCACCTCCCACCTCCCGTCATACAGCCAGTGCCTGTGTTACTCCTCCAGCCAGTCGTCACGTCTTCAAGGTAGCGATGTGTAACCACTTAAAACTTTATTATTCTTTTTTATTACTGTTACCACTGTATTTCTCTTTTATTTTTAGTAACGCTACATCTATTTTTTTTTTTTTACTAATTTGAGAGTGTTGTAAACATATATCAGTGCAAAAAGGGTGACTTTCGGGGTGGGGGCTGGAACGCATTAATTGCTTTTCCATTATTTTAAATGGGGAAAAGTGACTCGAGAAACGAATTTTTCTACTTACGAACCGGGTCACGGAACGGATCAAGTTCGTAAGTAGAGGTTCCACTGTAGTGGCCTTCAGCTGGATTTTTGGGTTGGGTGATTACCATCTTCCTCTTCACAGTACCACAAAGATTCTTAATGGGGTTTAGGTCAAGAGAATTGTCTGGCCAATCACTTACAGTAATATAGTTAGCAAATAATGTGGTAGTAGTTTTGGCACAGTGGAAAGAAAGCAGGCATCTCCATAGTGAGTCTCAGTTCATTTCTAAACCAATTCTAGAGTGATACGCTTCAAGTATGAAAACAAAACGCATCCAAATGCACAAAGTGTATGATATCGTAAGATGTGACACTAAAGATGCTGAAGAGGTGTTCATCAACCTTTCCATTACAGGAACAGGCTTTTCAGACCTTGTTAACTCATTGCAGCATACCTTCTTTAGCCTACACAACCCACCTAAATGTATTTACTCCCAGCTTGATGCACTGCGTTAACAACTTTGTATTGTTAAGACGATGCATCGTTTAAATTTTGGTTCCAGTGTCAAATGTCAGCGTGAACACAAAGCAAACCATGACTAAATTGAAACAATTCATTCATCCGGACCAAGGGAACCAAACTAAACATATATTTACACAAAGGGCAGAATTAAAAAAGGAAGAATTAAAGCATTTATCACTAAGATTTTGGAGGTTTTGCCAAAAGTAAGGATATTCATGTTTGGTAGATTATTTCTTTGTTGTATGTTTCTTGACAATAAATCTTATACTATTGGAAAGCCTGTTAATTTCCCTTTTAAATAGTGCCACATCTGTAAGGAACATACATTTGTGGGATGAGCAATACAGCAGAGTATGTGGGTTGCGCCCATGATAAATTTGCCAAATCCTCTCTGCCAATGCCAAACAGCTTATTTTGCCGTCGCTATTGACACTTGTTTTGAGCTTCTGATACCCCCAGGTGTCTGCTACAGTGGTCAGTAGGTGACTGCTCCAAGAATCGGCATGTCAGGTTTGACTGATCTGGATAGGACTTGTGCCATAGGGTAACTTCAAGCTGGTGTTCCACAAACCCAAGTTTCAGCCATATGTGGAGTGAGCCCTAGTACCATCTCCAAATTTAAGGCCAAGTTCCATATAGCAGGGGATGTCAGAGACAGGCCGTGAAGTGGGCGTCCCAAGAAGACGACACCCCAAGAAAATTGTTTCCTCACCCTGTCAACACCAGAACCCTGGAGCTGTGTCATAGCAACAATACCCATTGCCCATTACAATGTATTCTTAAATCCTAAAACTTAAGTATAAACTTCCTGTGGTCAAAATACAGATCCTGTTTTTAAACTCTTTACAAGTGTGCAATTTTTGAACTCCAACACCAGTTATTTCAGTCATTAATGTAATGTAAAAGTTGGAAACTGCAGGACAAACAGCTGCTAAATTGAAGAAAGTAGGACTAATAGAAACAAACACATTACTGAATAAAAACAAGGAATGTTTATTAAAGTTTGGAGTATGTATCTTCAGTATCAATCACTCTGTGCCCTGGTTTAAAAGTCAAAAATAAATAAATAAATGCTCAAAGGCACCATCAGTTCAATTCTGTCTGAATTCTGCTGATTCATCCTGTCTAATTCATAAGGGGAAATAAAAGAAAAGCAGTTTCTATGAAGTGCTGAAAAGTGAGGATGAAATGAGCATCAACAGGCAAAATGCAGATGCAGAAATGCCAGCTAAACAGGTGAGGTCGTCTTCAAGACAGCACAAAAAATTACCTACTCACTTTTAAAATTATTTAGGTTCATCTGGTTATTTGCTATTTAGCCATGAGCATCTCTCTCATACAGTATGCGTTATTCTGTTAACCCCTTCCTCAGAAATGTGCAAACCACAGGCTGTCAGTTACATGGGCATTGAAAAAAATATTTCAAACAGAGACAGATAACACTGCCAACTGACTCCTGAAATATGAGATGTAGCTTTACCCATAACCCATATCAGTGAGGTCAACGTACAAAAGTAAAATAAATGAAATAAACAGCACAAAGACTATTCAGTTATTCATCTGTAGTAGCTTAAAATGTTCAGACATTCTCCAAACCTTAAGTGTACACAGAAATATAAGTTTGATGTGTGTGTTGGTTACCTGACATAGAGGGAGCGCTTTTCACTGGTGCGCAGGGAGCCTGATCCAGAGCTCATGCTGCTGTTCATCATTTGCTCCCTCAAGTCGTGGATCTTGGACTCAAAACGGCTGTACTCTGCAAAAAAAATGAAAATACCATATTTATATTAACACAACATTTCTGCACATTATTCACAGATTTAACAAACGGAGTACACAATGGAAATAATGCCAGTTGTCTGAAGACCATGTCGCAAAGGGCATAACGTGAAATGCAGCAGCCTTTTACAGACTGATTAATGACTTAAGGAACAGATGGATATTAATCATGTATCTACATGAAATATGCCCTAATATCTCCTGCCAGGTAATTAATTATGCATATTAATTAAGTAGAACATGCACTATTCAGTTTAATGGAATGAAGACCTCCAACATATGCCTGAAAGTAATCATTTCTCATTGAGCGAACAAGACAAAAATCATTTCTAGAGCAGTACTGAAGCATGACGCATGACTGTACAAGAGGCTCTTGATTAAACATGTAGGCTACACCTCTGCAGCACTGTGGTCTGGCCGCAGTCACTAGCTTAGCAACAAATCAACACACAAACAGAAAGAGAAAGAGCAAGAGAGCAGGAAGGAAAAACAACAGCACTCGAGCATATATACCCAAGAGAGAAGAACAGAAATAGATTAGTCCTGTGAGGATAGAAACGGACTAGGAGGCTTATTGTGGACATAAATAAGATCTAAGAGAAGGTTTCACTAACCTCCCTTATAGCATTTCACATCTGGAGAAAAGGTCTAATAAAACAACATCTAATATAAATTCAAGTTACACAAGCAATCACAGAAAATCATCATAAAGAAAAGCCACAGATCCTACCTTAACCTGCCCTGCAGTTAACTACCTTTGAAAATGACACAAGATTAAGAAACCTGACACCACTTAAAACGTAACCAAGGAGACTCCCTTGCACCATTAGGGAAAAGTAGGAAGATAACTGTTACCCTGAAGAATAAAAGAAAGAAACCCACAATATGGTTGTGATGATAAATGTATCATGTCATACAAAAAAAAGTAGCTCCGGACCACGCCACTAGTTAGACACAACTGTTCTGATCCACTGGGACTCATTAACAGTCAATTGCAGCTCAGCTTTGGTCCCTTAATATGACAAATGTTCTAACCATCACATGTCAAGTGAGCCAAAGGCCCAGTAAACAAAACTGGTAAAAAAATATATTAGGTTTATATTTTAAGGGTCTCTTTAAAAGATGACAAATTGCATGCTGCTTTTAACCATAATGAGCAGAAACTATACAGCTGTACACATGTGGAATGTTGAATAGCCAGGTAATGCAAGAACACTTCTGTCTCATTGATTTGCAATATAGAGCTTTGCAAATCCAATTCAACTACTTAAATGTTCAAATATGACACGCGAAAAAAATTGCAAAGCTAGCAGCAGCAGCCCCATTTAAAAAAAAGAAAAAAAAAAAAATTGGCCCACCACCAGCAAGAAAATCAATGAATTAATGGAAGGACTGAAGAATAAGGAGGACGGAACCAACTCTTCAGTATCAGGCTTCAATTAGAGATGTCTGTAAGATAGCCAGGCTCTGGCCCCTCTGAGAACTAGGCACAGTTCCCAGACACACAGACATCTAAGGGAATCAACTACAGAACAACCACTGCAACTCTAGTTACCCCAGCTGCTCTCTGAACCAGCAGCCTTGGTCAGCACAACAGGAAACTGGGCATGGGACAGAAGGGTGACAAGATTGGCTAAAGTTTAAAGCAGAGAAAATAGGTGGTGGGGTGGGAGGTAAAAGAAAGAAAATCATTTGCCAGCATCAAAGAAGAGTAATCAGTTACTACCTTGCGCTACAAAGCCATACAATTTTAGACCCATTACTGCAAACTGAGATGGGGGGGGGGGGAGATACATAGAAATAAATATAAATATTAATATCTGAATCCAGCTAAAGACTTTTCTACAGTTTGAAGACAGATGTCCTTTGCATGGACTGATAAATTACTTGGAATAATACCTCTACAATACGTACAAATTAGGGAGACCTATTATACTTTGAGATAGTGTGTCAAAATTAAGTAAAACAAATGAACAGACTGTTTGTGAAGCATCTGCTTAGACATTAAGTATTACTAATTCATTCATTCATTGTAACTGCTTATCCAGTTCAGGGTCGCGGTGGGTCCAGAGCCTAACCGGAATCACTAGGTGCAAGGTGGAAACACCTTGGAGGGGGCAGTATTACTAATAGAGTGGCCAAAATAATCACACTGTTATTAGTATTATTGCAGTATTGTTCAAATGTGCTCATTTATAAAAAAAAATAAATAAAAAAAAAAGATTCACAACTACTTTCATAAATCTTTATACCAAACACTACCAAACTATTACTCATTAAAATAAAGCTTAAACAAAAATAAACAATACACTGAGCACAGCCTTTTTTCCTTCACTACAAAATTATTAGATTAAGGTAGTCGGGAGCAGCAAAATGTTAAGACAGAACTTCTTAATTTAAAAGTGTGGGGCAAGGGGGGGATTTAAATATAATTACAGCACCATTTATGGTGTAACAGAGCACAAACTAACATGAAACTCAGTGCTGAGATGCTCCTCTTTTAAAGATGGATGAAAGAAGAGAGTTACTCTGGTTAGAATATGCAGCTTTCTACAGCCACACAGGGTTTACTAGAGCATCAACATTAATAGCCCATATTTAGCCTAGTTCTTATTTTTCATTAACTCTAATGTGGTGCCCAATGTTACCTCCAGTTCATGATTTTACCTCCCCTGGTTTTGAGGGATCCTGTGGATGGAAATCAGCATGTAAAAGTGATACTGGGCATCACACCATAGCTCTGTCACTGCACCATGTTTCCCCTGACACAAAAACCCACATTATGTGCTGTGCCAATGTGGCAGTGTCTGGGAGAAGGTTGCTAACGTTGGTTGACGCTGTGCTTCAGTTGTTCAGACTGTGGCTTTAATGATAATTAAACTTTGCAATTGTAATACTAACCATCAAATTCATTTCTACTTGCACTTACTCAGTGAGGGAAGAATTAGTGAGAGTTAAGAGTTTTTTTTTTTTTTTACCCTATTAAGTTCTTGGGTTCTTAGGGTTCAGGGTTCTTAGAAACTTGGTGCCATCCAGCATACTAGACACTTTTCCACCAGTTTTGTATGAGAACCAAGGGTAGGTCATCAACAGGAAGGTTGAGGCTCTGTATCACAGATACAGAGCGTTTTCATTTCAAATCAGAAATCAAACGTATTGTTTTCCACCAACGAGGAACCAGAACAGTTCCCGTTTGGAAACCTAATTTGGAACCATTTGGCACACGGACCAGAAACGTTCATTCCCAGCTGAAACCAAGGAAGAGTTTGTTCCTGAGCGCAAACTGTGACATCATCCATGGGCATGTCGAGCTTCAGGAACTCCAGAAAGAGCAGAGAGCTGTGCAGTGGAATTGGATGCAGTAATTTACATGTTATATAACTAAATAATAGGAAATAAAATCAGGAACACATGCATTTGTATGTGTTTTAGGTTCAGGAACGGGAACTGTACCAGGAAGGAGAGTGAGAGAAAATTGAGGGCATATAGAGTAGTGTTAGGGGTGAGGAGGGAGAGAGAGAGAGAAACTAAAGAATAGCATGTTCTACAAGTTCTTCATTTGCAGCATGACATATAAATAAATATAAGGAATTCAAAACATGAAAAAATGCTTCTGTGATTAATCCACTTATTCACAGGAAAGAACTCAACATATATTTACTAAAAATGACAGATCAGATCACCTCCAAAAATACGTTACACGTCACTCACTGCAGAGACCTTCAAAAAGAAGTTTGAACAGAGTCTGCACATTAGGTGGTTCATGCTGTATTAACTGCAGAAACCAGAAGAAGTATAACTAGATTTGCATTTCCTGAAGGAAATACACTGCTTAAAAATAGCTGAATGTGTGTGTGTGTGTGTGTGAGAGAGAGAACATAAAATGTGATGGTGGCTAAAAATGTTTAATACTGATTGTTGCAGAGACACTTCAGACACAGGAAAAGTGTAGAATGGAGAATTTGGATCCATGGTCCTGCAAATTTGGAGCTTCCAGCTCTAACTATAAAGGTTCGTTAGGTATCACTGACAGTAAAAACTATTTAAACTGTTGCAGTTAAACTAGAATGCATCATGTATTAATGTACAGGGTTTACAATACTAGAAATGTTAGTGTTTCTAGCTTAAAAGCCGATGGCGGAGTAACTGTTTAAACTTTAAGAAAGGAGTAATAATCAAGTCTCATCAAAATGAATGGAGAAATCCTTCATCCAGCTAAATTTCCTCACTACAAACAAATCCTCAAAGCTCAAAATATTATTTCCCCATCGTTAATAAGTGACATTCATTATTTGCACAAAGTGCAAACCAAGAATTTTTAGTTTTTATAGCAGTTTAAAAAACACAAGTATATTTTGTAAGCAGAAGCCTTCCAATGGCAAAAAAAAATATTACACTGAACTCTAACACTGCATTTAAAACTACTCCAGTGTGGCAACAGCACACACTCCCCCTATTCAACTGGCAGCATAAGGGCATAATAAACACATACCCTTAATCAACCAACTGAAATCACATCCTAAGTTCTTGCATACAGGACAAATATTTCACACAGTACATTGAGGGCACATGGTTAAGGCATCATGCTAGCTGGATTCTTTTGGGGGATTCCCCCCCAGACATTGTGCAGAACCCATCATTCACTTCACAGCCAGCTTCTGATGGAACCATCGCTTCTTATTAATAAAAAGATACGTTTCAGTGTTAACGTGCTGGTTCAGGCTTTATAAGGAAGTTATAAGAAAATCTTGTACTGAAAAGAGCATTTCAAACAGTGTCGCTAACAGCTAATGGTGATGACATCACATACACTAGGAGCCCTCGTAGAAAGTGAATGCAGGACAGAAAATAGGGTTAAACGTCATAAAGAAGGGGGGCTATGGGGCTGACGAAATAAGAACGATCAAAAAGTAATAGTTCAATGCTTTTCAAGCAAAACAATCTTAAAAACAGATGATAAAATAATTCCAATAAAAATACAGTCAACAGAAATATCTTTACCCTCGGTCTTGTTGTATATGCAATGGTGTCTTAAGGCTTTTCCATATCATTCAATGAGCTATTCTGGCCCAAATTAGTATGTCACTTCTATTTCTGTGTAGATATTCAAGCCCTTGGGTGGGAGGAGTAGGCCATTTATATTCCAGTTTGAAAGAGAGAGATCAGGAATATGAGGGAGAGCAAGCTGTAACATAACTTACCGCCACATTCCTCTCATAGTTTACAGGGAAGAAATCACCAAACAAACAAAATCAGAAATAATGTATTACTCCTTACTCACTCCTTATTGGATTACGGACCCACTGTGTGCCGTTAGTGCTATTTTACTTGCTTATGTTGTTTTATTACTATTTGAATCTAGCAAATGGAAGAACGTGAGATGACAGTTGGTGCTCCAACTTAATTCAGAGGCCAAACATATTAAAAACGTTATGTGTGTATAGTACAACGAGTTTAGGTTCATTTAAAATAGACTTTAAAGTATAATTCTCTAAGCACCTGTTGAATATGTGGTCGTGGCCTGTTATTGCATTAAGGTTAATGTTGACTTAGTGAACGAGTTTGACAGCTAAAGGATAATTCCCATGTCAGGAAAATAAAAACAACATTCTAATTACTTTATTACTCCCCGCTTCATATTGCTAACCAGTATATAATTATGAAGAATTAATAAAGTTAACCAAAATCCTATGGAAGATATTTTTTTCCTTCCCCAGAAGCTACATTACCTTACTTCTCATGTTACTACTTTTGAGCTCCCGCTTCATAAACAGGCCAAAATAGGAATAATACCTTCTGGCTAACAAAGCTAGAAAACTCACCAATGAATGCTGGGAAATATTACCGTTTACAGAGTTAAGTTCTCCTTACTCTGCAGTAAACGTGTGTTTTACAGGTACAAGCTAATGTAGCTAACGTTCATAAAAAAAAAAACACGAAAATACGCCGCATTACTGAACATAACGAGAGCTCGTCTCATTCAAAAACGTCCAAAACATGGACTCATTCTGTTACAGAGAGATTAGAAGGCTTTATTTCAAAGGGTTTCGCCTCAAACTTCACTTACACCTGTAACTTGAGTTATAATATGGTGAATATATTCTTCACCTTCTGTGGAAGCACAGATAGAAATGTTTTTTTTAGCTTTCTTACCCGGCTGGGTTCTCCTCAGTCTGCCGTGTGTTTAACGTTATCGTGGTCAACTTCTGTTCCACTCGGGAAAACAAGCCAAAATCGGTAGAAAACCCGTGTTCTGAAGACTGCAAACTAACAGCTGCTTATGTTGCGGTAAACGCGGACATACAGCCGAGAAGCTTTCTTGTTCTTAAACGAAACAAAGATTAAAATACAGATAAAAAGGAGACTAAAGCCGCTTTGCTCTTCCCTGCTCTATGCTCCTCCCATTCACACTGCACCTCGGCCGGACACACTCACTCTAAAACGCGGGATTTTCCTTTAACTCCGGGAGAAATATGTCCATTCATTTTCCAGCACAAAGTCGAAGAGAGTGATTTTTCCCCACACAGCTCCGTTTCTCCAGTTTCTATTTCCCCTTCCACATTGACTCCGGTAGGATTTTTTTCGTTGTTCCCTTCTCCGACTCTTTGATTAAGAGAAGCCGCCTGCAGGCTGCCGACCCCCGGACACAGCACCACAACCCCCGCCTGCTCCGCGTTGGGTCCCTGGAGAATGCGGCTGTAATAAAGGCCTCTAAACCTGATCCAAATCCAGCCAATCAGCGTCCACCAACAATGTCCTCGTTTGCGAACTAGGCTCCTTTTTTTCTGAACTAGGCGAGGCACAGGAGCTACCTGCCTTAAAGGGACATGAGCTTTAATACAATAGTGGGTTCACAACTGAAGTCTTCAACGTGAATTCCACCAAAGTGTCTGCATTATAAAATCAAACGGATTTAGTCACACATCTTTCTTGACAGAGGAAGGCAGCTGCTGTGTTCAAATTATGTAGTAAATGTAAAACAAGATAGCCAAGATAGATTACATTTTTAATTTAAAATGAGATAAAACAGGCCCATCGATATACGAATAAAAATGTGGACCAAATCCAGAATGATAATAATGATGTAATAGTAGCTGAGGACTGAGCGGGGCTGGGACGCATGGGAAGGTCCCAGTAGGTACAGCGGTTCCCAGATTTATCATTTAGAACTGTTTTGAATTGACAAATACTTCTGGGTTATTTTTGTTAGTATATGTGTGTGTGTGTGTGTATTTTTGGTGAGTAGCGTGATGTGTGGTTGTTGGGGGTTCTCGGTGGAGCAGAAAGGTCTGCTGGCATCTAGTGCCCCTGGATCTTGCTCCCTCCACACTTCTTAGTTCTTGTTTTGTCAAAACAAAACAATCAGAACAAACACAAGTAACTATCAACAAAAACTAAAACTAAGCTGAAAGCTAGTGGTCCAAGACGTATAAGCACAAGGCCAAATAATTCCATATGAACAGAAAGCTGCTTTGCCAGTTTCTGATTTTTCCTCCAAACAAGCAAGCCTCAGGCAGATGAAGGTGTGGAAAAAGTTTCCAAAACATTTGCTAGTTTACAAAAACACAACAATATCATCTCACAAATAGTTCAGTCTTCAATCCATTCAAAACACACCAAACCACCTGGTCTCCAAACAAAATATTACTGTGGCAATTCTTTCTGTGGAAACAATGAGATGAGAACATCAACTGTCAACTCATTGTTCATGACACTGTCCTTAGAGCACATTTCCATTGCTTTAACAAATACAGTGGAGCCTACAGTTACAAATCTCTCTGTACCTTCTGGTCTGTACTGGGCAATGATGGTGACGGTCTGGCCAGCCCTCTTCAGAGCAGCTGCAGCTTGTTCATGAGTGGCATTACGCAGATTCACACCATTCACCTGAAACCAAAAAGATAAAAGACGTCTCCTTGGTAAAAGGCAGTTTTAATTAACAATGAGTCAAGATTTATACAACACGTTTGTCTTAAGTTTCAAAACACAGTGATCTTTTAAATGATCAGTGGTTATTTGGCACAAAATTATATATTTTTTAATCAAAAATGTAAAGCAACAGGTGTTTCTCAAGTATGCCATATATCAGCCAATCACTGACTAGGGGAGGTGCCTACCTGATGACCCCTGTGAAGAGCTAGTGATGCAGTGGGTGGTTTGGGTACTCATGGGCTGGGCTCAATGATTAACCATAGATGTTAATAGTAGCTGGTTGCTGATTGGATCATAAAAACCACAGCAACCATAGGGTGTAGCTGTAGGATTGGAACAATGGAAATTGTGTGGCTGCTGGCAGGAAGAGAGTGGGGTGGACCCTATGTGAAGCTCTAATGGATTGGCATTGGATATTTCACATCTTATCTTGTGTATGATTATTATTATTAGTACAATGTGTAGTTTCTTGCAATAAGAACCCATTAGGTTTGTCCATACTGTCAAATATCTATTTAATGAGAGCTTTTGGAGTAAAAAATTGCCAATACTCTTGGAAGACATACAAGGAAAAGCATAACAAAAAATGTCACAAAACGGTGCTTTGAATATTATTGGTTAAGTGGGTCATACGGTGTAGTAACACCACCATCTTCCATACAGTAGAAGGGGGTTAATTCCCAGCCTGTACCAATAAACATATGTGGACAAGACTCCTGCATTACCATGCCTATTTAGCACGACTAAAAGTCTAAGTCACTCTGGTTATGTGTTTACCAAAAGCCAACAATACAAACGAATTCATGATTGCTGACCGAAAGGATGCGATCTCCCCTTCTCAGCTCTCCGCTCAGGTCAGCAGGCCCTCCTGCCAGGATGAAAGAGACAAAGATTCCTTCTCCATCCTCTCCACCCACAATATTGAAACCCAGTCCTGTGGATCCCTTGTGCAGCAGGACCTTGCGTGGCTCCCTGCCAAACAGAGTAAAAGTGTAAGGCTGAGAGGAAGGACACAAACTAACCAACTTCAGAGAGTGGGGGCAAGTGAGAAAGAGAGACACTGGTGCAGAAGAAAAAGAGAGATGAGTGAAAAAGTGCAACTCAGCTAGGGGTGTTGGAGAGTGGTAAGCAGCAGTTTCTGTTTACTTAGATCTGAAAGATTAATCTTTGTTCACTGCAATCGCAACAGTGCAATTTTTATTATAGCACAGAATATTAATCAACATTCCACGTTGAGGAATTTAACCCAGTAACATACAGCTCAACTCTGTGTGAATGAGGTATACCAATCAGAAGGAAATCCCAATATGTTGTGACATCAAAACCACAAATAAAATAAAAAATCAGACATGGAGTACAAGGTACAGAAAATATTACAACTTAAATTCACTTAGAATTTCCAGCATCTGGTGCTGTAAGTGGTCCCCATCCTCGGCAGGGTGCAAAGAATTTAATAAGTGTAAGTTGCACCACTTGAAATAGAATGGGGTTGTGTTTTTATGCAAAATACAAAGTATAATACACAGAGAATAGAGAGAAAAAATCAAGATGAATCGCACTGTCACATAAAACAATGGTGTGATTTTAGTCACGACTTGATGAGGCTGGCAAGCTTTCATTTTTTTCAGCTTAACAGCAAGTCTGTTCCTTCAGCACACACTCACACACACACGTTTTTCACACTCACACACTGAGCCCATTCCTGCTTCGCTCTTGACCACTCCACTGCATTTCGGTATTAGCTGCTGTGACTCATCTGCCAGAGAGGGTTTCCAGACTGCCCAGAACTGGCAAACCAGCTAGTCTGAGCCACAGAGGGGAACTAGATCCAAAACTCTTTCCAAACTCACTGTAAATTAACCCACAGCAACAGCAACAAACCCAGAAAGACATCAGGCACACGTTCATAGAGTACCACACTGCAAACAACACCGCAAGACTTTACCTTCCACGTCCATGTCTTCCATTAAAGTAGTGATCTTTAAATATTCGATACTGGCGCTGAGTTAACCTAATCCATCCCATTTCTGATTCCTGTGGCTGCATTTCCTGCTGCTGCTGATGGCACGTTTATATTAGTGGTGCTATGTGAAAGACTGCATACTTTTCTACTGAAGATATAAAGACCACAAATGAGTGCTTAGCTCACCAAACACGGAAAGTTCTCGTCAAAATATCAAAAAAAGGAAATAAATGAAGGATTCTGACCTGGAAAACATTATACAATAATATAAAAGTCTGTGCTGAATAAAAGTGTAATGAGAAACTAAATTCAAAGTTTGATTAAAAGTAATTCAGTGGTGATAAACACGATATAATTACGTTTCTGAATACATATACCATGTGTTCATATTAGCACCTGGCACTCAGTATAAATGCATGAACACTAGAGGCTTAATGATGCACATATTTAGTTTAATTTTTACTATTGATGCCTAAAATTGAAAAATAAAACCAACCATGGAAATTGTTACTGAGAAAATTTTGGAAGACGGCATAAGGGGACTATCTGTGATATATTTGAATTATAATACAATGTGATTAATTTGAATTCACGGATTCTACTTAGGTAACAACACCCGTAATGCAGAAGGACAAAATGGACTGTTCTGATAGTCAGACTGTATTAAAAAAAAAGTTTAAATAAAGTGTACATTTAGTGTTAAATCAAACATGAATAGATTCTGATTTATAATAATGGAGCTACCACACCAAGCAACACTGCTATCCATCCAGAGTACTTTTTAACAGTACCGTGTTTTACTTTACACACAACATGTGCAAAACCACAGTCAAATGGTGTGAATATGAGGTCTGAAGCACAAGTTGAAGCAAGTCATTGTACATTACCAATAGCAACAAAAGCAGCTTAGCAGTTGAAAAGTCTCTTTTATGTTTCTGTAGGAATCCAGACTGCACAGTGTCCTGTATATTAATGCCTCTGCTCATAAAGAAAGACCCTTCTGACATGCACACAAACAGTTACCTGGAGCTCTTCTGCTTGGTCTTGAAGGAGCAGTTTTTCTCAGCTTGTTTCTGTAAACTAAACCTCATCATCGGCACAGAGGAGGAGATGTTCACTGTGAACATGCTGCTTTCCACCAGCTCCCCCAAACACACAAGCTGAGAAGATGGTATCCTGAGACTAACTATTCCTCCATCCAGTGTCTGGCATTATGCTCTCTCTCTCTCTCTCACTCTGTGTATGTGTGTGTGTGTGTGTGTGTGTGTGTGTGTGTGTGTGTGTGTGTGTGTGAGAGAGATCTCTGGACTCTGGCTGCAGGGGTATGATGGGAAACAGCTCCGCTTTGGCTGTCACACACTCACACTAATTCAGGACCTATGTGAGACTTAACTTTTCCACACTATCATTTTTCCTTCACCATCATTTCCCCCAGTAGTACTAATACTGATAGTAATAATAATATTAAATTATAGGGTATTTTAAATATGAAAAGCACATTAGGGTGCATTATAGTACTGTGCAATGATTTACAGCAGAGATATAAGCAGAATCACACAAAATCAGAAAAAAGTAAAGAAAATATAATGCATATATAATGGACAAAAAATGATAATCATTGTAGAAGTACATCTTTGTTACATTCTAATTAATTTTAACAAGGTAAATATATTTCTTTTGTAAAGCAGCTGTGTGATCCATAATTTCAAAGCACAAAAACAGAAAGACACCAGTGATTTTGTAAATAACAGAAGGTATAAAAAGAAGGTTAGAACCTGCTAAATTAAGATTGTGTTGGAACACGAGCAGACAGACATTTGGGGCATTAACTGGAATGATGTGACATTTCTATTAGTTTTCAATAAGATTCCTGCTAGTATTTTTTTGTAATGTCACTCTGGAATAACCTAAATTTTGTAATATTCCTTAATGGAATACATGCCACTTTAGCAACATTATTTAAATGTGAAATAAAATGTCTAAAATGCCACTCAGGTTTCCAAGTACTTCAGATGTGATACAAGAGATCCTATATCCTCACTATATCTTCTCTCGTCCTGATCATTCAGAGATGACTGACGCACAAGTTGTTAACCTGTCAACAGACTCCTGACTATAACAGGGAAGTTGTAGCAAATATATAGTTGTAGGTCATAACTATATTCATACATTGTGGCTGGAATTAAAATTTCAGTGGACTTTTCTCTTGTAGGTTAATAACTTTTTCCTAAATTGTATTTATATGCAACAGTTATAGTCGAAAAAGACTGCAAGGTCTGGGTAAATATGGGAACATATTTCAAGTGGCTCAGCTATCTCATCTCATATTCTTTTACGCTCGGTCATGGTTACATGTGCTACATTCTGTCAGATTTAAGCCGTTTTATCTTAAAAGCTGGTTGCAATCTCTTAACATGTTCTAGATAACACAATATTCTTAAGCAAGTTATTGCAATATTGGTACCAATTAATCAGTCACTAGTTTAAAAGAGGGCTTAGTCATTAAACAGTCTCATTCTATCTCATTTCCTGGATTAGTTTACCACTTTTTAAGGCACACCAGCAAAGAGGACCTGGTACTTTAAAAAATATGTGCAACAAATGGTTCTTTGAGAAATACTACTGAATATTCAGATTCCACATCTTTAGTTGGGTAACATAATTGTACTTTATTCTATAATAATTTTAGATTTTAAAGTGGTGTTGATTTAATACACCCAATTTCAACTCTTCCATCCAGCCATCCATTATCTGTAACCGCTTATCCAATTTAGGGTCGCGGGGGGTCCAGAGCCTACCTGGAATCATCGGGCGCAAGGCGGGAATACACCCTGGAGGGGACGCCAGTCCTTCACAGGGCAACACAGACACACACACATTCACTCACACCTACGGAAACTTTTGAGTCACCAATCCACCTGCAACGTGTGTTTTTGGACTGTGGGAGGAAACCGGAGCACCCGGAGGAAACCCACACAGACACAGGGAGAACACACCACACTCCTCACAGACAGTCACCCGAAGTGGGAATCGAACCCACAACCTCCAGACCCCTGGAGCTGTGTGACTGACACTACCTGCTGCACCACCGTGCCGCCCAACTCTTATATTATGTTCCTTTATTTTACACAGTCCCGTACTGAAAGTTTACAAATCTACTCCTTTCCTTCTGGAGAAGAGAATGTAAGAAACCTTTAGGGAACAAATTAGAACTTCAAAACCACTGTTGTACCTTTAAAGTAGAATGTATTTGTACAGTACCTGTTTATACTACACTGTACTGTACGGTACTATGCTATACTATACACTACTGAATATGTACCATTGAGTGTACCACCACAGAGACAGTGTATATAGTATAATATAGTATTGTACAGTGTTGTATTGTATTGTAGAGTGCAGTAGAATATTGTATGGCCAACAGTGTATAAATAACAACTATTAAATATGTTAAAAAGGATCTAATTAACAAAAAATATATATTATTTCTAATTTGACAACATCACACAAACAGTAGTCTATTCTAGAATGTCGCTCATTTCAAGGATTTAACTAACGAAGTCAATGTATTGGATTATTCCATTTTTAAAAACAAAAAACTAAGATAAGACATAAGCTCTTCTGGGCCTGCAAACCAGTGCTAAATATCTTTTCATACTTGAATTTCTCTGATTATTTGTGAATGTAAAGAAAATTCGAAAGATTTAAAGAACTGTCTGGGGCATTATATGAGAGCATTGCATTGGTTTGTATTAAGTACATGTTGTACTACAGTTTGATATAACTCCAAATGCAAAAATAATAAAGAGTTTGGTTTATGTGGCCTGTTTGTTCATCTGAGAAGGTGTAAACACAGTAAAGAGTATAAACTTTCTTTGAACACTGTAATCTGAGAACTAAGTATCACAGTATTGGGTTTTGTCATGTGTTTGGCCACACTGCACATGCTTTGTCTCCAGCATGCTCCCCCCACAAGAGAGAGAGAGAGAGAGAGAGAGAGGAGGAGTAAATTCCAAAGGTTATGTACACAACTATCAGGTTCTTCTCCATATCATGAGACTAGCCTCCCTTCCCCCACTGCCTTTTTATCTGCGATAAGTACATAAATATTTACTGTGCAGAAGAATTCTCAATTATATCTCCCCCTTTATTCTATTCCTGTTTCTGTTGTATTTACCACTCCCTGTCTCTTTCTAATAATGTATGTGGTAAATCCCCATCCCCCAATGCCCTTTCCTGGTGGTTTACTGGGTCGCAATGCCCCAGTACACCCCAGCACTATATCACTTAAATCATCGCTCTCTCTCTCTCTCTCTCTCTCTCTCTCATCACAGTTACTAGCTGTGCTTGGGTAATTAATGTGGGCAGACTAGAAAGTCTATCTGCGAAAACACACAGAGCTGACTCTCTCTGGGAACCATGTTCTCTTTGGCAAGATCACAGGACAATGGTTTTCATGGCAGCCATGTACTCTTCTCTTTCTTCCTCTTTGCGGGTCAGTTTTCCAAATCTCAGGTGAATACTTCAGCCACAGCACTCTCGCTCAGAGCTCACTACCTCATTCTTTTTTGGCTCTGAACCAGCCCTCAGTTCGAGACACTTTAGACCTTCCAGAGCAGCTAAGAATAAACTTGGTGTGATGAATGATTAACACTTTAAATTCAACAGCTTGCCTAAGCGCTGACAAATATTATCCCTAGGTTTAATCGTACCTGTCCTGTGTTTAAAGAGGTTTATATAGCTTAGGCACAGAGATACACAACTGAATTGAAAGGGGTTTGTAGATTATGAGCTGTAAAGAACTGACCATTTTACAGTCTTTGACTCATGAAAGTCACCAGCGGCTAAGTTACTGATCAATCTGCTTTGTCCTCTTGTGTACTGTGAGCAAACAGAGCATTTGAGCTACACAGGTTTCTCACATTCATACACACACACATACACACACACAGAGCTTATACTGACCCCAGTAGGATGTTAATGTCACCCAACAGTGATGGACCGGTGCTGTAGAATGTAGAACAGGTCAAGTCAGAGGATGATAAAGACCGCATTGATGTGGGTCTAAATGTATACTTGTATATACAATCATCTACCTACATTTTTACAAACACCTCCCTTCGCCCTCCTCTGGTTACTTCAAGAGGTCCCCCAACTATTTAAGTCCACTTTACGTCCTATCACACTAGAAGTGCACATCCCCTATCTCATTGATCAGTTCACTTTGTTTGTCGTAGTTGTATTTTTAACCAGAATACACAGAGATTAAAATCACTGCCAATTCCAACCACTAACTAGGACTCCCCCAATCACAAGATGCTTCCAAGCTGACAAGACAGACAGCACAAGCTTCCTCTGAGACTTTTGAAGCCAGCCACACTTGTTTTTGAGCTGCTGCCAACACAATGTCATTGGACAGCTGAACATGCTTGAAGGAGAACTGTAACTGCCCAACTCTGTTACGTAGGTTAACAGACGCCTTTGTTGGGCATCTCTCCCACCCAGAGAGCCAATTATGAGAAACAGAGTGGGATAATGCTTTAAAATTCTATTAGCTTTGTTTACAAATATTGATGTTTATAATCAAGGCAAACAATCTCTAAACTGTGCCCAGAAGGGTATGAATCGGCTAGGGGTCGGATAGGACACAATGTTAGAGCCTTAACAATGATACAGACACACCAGCTTCTAAATTCTTTAATGTAGTTTTAAAGTGGATGCCCTCAGTCCAAGGTTGAGTTGGAAAATTTTCCTCAGAATTTCCTTAATATTATGCATCTGGCAAGTGCTGTTGTCCTGTGGCGGATCAGATAGACATGGAAATGTGTCAGTGACAGGCCTAGTGTGGGGAAAGCACAGATGGGCAGAAGGCTGATCTACGTCCCTCCTGTGACTCAGTCAAACACACACATACACACACACACACACACACACACACACACACACACACACACACACACTCGGTCTGGCAAAATCCTTCATGAGCACTGCCACTGTAACAGAATACATATTTATTGTACATGTTTATGCATATTTATCTTCTGGTACCTTCACTAAACATGCACATGTGTAATCAAGTAACGTGTCTTTAAAACTTATTTCCACACCTTATGCCTTCTTTTGCAGTGTGTGTGTGTGTGTGTGTGTGTGCCACAAGTGATATAATTTTAGTGATTTGCAATTGTGTATCTGCATGTGTGTGTGTGTGTATGTGTGTTTTGCATGCATTGTGTACATGTCAGCAAATTCTGAAAGGCTGTCTAATCTGTTTGCGTGATAGGCACAGCTTGTTGTGTATTGGAGTGTGTGTGTGTGTGTGTGTGTGTGTATGTATGTATGTATGTGTGTATGCGTGTGTAAGGAGGTGGGGGGTGGGGGACCAGGGTGTGTGGCCTCCTTTCCTCTCTGTGCAGATGAATCACGACAGCTGCAGGAATGTGCTCCACTCATCAGTTGTGCCCTGACTACAGAAGCAAGCTCTTACTTCCCAATACCTTTACAGGAAGAACAGAGCCCTGTGTTTATATTTACATAACTGCAACAGCAGCCAAAATGTTCCAGAGCTGCAGGGTGACATTAGTTACGCACGCGCATGTGTGTTTGTGTGTGTATGTGTGTGCGTACATATATGTACAGTACTGTACTCTTTGGAAGATATTTCTGAGCACAAAAGATATAAGGGTGGAGAATTTTCAAAACTAGATTTTTTTAAAAAGATAAGACAAAAAAATGAATGTGAAAGAACTGATAAATTACCAAACATTTGCAGTTATTGATTTTATATTAGAGAGGTGAAAAATATCAAGTCCTCTTTGCTTCAGTTCTGAAAAAAATTCATGACTACTCTCACTGGGAGAAGAAAACTCAACGCTCTGGGTCTGAAAGGATGTGGAACTGACAAGAAGCACTTACTGGAAAAAAGGAAATAGACACATAAAAAGAAACCAAAGGTCATTCTGGTGCTCTCCGCACAATAGATTTGCTGCCTCAGAGCCCAGAGCCCAGCCTCAAAGAATGTACCATTAGAAGCAGAAAATGTTAAAACTGAAAGCAATTCTCCCAAAATGTTCTAAAACAGTGGACACACAGAACACACAAACCTCTGTGTTATTTCTGTCAGGTATGTTAGGTAACCCTGCTTGCGGCCATCCTTTCAAGAGAATTGTTATTTCACTACAATGTCTGTAGAAGTACAATAACCAAAAACAACTGCTTTACATTGAAAACACAACCACAAAAACGTCAAAATATCCACATAAAACTACAATGAACATGACACATTGATTAGAGCATATTAGTCTAGAAAAATAAGTAGAAAAAAAGAACTAAATATATTGATATATTGATCAATATATTGACTGAAACATTTACAACCTGGTCATTATAGTAGGACACGAAAACTGCAAAATCCCATGTCTCTGTTTAATATACACATGCAGAAACATGCAGGTTATCATATTTCAGTCAGCTCCTCTTCTAATCTGTTTTTATAAACCCTGCACAGCACTCGTTTATACACAAACAAAATGCTTTACCTTCTTAGTTCAGTGTTAACACCTTAGTGCCTGAAATAGTCCAAACACTATTTGTGGAAAAGCATCACACTCAGTCACTCAAGAATACAAGAGGAACACACCACGCTTAAAACACTGACACACGCTGATTGGATGATTGGATGATCATGGTCTGATAAAGGACAAAGACTAGAAACATGATTAAATTTATGTACATACAATATGTTCCTATAGAGAAAAGTCTAAGGGCGGAGACAACGCTGCTTCGTGTTGAATTGGAAGAATTCATAGAGTACCATTCAAATGCTTGGACAATTCGCATATTTCCATTAAATTAATTAATGTTATTCCTTATATCTGCTCATGTTTGTAAATGGCATTCAGCCTCAGTTATTTTTAACATTTATCTGTGGTTAACGCATTAACATGAAACCAGTTAAATTACAGTGATATATCATTCTTAAGGTTATGTTGATACACAGTTAGTGTTTCAACTGACTTCATTCAGTTAAACTCAGTGTTGAAGGTGTCATATAAAGCCTAATGAGATTTTTCATTTTTCATGAAAATAAACTACAACAGGTGCATCCAACTTCTTTGCCTGGTACTATATAAAATAAATAAATAAAAATGGAAGTACAAAGCTGTTACTACGCTGTCCTATCAGTCTACAGGTGATACAAAGGCACTAAGGCCAAACCTGAAGCACAGCTAAGCCTCCTCCTCTTCATTCACCCTGCTGCGTTTTGTCATGTGCACATCTGCCTTTTCCATGTGAATCTGTCACACATACAGGAGAAGCACATAGCCGCCACATGCTGTGCAGACTCCTGAGGTGGAAGTGGTGGGGAGATAGAGGAGGGGATGTTTGGCAATGTGGAACAGGGTGACTATCAGGTTAGCAAGGCTAGGCTAGACTAGGCCAGGCAGAAGCATCAAGAAGCAGTGGGTTAGTAGGGTTAGTACCTGCCAGAGTACGGGACCAGGCTTTGGCACATAGCAGAGGGGGCAGGGCCACAGCCACCTTCCCCTGACCCCCCTCTGCACAGATGGGGAGAGGGAGGGCTGGTTTCCCCAAGATGTTTGTGGATGACACTGTAAATGGGCTCGGCCCTAGTGGGGTACAGAAATCACACAGTGAATGGAGCAAGCTGAGACACACAGACACAACAGACACAAAGAGACAAACAGACAGGCTTGTACTGTACACTTGTATACACATGTCTATACCTTCCTAAGTTAAATCATCTTGAATTGAGTCAATATCTATTTCTCATTTAAGGAGGGTAGTGTGAAAAATCTTAATATTCTATGATGTCATAAAGAGAAATGTTATAAATATTGACTATATTTAAGATGTCTAAACTTAAAAAGATATTATCCTTTGCCGTGTATCAAAAAAACAGAAGAGCACACATGCACACAAAGACGAACACACACACATGCATCAGTGAAGATGCATTCATCTTATTAAGCAGAGGGGGCTGGAGGGCTCTCGTGTTCCAGACTGGACGGCAGCAGCGGGCAGGGGCCGGACCGACTCACAAGCTGCATGCTTTATTCACTGTGAGACAAATCTCGTGTCAAATTTTTTACACACTTATAAGCTGAGACTTTGATCGTCTATGACGTTTGACCCGATGTAGAGTCCCCTCTTGTTCAGTAGTGTTTGCCCAAGCCAAAAGAGACCTGCTTTCTCACGCGTGTCCATTTAAGCCACGTCCACAAACACACCACCATACAGAGAGAGGCAAAACTCGGACACATCATAGATCTACTTCAGCCCACACCCTCCACCTACTCCAAAAAACTTTTTGCTCTCTTTTTTTCATAAATCACACTATCGCATGTGATGTGAACAATCTGAATCAAAGAACAACCAAGAAATCAACGGAATCAAACAAAGGAACTAAAGAAAAGTTAAATGAAAAGAAGCCAGTGAAAGTGTAATGTGTAATACATGGCAAACTTCCATCTCCAAAAAATGCAGGACAGTGCATGAGAAAAAATGCAGGACAGTGCATGAGTGCTCTAGCTCCAGAAAAGTTGAAACAGTATGTCAAATTTGAATAAAAAACAGAAAGCAGGGATTTTTGAATTTTTTTACGGTTTTTACAGTTTATATTAAACTGAAAACAGGACAAAAACACCTTGTTCAAAATGTGTTGCCTGCAACACTTTCCAAAAATTTGGATCAGGACTGTTTCCCACTGTGTTGCATCACCTTTAATTTTAAACAAGAATTAATGATCATTTGGGACTGAAGACAAGCACTGGTCCTGTTTTAAAAGAAGATTTTTTTCCCTTTGTTACATTAAACAAGTCTTCATCTGCAGCGACACATAGAGCCTCCATTTGTTGTATTTTGCGCTTTGTAATGTGCCACACATTTCCAATAGCAGACAGATCTTGACAGCAGGAAGGCCTGTCTAGCACCCGCACTCTCCGACTACATATCCATGCTGCTATAACATGTGCAAATGTGGCTTGGCGTTATGTTGAAATAAATGACTCTGGGCGTTGTTGACACGCTTGCATTTGTGTAGTAAAAACTGTGTATATTGACATTAATTTGACAAAGTGTTCCTTAGCCCCACCCCACAGCTGTGGGAAATGTGGGACCAAATATAATAGGCGTTCACTTATAGATATTTATAGATGCTTATATTTCATGAAGATATAATTCATGAAATTGTACAATGAAATGTATAAAACACCTAAAATCACTCACTGTGGAAATTTTTTTATAAACTGTTAGTTTACTTGCTGAGCATTTTTGATGATCCTTGATCTTTCCTTGGTCATGAAGGTTTGTCCTGAATAGTACTGAACTTTTTTAATGCTCGTAGTCCTTAATTGGCCCTGTCCCAACAGCATTTACAGACTGAGAACATGTTTACCAGAAAGTTTCCAACAATGAAGTTAAATAATGTAAAAGTACATACATATATGTCTTTGTACTGTCTATTGACTTACAGTTTCATATGAGAATACACAAACCAAAGCTTTCTGTTTTTCCTTGCATTTCACATCCTCTCCAAATCTTTTCCGAACTGAGGGTTGTGTTTCACAGTGACAGTGGGTGAATTGTGAAGGTGGGTGACTGACCTGGTGAAGTCATCCTCCCCCAGCATGTGCCGAGGCACTGGGGAGTAGCGAGAGGGGGTGACCTGTGGTGGCTGGTACACAGGTTTGGGCTCCATGCCTCCCATGTACGCCATGCTGGAGTTGTGGCTGACGTGGTTATCCACCATGGTGGGGAAGGCTGGGGGAAGGGCGAGACCAGTAGGAGGAAAAAGAGAGATGATTAGTCCCGAAGTGGTTAATACTGGGTGGAAGTGTCTGTGTATTGTGCATGTGTATATGATATTTTACAGAGGGTAAAAACAACTGTTGCGCAACTGTTTGTTCAGGAATGTTGTTCTTTAGTAGTTGGATTATACAGTGCAGATTTATGTTTTTATAAGTTCACATGGGTGTGTTTGTGTGCATGTTTTGTGTTATTTAAAAAAAACAGCTGAACTTGGAAAAGGATGAGCTAAACAGTTGGTATTGCTCGGTTTAAAACGATGAATGTAATGATACATTGAATTTCATCATTTATTCATTAATTTGTTGCCTTATCCAGTTCAGATTCACACCAAACTCCTCACAGACAGTCACCCGGAGCAGGGCATGAACCCACAACCCTAGGTCGCTGGAGCGGTGTGACAGCGGCACTACCTGCTGCGCCACTGTGTCACCCTGAATTTCATTATGCTAAATCTAAATATTGTATTTTGTTTTTTTAAACTTAGTGCTAATTTATAGGAGGTATCTAACGTGTTCAAGAAGGAAGAGAGAGAAAAAAAGAGAGCGATAAGAAGAGAGAGCAGGAGGTAAGAGGGACAGCATGAGAGAGAAACAGAGTGAAAGAGAAAGGAGAAATATTGGAGAGAGAGAGAGATTGCTAGTGCAATTCGAGTGATGGAGGCTGCTTTGTGCTTGGCAGAGTGTTGAAGTGTGACTCCACGCAGATTTCTGTGCGCCTCCTCACTCAGCAGGCATGAGAGAGGAGGGCTGAGCGTGGAGCAGTGTGGTGGGCAGCACTGCTGCATTGTG
The DNA here is from genome assembly GCF_029633855.1 of Hoplias malabaricus. Lineage (NCBI taxonomy): Eukaryota > Metazoa > Chordata > Actinopteri > Characiformes > Erythrinidae > Hoplias > Hoplias malabaricus. Next base: position 4,469,964 of record NC_089816.1, on the reverse strand, counting down.
GGAGTCTGAGAACAGAGCTACAACGCCGCATTGTTACAAAACTGCACAAGAGACCAGCCTCCAAGGCAAACAGCCTCTCTACTTCTCTCTATTCTCACATTAAAATAGCATGAGTGATCAATGGCCAGCACTATTTTAGTGTATTAAATGTGTATTAAATGACTGTTATATTTTAAATTTTGCAGTTTTACCTGTGATTTGAAGTGACAATTTGGTGACAAATAGAACAGTCAATGTTCCCTCACCCCCACGTACATTATGCACTCTTATGTTCCTGCATTTTAATAATTTAGCAGGGTGCAGACAAATGTATTGCTACTTGTTATTTGGTTAATTGTCACTACACACAGAAAATTAAGAGATTTCAATCAATTATTTTAATATTTCTGAAATGTTGGTATTTTTGGTACAAATCAAAATACACGTACAGATGTTGTAGTGTTTTGTGCTGAAACACGGCTAAGAGGCTAACTTCGTTGTCAAGGCTGGCCTTTATTTTTAAACTTATTTTACATAGAGTTTTAGAGTATTCTATTGATATCTTAAATTCAGATTTTTTTGACACCACCAACTGTCACTTTTCCAAAAGAGTTTCATTCCAGAATTCATAGTCTGTCTGTTATGATGAAGTGGGAGTTTGTGGTGTGGTGTAAAGGTGTGATCCAGCAGAAGGAGGTACGTACTGCTAGAGTAGTCTGGAGGAGCGTACATGTCATTGAGGTGAACCGGTCCAGGTTTAGCCACTTTCAGATAAACCATGTCTGAAGTGTTCTTCAACGCAGCTACAGCCTCCTCATGACGGACATCCTGCAGGACAATGTTATTCACCTGCGCACACACACACACACAAATGTCATATAGGTGCATCTCTAGAGGATTATTGCAGGAGGTTTGACACTGTGTTTGAGGGAAAGGGAAGGAAACTGCCGCACAGAGGAGACCGGATGACTCTTAGCACTGGGAGTAGTTTCCATTCTCATGTCTTCATATTCTCCACCACAAAGGGAAGGAGGTGAAGAGTGGAAGTTAGGGTCAGTCAGGGTCAGTGTTTTTTCCTTTCTGTATTTTACATTTTGTGTGTATGGGCACATTATTATCTAAAATCTCCCATATAAGTTGGGATACTCTGCAAATCATATTAATTTTATATTTAAATGAAAGGTGTACAAATACCATATTGTAAATGTTGAAACTGAGAAATGTTATTTATTCATTGTCTTTAACCGCTTATCCAGTTCATGGTCGCGGTTGGTCCAGAGCCTACCCTTTACACTGGGCGCAAGACAGGAACACACCCTGGAGGGGGCGCCAGGCACCCAGAGGAAACCCATGAGGACACAGGGAGAACATGCTGAATTCCTCACAGACAGTCACCCCGGAGTGGGACCCCCAACCTCCAGGTCCCTGGAGCTGTGTGACTATGACACTACCTGCTGTGCCACCATGCCGCCCAGAAATGTTATAATTTAAAAAAATATATATAGGCCCCTTTTTAATGCGATGCAGAAATACATTACAAAAAGGTGGGACAGGGGCATGTTTACCACTGTGTTGCATCACCTCCACTTTTAAAATCACTCTGTAAATGTTTTGTAACTGAGGAGACCAATTGCTGTAGTTTTAAAAGTTAAACATGTAATACTGCTCAACAGCTCAGGGCCTCCTTTATAATGGTTTTTATTTTAATAATGCACCAATTGTTTTGCAATAGTTTATCACTATTTTACTAAGGGGCTGGTTTGTTGTAATCCATGCTGAATATGGAAAGGCCATGTATTTCTGAAATAAGAAAAGCCTTCTCAGAAAATGATGCCGTCCGGATGGCAGCATGCAAAACCTGTATATATGTTCAGCATTGATTGAAGTAAAATATTTTTGCTTAAAGTTAAAAAGGCTTTTCTCTTCTCCTGAAAAGTTGCATTTAGGGAGATAAAAGGTGTGTAATATTTTAAGTCATATACTAAAAAGAACAGCATCATTTATAATATTTACATACCTCCCTGATGGCGGCATTATCTGATAAATGGGACATGATTTATGAAAGTCCTGACCAAGCCATCTTCTCAAAACTGCCTCGTCATTCATCCACCAGACTGAGACTCTTTATCTCGCCACACTGAGGCTCTCTGTATATCATCACATTTGGGACTGGAAGGTTACTTGTTCAAGCCCCACAACCTCACGACTGTATGTTCACTGCCAAGGTTCGGTTACATTTTTACACTGTACCATGACAAATAAATGCATGTTTAGATTTTTTTTACTCTGGTAATCTCACCAGACTGAGGTTTCCTCAGGATCTCTCTGTATTTCAACAGGCTGAGGCTCTCTTTATCTCTTTAGCAGCTCACGACCTGCTTTGGGTCCCTGTCAGAGCAGCAGATCCTTATCACTCACACAGTGGTTTATACTTTCTCAGACATTTTCAGTCTGCATTTATGGGCAAAGTTAAGGCTGAATTATGTGGAAATCTACAAATAGGTACAACATTTTGGGTAACTGTACCATTTCATGCAAGAATCAGACGCCATTCAACACACATATAATCTCAGATTTATGATACTGAACTTGCAGGGAGGCAAAGTCAAAGAAAATATAATGCAAAAACAGGATCAAAAGTTGTACTCCATGTAAAATGCATGTACAGCCTTCATCACATTAAGGTGAGTAAACACATCGGAAAAGACATGGAGCCCTCAAGAAGCGGTTACTCAGAAAACCTCAACATCAATCAGTGTTTTTGGTATAACTTGGTTTGTGCAAAGCAGAAAATACAACTAATGTCTAGGACTGAACTTGGGAGTTGTGGGTTGTGCAAATGGCATATTATAAATATTTTTCTGTGCAATTTTCTAATAAACAGATGTTATTTGTTTATTTTTCCCCAAGTGACTGAAAAACAAACAACATACATAATTGACCATTTTGGCTTGAAAAATATAAATAAATAAAGAAGCGTCTAACATAGACGCAGATGGGGGGCTTACAGCCAAGAGACGATCGCCTGTCTGCAGTCTTCCATCTTTCTGTGCAGCCCCTCCTTCAATGATCTTTGTGATATAGATGCTGTTGTCTCCAGGGATGTGCTGGTTGCCGATACCTCCAGCAATGCTAAAGCCCAGGCCTAGAACACGATATGAAATTATGAAATGAGAAGGAAATTAGCAGGGAAGTCTGATACTGAAATTGTTAGGCTGGGTATCCCTTGTTCAGATTTCAAGAGACCAAAATGGGTTATGCATTAAATGAATAATCAGAAACTTCCGTACCAAAAAGTAACAAACCGTATTTATGAATGTGATCAATTATTTAATAAAATGTAACTCACATAAAATTACTAATGAAATTGCTTTTTGGTCCCCACATAAGGGTAGTAAGGATTAAAACAGATAAAACTGCTTTTAGAGCAGGTGGTTTTTCCATATTCCAGAGTCCTTGGGCAAGACTCCTAATGCTACATTGACATACACCTGTAATATATTTACAATGGTACAAAACTCTGGATAATAATAAAATGCTATCTGTGATGCGTTGTGTGTTTCTACATGTGGTGAGGGGGAGGTTGTGTGTGTGTATGTGTGTGTGTGTATTTGTTTGCGCTCTGACCTTTAGGCCCTTTGAGCAGGTTGACCTCTAGTATAGTTTCTGGTGGAGCCTGTCTCCTTCGAACGAGCAACCGGACTACAGGCCCTGCCTCCTTCAGAGCCTCAACTGCCCGGCTGTGCACCACCTCAGAAACATCCACTTCATTCACTCGCAGCACACAGTCATTCACCCTGACACATACAATTTACACTTTATTTGTTACCATTCACAAAGTAAGAACAACAAATTCTTTTATAAATAGGTTTTTCAACTCATTCATTCATAAAGGCGTTACAGTACATTTACAGTCAATTTTCACCCCCACACAAACACAAATGGCACAATATTCGCAGCTGCATAAATACTGGCACTGTCAATCACAGCAAGTCATTACAAACCTGTGATACTTCAGCATTCAGAGGAATTTCTATTCTACTCTGTTCAATAATGGAAAGATCCTTCATGTTTAACTTCAAGTTTAACTGCCATTTATAAAACTAAAAGATGGAGATACTAGAATAATAAAGTGAACATTTATTAAAGGAACTTATTTAAATTTATACACAACTTTATCTTAATAGATTAATTGAAGATATTTTGAAAACTGATTCGTAAAATAAAACAAGTGATTATATGCAAAACAGGTTTTCACAAAATACAAAACATTTGCTCAGTAAATTCCATAGAAATCTTTTCTTTTTACATTTATCAGTTAAATAACGTTCAAGACAATTGGTAATTCAGAAATTCTTGTTTCTATTGCATTTTACAAAATGTGGACTGTTATATTAATGTAATCATTGAAAATAAAACTTACAGACAATCCAGGCACAAACAAAAGTCATTTTCCTCCTCAAACATACCATTCTGTCTTAAAACACATATAGCTTCTGAACATAAACAAACCAAAGGGAACAGCTTTCCTCAAAATTGTAGATTCTTCCTCAAAGATTTACAACAGTAGTGCATTTTGTTAAAGCTATAGAAGTGATGAACATTAGCCAGTGGCCACATTTTGTGTGAATGAAGAGTACTATCATTGTTTTAAGTATTCTCTGTTCTTTTTCTCAGATAAGGCATGCAGAATATGGAACAATCAAATAAACAGGCTGGGAATGTTCTTATAATACTAGAATGTAAGTTCTGCTTCAATAAGAAATGTAGAAACACAAAAATGCTAAGACTCCATTCAAATTACACAAAGTATGCCTTTTTTTATCTTTAAAAATAAGAAAGATATTTTTGTAAATGGTTAAAATTGAAATGGAACCAATTATTCATGGGCAAATCTCCATATTCTTGAGTAGAAAAAATACAGAAAGAATAGCACTACATGTTTTTTCCATAAACTGTGAAGGCACACAGATAAATAACAATAACAGCAAAACAGCTGTACAAACACATACAGCATGGTACTACAATGTGACAGCACAGTGGGATATTTGTAACCAGATATAGTCCAGCTAAAATGGGGTTGACCTTATTTAAAGCTAAGCACAACAACAGTAGTATAAGCGGAATATCTTGGTATTTCTTTACAACATATCTGACCATACCTAAAAGTTTCTTAATCCTCTGAAAACTAACACAACTAACCAATATTTGTTTTTGAGTTTCTGAAGCAGTTTAAGATGTCTAAGACTTAGACTCAGTGAAAATGAGTAATTGGTCCCAAATGGTGCCAGTCTCAACAACAGCCAAAAAAGGAGAGCGTAAAAAAGAGACAGCCATTTTCAAAGATTGTAAAGAGAGAGGAAAGGGTTTGAATTCACTGAAAAAATGTCTTACAATGACACAAATCCAATATAAATCCACATTCACTCAGTCAAAACCGTAAGTTTGTAAAATCAATTACAGCTACATAACCTGTAAGTCATTAGAGCAATGGATGTAAAGCTAAAATGGCCAGATGAGTCATGATTTACTCTTTATTTCTGCATTTGAATGGGTTTTTAGTTTGAAGAGGCCAATAAAACATTTGACCCACAATGTCTTCTCTCTAAACTGGAACGTGAAAATGTATCTAATCTACTACTAGAATTGTTCTGAACAAGTAATAACACTGAAACACTGTAGCTCAGGCTATATGATTTATTTATCAATTTTGAAATGTATGTATATATGCATACATTTTAGAAATCTCTTATGTTAAATTTTTCCTAATTAATTTCTCACATAAATAATACTATTTCTAACCTATTAAAAAACATCATTACCACCACACTATATAATTTGTTGTATCTTTCCTATAGTAATCTCCAATTTACTCCAATATAAAACCGTGCTGAGCCTAAAGGACATCCCTACTAGGGTGAAAATTAAAGCACCTTGTTTACTAAAAACAGCCACATAGAATGAAGTTGACTCAGTGATATGTGGAGTTAAAAAGAACAGGATGTTGATGAAAGTCACTAGCGCACTAAAGAATTAGGACCATGGCAGTAGTTTACTAGGGCAGAGCTCCCTCTCCGTGGTGTGAGGTAAGCACAGGAAAGAATGAAAGAGCAGAGACAGAGAGAGTGTGGACTCACCCCAGTCGTCCATCCATAGCTGCTGCACCTCCAGGGATGATCTTAGTGATAAAAATTCCTGGGTCATCAGGGATGTGTGGATTATCAATCCCACCAGCAATACTGAAGCCAAGGCCAGAGTTTCCCTATTGAATACAGCAAATATATATTATATACAAGTGCATACGTAAAGAGAAGTATTAATATTTCCTCAATGATTAGGAATTTCTGTAACACTTCATTTTAAAGAGCAGGCAGTCCTGCTACTAAAAATGGGATAAATATAAAACTAATTGCTTTGTTGTGCTAAATGAACCAGTTTATGTTCCACAACCTGGGTCCCCAAAATAGGGCAGACACAATCTTTGACAAATCCAGGCCTATAGGTGTCTTTTAATGTTTCATAATGTGAACAAAAATCATTGAAAAAACATTTTATCGATAATAATGCCTTTGTAAATAATAACTGAAAAAGCTTAGAAATGTTGTACACATTTTTCTATGATGTGTGAACCAGTAACCATAAACTACTGTAAACTTATTAATAAACTTTATATGTCTTCATGTAGGTAGTGTCGCAGTCACACAGCTCCAGGGACCTGGAGGTTGTGGGTTCGATTCCCGCTCCAGGTGACTGTCTGTGAGCAGTTGGTGTGTTCTCCCCGTGTCCGCGTGGGTTTCCTCCGGGTGTTCCGGTTTCCTCCCACAGTCCAAAAACACACGTTGGTAGGTGGATTGGCGACTCAAAAGTGTCCGTAGGTGTGAGTGAATGTGTGTGTGTGTCTGTGTTGCCCTGTGAAGGACTGGCGCCCCCTCCAGGGTGTATTCCTGCCTTGCGCCCAATGATTCGCGACCCTGAACTGGATAAGGGTTACAGATAATGAATGAATGAATGAATGAATGTCTTTATGTGAGATTATCATAACACAATAATTAACTGAACTGATTCTTCAGTGCGGTGGTATATGTTAGTAATTTGTTTATTTTACTGGTTCTGACAGTGATTATTACGACACCATAATAATTAACTGGTGAGTCTTTTAACACATGCTCAGTGTAAATAAAACCAAATAGTGAAATATTTACAAGAAAACGTACAGCAGAGCCCTAAATACCTGCTAATAATGAAGTAATCATTAAAAATATAATATAGTATTTTAGTATAGTATACAAAATCTCAGGCATATGAATTGCTTCATCAAAAACTCATTTTACACTATTTCCTCTGGTCTTGCGCCTCTCTCTCTCTCTCTCTCTCTCTCTCTCTCTCTCTCTCTCTCTCTCTCTCTTTCATTTGATGGTACACTCTTCCTAAACATATCCTTCATTTCCTCACCTTTTTCTGGATTGTGACTCTGTGGTCTATAATATTCATCAGAGACTGCCCCCTCCCTCACAAAAAAAAAAAAAAAAAAATACTAGGCAGCTGAGAAAAAGATTTCACTTTTTTTATTTTCTATAATTAATGAGTAACAGTCATAGCAAATTAGGATGGAGCAAGTCTGAGGCGTCCGAGCCAGAGTGAGCCAGAGCCGGGTCCCACTGCCAAATGTTATACACCCACGGACCTTTTAACGTGTGATCCTACATAGTTTATTTAGGCCTGGGCATGCAGAAATGCCATTTAGCGGAGGAGCTGGGCTGCAATTATCCTGAAAGCCCAGAGATGCTTCCAGACCTGTGGGAGGACAGAGGCCCACAGAAGCTCTGTCGAAGCACTGACCCTTTTCCAACAGCCTCATGGACGCTATACTGCCTAATTAAAACTACATGATTTTGCTTTATACAAGATGGAGGTATGCAGACGCCTGGCCCTATAAAAGCTATTTATTCACTCAGCTTTTGCTGTTTAATGCTCACTTAAAAATAGTCTCATCCTGGGGACACCTTGTCTTACGTTGTGAGCAGCAGCAGAGGAGTTTGAAAGAATTATGAGCAAAGATGGACTGTGGTGATTCGTGGCTGTTTGTTTAATGAGAAGCCATTTAACCGTCAGCCTTCTTTTCGATTCTCAGATCACTATTTATTGCCATCTAGTGGTAAGATCTGCACAGGTAGCACTAAAGTCAATGCAGAAATACAGAAAATAAAGACAGTAAAAAGGTGCATATGCAATAATAACTGATATTCACCCTTTCCAAAATGATTTCTTCATATTTGTACATGCCGTCACTTCCATTCACCTGGAACACAAACACTGGAGGATTAAACACATTCTGTGGATATCATTTGATAATGATATCCATAACAATGGTTTTATGTATGCACAGTCACAAAGCCTCCAGGGTCCAAATTCTATTATTGCTACTTTTAAGAATATGTGCCTTTAAAACAGAAGCACAATATGCAAATGAGCTCTGTTCTGTTAGGTTCTCTTCAACTTCTTTTATTCAAAAAACACTCCTTATTCAGCCTGATGGACAAGGGATAAACGGTCATAAGCTGAAAAGAAGGATGTATGTGAATGAATATGTGATGTCACAAAAAAGATTTCATATAAGGACTATATGGATTAAGGGCTGAACGGTACATTTTTAAAACGTCAAAATATTTATTTTTACATACTACATCATCTATGATATGGGTCTTTTAATAAATGGATATTATTTGAAAGATTACACTGTGACCTTTGATTCTAAAGGCTAAAATCTGCAAGCTACATGAATGCACCGTACACGGTGTAGATTTTCTGTAAGTAGATTAATTCTAATGACAGTTTTAAACATGGTGCTACGCAATCTCCCATTAAACCACGCGCTGTGTCATTTAGTGTAGGTTTTGTTTTTAACTTATTCATCTGGAATGCATACAGGGAAGGGTTATGTTAGAGTGAGGGGATAATTCCACGTGGCAGGAGAGCAGAGAGTATTGGAGGTGCACTCAGAAAGAGACAACAGATACTTACATAAGGGCCTGCATCCAGAGAGTCTGCGTTGACAATGATGGGAGGAGGGTTTGCCTGGAAGATAAAGAGATGCGCATTACCTCAGTGTGTGAGGCAGGCTGCTCACACATGCACACACACACACACACACGCACACGTGCTGTCAGGGGCGAGGAGAAAATAAATGCGTGCCATGGGAACAGCTAGTGCGCTTCACTGGAACACGGTACATCATCAGTGTGGTGTGATGCCTTAGGGAGAGAGAGGAAACAGGATGGAGGTGTTAGGATTACAATGGCCTGCTCTTCTGAGTTAAAGCAAGCATCTACAGCAAGAGGAACACGTAGAAAATGTGCGCAATTCCCCCCTGGACTTACCCAGTATTCCATTCTATCATATCTCCTTTCATAAAGTGTTACTAAGTCGTGCTAGGATATGCCAGGAACGGAGATAACGGACAGAGTAATGTGTCAGAAACTCAGCAAGGGAGGGGCTCTAATATTTTTTGACTACACTCCTGAGGTCTCCAGTGCTCAGAATGTGAATGAGCACACGCAGACTGAATATTACTGGATTTTCACACAGAGAATCAGCTGCATTTCTCTGTATTGATCTGATTAATCTATACTGTGGTGATGCTTACAGTGCTGTAGAGGGACTGGTCTCCTCTAGGATTTTATAGGTGGTCTGCAGGGCTGAGACACTTCCACTGGCACTAACTGGACACAAACATTTCCAATTGAAACTAGACATAAGTGAAATATATTGAATTTTGAAGCAAAAAACCTCAGGAAATCTACTGAAATCACATTCCCAGGCTCAATGAAATATGGGCATCATATTCTCATATTTCCCCATGTTGCTATTCCAGGTAGATAAAGTCTTACGTACATCAGTAGGTATGTAAATGAAAACTAAAACTACTGAATACTGGCATCCTTAAAAATCCTTGTGTAAGGGGAAATATTTCTATTACTTTCTTTGAAAAATGTTTTTTTTAATATACTTTTCCTGCCCCCAAATGGCTGCTGATATGAGTGCAACTGCTAAACCTGGAAGTGCCTTCTAATTCCCTCATTCATTCACTCACATACATACTCCTTCATCACTAGACAACAATTCTCCACAAGGTGGTGCTATACACTCCTGTTTAGGAACTGTTCTGAAAGGATGTGCTATTTTTATTGAAAAATTGTTTAGTTTTCCAAAACAATTCTTGCAAATCTCTGCAGCAGTATTCCAAAATCATTCTGACATATAAGTTGACATCTCCAGTAAACATTCTTCTGCTTGGCTCTCAATTTCACATTCGTTTGTAAATAAATTCCACAAAATCCCACATGTAAACAGCACACAGCAGAACACAGAATTACGTAAAGCTCAGCAAAGGACCACAGACAGTCACTCTTCAGATTCTCTCCATTTCCATCGTCATAGCTTTATAATAACAGCTGCTGAATAATTTCTATGCTTCACTCTCATGGACAGAGCTTTCTAAAAGCTTTTCCTGTGTCTCAGGCTCCATTTTCACCTCATCTTTGGGCTTCTACACAGAGACTCACTGCTCCGGCAGGTCAGGCTTAACATGACCTGTTCTCCATCAGAAACCAATAACACACATCCTACTTTATCCTTATCCGTTTACTGCCCATCGATTACATCAGCCAACTTTATATACATTATTTATTACATTATTTAGGGATGCATGATCATATCAAATTCATGTAAACATCCGTCGATTTTTACCTACTGAAAAAATACATGCACTAGTCCTGTGTTTGTGCAGCATTGCAAACAGACACTCAATGGCTTATTTATTGTACCCTGCAAGAGCAGAACATGTAGGCAACATTTTGGTCATTTTCCTGCCTTTTTAACTCTAGAAATATGCAGAAATAACACTAATCCAAGCAGATATATTCCCTTTTATGAATTTTTACAAATCAATAAAAATTTGCAAGCAACAGCCCACAATTGCCATCAGTGTATCCTGAGACATTCCTTCTCAAAAGACAGTAATCACTGAAAACGTGTATTGCCTGTCCTTGTTTGTTTGGATAAATATGTAAAAGAATATATTAAATTTAGCTGTTTGGTTCAAGTATTATATAAAGTTTTAAAATCCAAGTTTTTATCATACAAATATATCACACAAGAACTTTGAACAAATATTGTGAGGGATATATTCTCCTAACGTTCCAACTGAATAATGGTAACACAATCAACTCAGCGTGATGAATTCAATAACTGAACACAATCATCAGGTTTAGTTTCTAAAGTCCAGTTTCTGAGTTTACCATGTCCTCTGAACAAGAATCATTAAAAAACAATGATGCATGTTCAAAAGGAGCACATGGCTCTTTTAGTAAGATTGCTGCAGATAACCCACACACACAGTGTCACTGTGGAAAGAAGGAATGTGTGGCTGTTTTTTTCACAACCACTTGCCATTTTAAAATCTGGAACAATTCAGATCCTTACATTACTATTTTAGGAGAGCACCTTAAAGTCTAAGCACCACTTAATGGACCTCCATGAATATTCCACATTATTGTAGTTACTGACAGATATAAGTATGAATTAAAATGAAAATAGCTGCTTAATTTGCTTTAAAACTGACAATTTTATTAAATTGACGGAAAAACCCGAGCTCGCTACGGAAATTCTTGACCGCAACCGTGACGTCACTGGTGGACAACAGCTGAACACCGCCGCGGTAAAACACTGTTATGACTGACTGTTATGACAGTATCTAGCTAAATAACCAACATTATTCATGACAATAGCCTAGCAATAAGCTAAACTCAAATGTAGAGGTACCGTTATTCTTGTAAATGTGATGGAAGTCAAACTCGAATTCATCCGACACTATAAACCTCCGTAATGCAGCTACGTAGCCGAGTATAATCTGAGCCACCGAGTTTAGCGAGTCAAGCTAACGTTAACTAACACCAACTAAAACAGGCGAAGTGAGTGTCCTTACCCTGTTTACCTCCATGTTACAGAGGCTCTTGAACACCTTTCGTTGGTGTCCTTACATGCCCATATTGTTGGAAACGCGCCAGTGAAATGAGCTACAGATAACGGAGTGAGCGGATGGTCCTTTCCAAAGTGCCGTTTAAAGTGGACAAATTTAGTCCTTTTTCTGGATATTTCTGGATCTTTTTTCCTCATTTTGCATTAAATTAAGTGCAGCTTCTAGAGTTGTTGTCCACCATCTACGTCACAGGCAAGACGCCTATTAGAGTTTCCGAACACCGTTGGGGGGGGGGGACCAACGGTCTTTTAAACCTTATTCCTTCAATTAGTAAGAAATAACATGTTTTCTGACTATCAATAAACACAAGTTAGGAACTCAAATTTCATATAGCTGGTTCTTAGCCTTTAAATAAGAATATGCAGTTATATTAATATGCACAACATCACTATTACTACTTCTAAAGAGCTGAGAGACAACTGTAATCGAAATAATCTTGCATATTACTGCAAAATTACAGCTGTTGGCCTTGTATATTAATGTATTACAAGCGTGAATATAACTATTTTCATGTGTAAGTGTATGTAGCATATAACATTTACATGAATTACTGTAAAATGTAGACGAATAGATACATTTCTGACCTATATTTCCTGTCCAAGCAGAAACTTTAGATTTTGTAATGACAATGACCATAAAAATGATAAATATGATGCAATATTGCATCATGTTTAACCCTTAAAATATAATTGTTTACAGTGTACACAGAAATAACAATACATTTCATTCCCTTACTATGTGCAGAAAAGCGTTGAAAAGAAAACTAAAGAACATAGTGACATACAGTAATAAGGTCCGGTCCACCGGCCAGGAAGCTAATTTGTACTGAAAACATGTTGCAGCAGTTACCAACAAACCACCCACAGTCTCAGGCTGTAAGAACCGTCATTCGAGTGTGGGATTTTGTCTATAATCCCACATCTTTTCACAGTACACACACACAAACAAGATAAAGCAGACAATAATCTGAGCGTGGGATCCATTGGGGTGGGGTGGGGGCGGTCTCTGAGGAAGGGCAGGTTCACTGCAACAAATGATCTCTTATTAATTGAAAACATCTCATCATGAGTGTGTCATAAGAATATTATAAAACTGTTTACATTATTCTGAAAATCTGACTTGTTGAAAGTGATCCCATCCAGAGAAAGTGACTTTTTACTTATTTGAATTAATGTAATTTACCTTGAAATGAAATATTTTTACTGAATAACGTCAGAAGCAAAAACATTTATATATTCACTGCATTTCAGATCATTCATGTTGACTTTTTCTGATGTGTAAACAAGTGTAAAAAGAGAGAACAAGGAAGAGCAGAGGCAGAATGGAGGGACCAAAGGAAGATGAGAAAGAATGAGGGAATGAGGAAAGGAGGAACCAAGAGGGAGAATGAACAAGGTTCATGGGGGACAAAAAGAAAAGGAGGGAAACAAGGGAGGAGGAGGAACCAAGGGAGAATGAGAGATAATCGGGGGAGCAATTAAAAACAAGAGGAAAGAGGAAGAATGAGGAGATTTAGAGGAATGTGGGTAAACCAGGGGAATGAGGGGAAACAAAATAGAGAGGGAATGAGAGAACATGGGAGAATTATATAAAAAGAAAGAAAGAGCAATGAGCGAGAGTGAAGACAAATGAAGAGAGAAAGATTGTAGACACATAAAAATGAAGGTGCTACAAAGGGTTCTTTGAGCGATGCCATACTAGAACCAATTTGGTTTCATAAAGAATCACGTTTGTTTAAGGGATGTGGGAGTTTAAAGGTTTTAAAAAAATTATTCACTCAATCTTAAGGGTTTTTTTACCCATTTAAATGCAATAGGAAAAATGGTTCTTTATGGAACCAAAAATGGTTTTTCTATGGCATCACTCAAAGAACCTTTTGTAGCACCTTGATTTTTAAGAGTGTGAAAACAAGTCATCGTGGTGACACATGACCTAGAGAGACAGGTCCTGAGAGAGGCTTACAACATCTAAACCACACGTCACTCAGCTGCATACTAACTCACTCACTATCCCAGATTAAAACCAGCACAAGAGAGAGAGAGAGAGAGAGAGAGAGAGAGAGAGAGAGAGAGAGAGAGTTGGGGGGTGGATTCTGGGCTTACACAGGGAGTGCTGACAAGAGGTGAGAGGGTGAGAGGGGAGCCCAGTAAAAGGTTGGAGGTTGGAGGGTGTCCAGATGTGGCAGAAGGGGGTAGACGAAGGGCCATGGGTGGAATTAACCAAATCTGGATTAGATTATCATAAATCCCTTAATTTCCTTTTAATTCAAACACTAATCATTAAAAGGCTGTTTTCCAGCCAGCTGTCGCTCTTCACTTCCCTCCAGCTGCAACGAAAGAGCTCAGGCCATGCACACATTTACACACACACACACACACACACACACACACATCATTGTGCACTATTTTTTCAGATTTCCATTTTACAATATTTTAATATATCAGCTGCTCTTTACTTACACTTTTCAAGAAAATACAAACCAGTTGAAAAAAAATCTGATTACTTTAACTTTCATAAAAAGTTAAGCTTCTCCCATAAATTACAATAATTTGAATATACAAAAGACTGCTTTTTGAAACTACTGCTTAGGCCCTGGTTTTCTCGTGAAAGGGGTTAACTGATATTAAACAGTCTTGTCTCAGTGGACGTGGTCACAGCCCCTTGGGACGACAATCTGACAATAGCACTCAAAGAACCTTGGCAAGCGGCAGGACAAGCGCTTCATCCAAACTGTTAAATAATCAATGTGTTCCCATGGCGACAGCACCCTGGCTGTGAGGAGCGGATACGGGAGTGGATTGGGCCCTCCCCCTCAGGGTTTGGTCTCTCTCAGGACAGCAGCCTTGTGTGTGGTTAGCAGAACCATTCAGCGGACAGACTGGCTGTGTCACATTCAGCTTGGCTCGAAAAGCAGCCTGCTCTGGAGCTGAGGCACAGCAGCCAGGTGGGGGAGACTGTCCATTACACAGCGACAACCATCACCATCACTACATCACTCATAGTGAGAGAGCTCTCAGAGGGAGCCATGTTCCACGTGTCAAAGCACTCTTGACATTTTCAGAACCACCTTAATTGCTCCTCTAAAATTAGAGATCTAAATAAAGAAATTAGGTTTAAATCCTTTTGTGAGTTCGATTCCCGCTCTGGGTGACTGTCTGTGAGGAGTGTGGTGTGTTCTCCCTGTGTCAGCGTGGGTTTCCTCTGGGTGACTGTCTGTGAGGAGTGTGATGTGTTCTCCCTGTGTCAGCGTGGGTTTCCTCCGGGTGACTGTCTGTGAGGAGTGTGGTGTGTTCTCCCTGTGTCAGCATGGATTTCTTCCGGGTGACTGTCTGTGAGGAGTGTGGTGTGTTCTCCCTGTGTCAGCATGGATTTCTTCCGGGTGACTGTCTGTGAGGAGTGTGGTGTGTTCTCCCTGTGTCAGCGTGGGTTTCCTCCGGGTGACTGTCTGTGAGGAGTGTGGTGTGTTCTCCCTGTGTCTGCGTGGGTTTCCTCCGGGTGACTGTCTGTGAGGAGTGTGGTGTGTTCTCCCTGTGTCAGCGTGGGTTTCTTCCGGGTGACTGTCTGTGAGGAGTGTGGTGTGTTCTCTCTGTGTCTGCGTGGGTTTCCTCCGGGTGACTGTCTGTGAGGAGTGTGGTGTGTTCTCCCTGTGTCAGCGTGGGTTTCCTCCGTGTGACTGTCTGTGAGGAGTGTGGTGTGTTCTCCCTGTGTCAGCGTGGGTTTCCTCCGGGTGACTGTCTGTGTGGAGTGTGGTGTGTTCTCCCTGTGTCAGCGTGGGTTTCCTCCGGGTGACTTTCTGTGAGGAGTGTGGTGTGTTCTCCCAGTGTCCGCGTGGGTTTCCTCCGGGTGACTGTCTGTGAGGAGTGTGGTGTGTTCTCCCTGTGTATGCGTGGGTGTCCTCCGGGTGACTGTCTGTGAGGAGTGTGGTGTGTTCTCCCTGTGTCTGCGTGGGTTTCCTCCGGGTGCTCCGGTTTCCTCCCACAGTCCAAAAACACATGTTGGTAGGTGGATTGGCGACTCAAAAGTGTTCGTAGGTGTGTGTGAATGTGTGTGTGTCTGTGTTGCCCTGTGAAGTACTGGCGCCCCCTCCAGGGTGTATTCCTGCCTTGCGCCCAATGATTCCAGGTAGGCTCCGGACCCACCCCGACCCTGAACTGGATAAGCGCTTACAGATAATGAATGAATAAATGAATTTTGCTGCATATTAATGTGTTCAATATTAGTCTTTTTTATTTTCACCTTAAACATATAAACTCATGTTCTCCTTTACTGTGGACCTTGAAAACACTTACACAGCTGCATGCTACAAATGGTCAAGTAATGTTGCAGTGAATGCTGCAAGATTTTATTAATATTGAACTCTGCAAATACACACATTTTTTTTAACACTAACGTAGTTTTAAACACAATTTGGAAAGCTGTGTTCATTCTTAACATAGCCCACAGAATAGCTGTAGTGAGCTGGTAAATGTTAAACGTTTCTGTGGTAAAGAGAAAACAAATCATAAAATACAATCTTCTGAGATTTATTTTTTAGATTTATGAAATCTATAGTTTTATTTCATTTAGTTGTGTTTGGTAATTTTATCTTTTAAATTAGTGTATTCAGGGGACTGAGCTAGATTTGTCAAATCGGGTAGCTGATATGCTAGCTAAATGATAGCTTGTAAGGGCAAATCCCATTTCTTATTTTAACCTTACCCCTTGTTTTCAAGTGTCCTCATGACCCTTGGAACCGAATTACCTGGTGGAGTGGTTTAAATCTTCCCCTACCAAATGGGACAATCATTCAAGTGTCTATGTCATCAGAACACATAAAAAAAGAACAGCGCTTCATTACCTGTCTACTAGTGGTGACTGTTGGCCAGTGTGTCAGTCTGCAGTGATATCAGAGGAGTACTGCTTGACTTTAATAAAACTGACAACATCATACCCCTTCAGAAGCATCTGACTATTATCACCCACTCAACTCTTCTGTGATATGAAGCATAATTCAGCTTCTTGTTCGGCACGTTTTTGTTCAAACTTCCAGTTCCACATTAAATGTGGCAGCAGAATCAGGCACCAGAATGTAACTTCTTCATTATGTAAGGTGGAGCTGGATGCACTAAATAACTACAGAGTATATATATATATATATACATACATATCAGGATCGCACTAGCATAGTTTTATCCTTATCGTTCCTATAGACTGGAACACACCTTTGTAACCCTACTTACAGCACACTGTGGCTTATATTTACATATTAACACAGTGTTTTCATGCTATAATTTGACAGATTTAAAAGGACAAATATCGGTAGTACACCTAACAAATAAAAAACCTACCTCCACGTCAATGTTACTGCTCATAAATAAAGGTGGGTTTATGTCTTGATGCCGCACATAGTGAGGCTGATAGCCCTGTGCTTTGTTCTCATGTTAATAGGCAGATAAGCTGCACCAAAAAGGGGATCCATTTGGTGCATGAGTAATTCACATGTTCCATGATCTGCAGCCTGGGGCAGCACCAGTGGGCACAGGGAACGGGGCTCTGCTGGGGCTATATGACGGGTGTTTATTGCTGAGTAGGACCCAAAAGATCAAAAAAAAGTGATAGACATGGAAAGTCAGGGGTTCTTCTGTTAGGGGCTTCATTCTGCCCGCCTTAAACAGGTTCATATAAGCTACGCTGCAATGCGATCAATAAAGACCCAATTACCATGCACCCAACATCTCATTCACTTCACCCCAGCATGGGTACTGGAGATGAGAGAGAAATCGAGAGAGAAGTCGAGAGAGAGAGAGATTGGGTAGGTAAAAGGAAGGGATATGCTGTATTTGTTCACCAATCACCCAGGACTCACAGGTTTAACTTAACAAGTGTCTTAAGTGTGTTTCTACATACGCTATGAAGCAACAGGAAACACCATTAGAAACAGGGCTCGACAAATATATCAGTTTGCCCAAAATATCAGCTGATATTGAGTGGTTACAGATTTATCAAGATCGACAAAAATTCCCATTGATAATATTGTGTGAAGAAAGCGGTCAGAAACAGCTGATGCTGAGGAAATCGTGTTGTCTTCCTGGCATAAGAAAGAGAAATGAAAAAAAACGGGTGTGAGATTTGCAAATAATTATATATTAGAATTAGTACCAACCATACATAAAATATACTCAGAAAGCATATTGATACATAATGTGATTTCATTTATCACAATAAAATGTGAAAAAAAGGTTTATACAGTTGTTTGCAGAAGTCTTAAGCACCTAATATAATTATTCATTCATTTTTCATTCATTATCTGTAACCGCTTATCCAATTCTGGGTCCAGAGCCTACCTGGAATCATAGGGCGCAAGGCGGGAATACACCCAGTCCTTCACAGGGCAACACAGACACACACACACACACACACGGACACTTTTGAGTCGCCAATCCACCTGTGGGATGGCGACTGTGGGAGGAAACCGGAGCACCCGGAGGAAACCCACGCGGACACGGGGAGAACACACCAACTCCTCACAGACAGTCACCCGGAGCGGGAAGCGAACCCACAACCTCTAGGTCCCTGGAGCTGTGTGACTGCGACACCTACCTGGTGCGCCACCTTGCCGCCCCTAAAGAGACTGACAGAGGCCACGGTGCTTGCTGGGTTAGCGTGCAAAAACGCGACTGGCCCGTACGGGGATTGAACCCGCGACCTTGGCGTTATTAGCACCACGCTCTAACCAACTGAGCTAACTGGCCTCTAGAATAAACTAATGTCTTCTCAATAAGCGTGGTGCTTGTATGAAGTTATATATAATCACAGTAAATACAAAAAAAATAATAATATAAACAAATGAGAGAAATAAGATTTTTTTCTCTATAAAGTAGTAGGTGAGAGTGAGTTTGAAGAACAGTGTTTTGTTCAGATTCTCCTGGACTGTATGAATCTGTTAAATCATCAGCAGACATTATTTAAAATCATTATTTATTAACCGTTAAAACTAGGTACTAGGTACTAGGTACAATTTTTAGCTTTTTAAATCTCGTAAACTTTTGCACAGTACTGTAGTTTAAAAGCACTTCATGGACTAGCCCGCAACACTTTTACTCCTTCATTCCTTCACTCACCCTTTCATGTTTAATAGACTAACGAGTCTCAACAAGTGGACACTCTTAGTACACAAGTACTGCACAAGAGTGGTGTTTAGTATAAATGAAATTGTGTCCTTGTTAAAACCTAAATTACTGAATATCAAATTGAATCATAATTTCAGAATCAATCATTATGTTGAACTTTAAAATGTGCCCTTACATCTTTATTCTAAATTCAGTAAATAAACAGAAATCGAGAAAAAACATTAAGTTTTACAAAATCATGTTGATGCAGAAAGCATGCATCCTTACCCTTCTCCTAAATCAATACAAAACATATATTTTATACTAATACACAAAAGTAAACATTCAGCAGTGTTTCCATTGGTTCCACATAATGTCCCTAAAGTGTGCTCTTGCTCAACCTTGCATTTGGTCATGGTGAGCAGCTCTAAATGAGTCTCAGAGAGGTCAGCCGACTGACTTTCACCTTCACACTTAGAGCCACCATGAAATAATGACATTAAGTCCACAGCAACAAGCGCAACAGCAATGTGAGGCTGAGTCTGAACACGAGGTTTTACCTCAATGAGGTCTATGTAACATACAGTACACCTCTGCTGGGATGCCACTTTAAAAACACTGCATTTTATTCATTTCTCTGCATTCCTATACAAAAACTATATTATTGTTTAATGAAAACTTATGTATCTGTTTTGACATCCATTACCTCATCTTCTGAAACCTCTCCATCTTGATCAAGGTCCCAGTTGTGTACCCACTAATAATAAATGTGTGTAGGTATCTGTGTTCAAATATGTACAATAGATAACATAACATAATGAAAATGATCAGATATGAGGAATTTTTCATGTTGATATTTGCCTATTGCTGGGTCTGATACAAGACCCAGTGTCACATGACATTGTTGCCAAAAACAATAAACACAACAACTGGGAAACTCATATACTCCTCAATATACTGATAAATATGGTCTATGCAGCTTACATAATAAACGCAATGTACAAGTCTGCCCTGTATTTACATTTTAAAAGGCCTTGATGTTTGTTGAGTTTGAGAATGTGTATGGAGTGTTCGCATGGTCCTTGTAAGTACTGGATCTGAAATAATAATTAAATCCCAGCTCTGTGATATCTCACTGCTGCCAGGAGCACTGTAATCATCTCCATCATTACATCGAGGAAACTATCTCCATCGCCAGCACCACCCAAATAAAGGCCGTGCTGCTGTGCCTGTCTGAGCCATCACACGCAGCACAAGCACATGATCAGTGACACGATATATTACTGCAGCCTGGAGACAGAAGACTAAGCACAAATTAAACAAATAAGGCCAATTTATTGATGCAAACTTACAGATGATACGTTGTTTGAAGCACTGATCAAACATATCTTTTTGACCACCTCTTTGTTTCTGCATTCACTGTCCATTCACTCAGCTCCACCGACCATACAGGAGCATTTTGCAGGGTGTAGTCCATCGGTTGCTCTGCATACCTTATCCCATTTCACCCTGTTCATCAATGGTCAGGATCCCCACAGGACCTGGTGGGGGTGTATTAGTGTAGGTTTTGCTACACGCCCACACCCACACCCACCTCCAAAACGTCAGTCAGATAAAGGGCCCATAGTGTTATCATTTCAAAGAGTTCAAAGAGAGGATCAGACACAGCAGTGCTGCTGTTTAGTCGTGTTTAGTGAACTGTCCTTGATCCACAGAAGAACACTGAGGTGTGTAAAATCTCTAGCAGCACTGCTGTGTCTGATCCACACACTAACACACGACCACCACATTCAGCGCTGAGAATGGTCCACCACCCTAATAAATCCTGCTTTGTGGTTCCTGAGCTTTAAATAGGGTGAAATGATGTACAAAATGGTAGAACTGCACAGTGCTCCTGTCAGTGGAGCTGAGATAATGGATAGTAATTGTAGAAACAAGGAGGTGGTCATAATGCTACGGCAGATCAGTATATGCGCACACCGAGGTGTGATCGACACAATGCACACAACGCAATGATTAGTATGATGCATCACTCAGGCTTTAATAATAAAATCTTCCCGTGGCCAGTGCCTGCTACTTTTTCAGCTGGTTGCTATTACACCCCCCCCCCTTGGTGCTAAGATAACAGCACTGTCTGCTCCGATGTGCCGTTCTAGCAGCGAGTGTCAGTAACAGGGAACAGAAGATCTCACACATTTTCTCTTTTTTTGGTGTTGTTTTGCTGTGTTGAGAGCTGTGAATCTGGTATATATGCATTTTGTTACTGGATCAGTTCTTTTCACTTTTTAATTTTCTTTTTCATTCCTCTGCAAACGAGCAGGTGGTAATGTTTTACTAACTTTGTTTTGACAGACCTTACAGGCTTTATCCTTTCACACAGCCCCTAGGCCCTCAGTCGTAGAAAAGGATTTTAATTTCTTCCTAAATATGTTTCAAGGGTTCTGAATATTTGTGTACAAACAATTACAATATTTCAATGTGCACGAAATGTGCTTTAGAGCCTACAGCACACCTGTGCTACTGTTTATTTTTAACATCTGATCCATATTTTATCACTACTTCGTTTCTTAACGGGCCTTTTATGATCAAATTAGTAGAAGTAAGATTCCTGGTGGTTGGTATTTATCATTGTCAAATTTCTAAAAAGACCCAAAAAATACACAGTAATTTTTTGCTTCTTCTGAAAGGCAGTGTGAATATAAAAATGAATTCTTTTTAAATTAAATAACTGTCTAAAAGCACGTAATGCAGTTTAAATTATATCTATAATAAATCTATAACGGTAGAACTTAAAAACCTATTAGTTTGACACAACCTAAGGGAAGACGTTCTTGAAGAAAGAATTCCTGAAATTTAATTGATAATATATTTATGGCATTTGGTAGAAGCTCATTTCCAGAGCATCTTACAATTGGATCATGATAAAGATGTAGACAAACTCTGTGTGGAGGGGTTGTGGTGTTAACTAGTTAGTTAGTTAGTTATCGTTACACTTATATAGCGCCTTTCTAGATACCCAAGGATGCTTTACAATCTACACTGCTCAGAACGCTCAATTCACACACACACACTGGCGAGAAGCGGCAGCCAAACGCGCACAGCGTACTCTCAACCAGAAACGACCGTCCACCTGGAGGACTGCATCGGGCACTAGGATTTCATCCAGGACAGAGCACCAATCCATATCTTGGCACACACACATACACACTCATTAACTCACAAAGCAGGACAGTTATTACAGAAGCCAATTCATCTACCCTCCTCCCTTGGAGAACCAAGAGGAAACCCACGCAGAGAACATGGAAACTCCACCCAGATGGGACTTGAACCCAAGATCCCAGTGCTGGGCGCAAACGTGCTCACCACCAAGTCACCGTGCCGCCCAACTACTATACCAACCACATTAGATATTTTCACCAAACGGCCCAGCACTACAGGACCATGGTGGAGGGCAGCACACTGGAGCAACACACGTGTCATCAAAACAGAGAGACATCCAATCAGATCTGCCATTAGTACAAACAAGAACAGATCACAGAAACACGTTTCACTCCTTGTACAGAAAAAGAAAAGACACCTATCCTGCCTTTGATCTTTACTCTTTCTGCCATTCTCCCTCTCTCTCTCTCCACTCTTCTAGAGACAGGAGCGAGGGATCAGGTCTCCATCACTCCACTCAACTGCACCCACATATTTCCATTCACTCCTTTTGACTGACAAATTTGTGTAGGTGTGGAAAGTGGTGAAGAATTACAGTAAGTAGGACAACGGCAAGGAAACGGCACCAAAACAAGAGCTGGGCCACTACTTTCTCTCCACACAATTATGAATATATTCATGAGGACGCTTATCCATATGCTGGCGTATTTACTGCCAAAAGGCCGTGAAAAAAAGCCTTTGTTTTAAACGTTTGTATCACTTTGGGGATTGCCAAAATAATCTGCCACCCACAGAGGGGCCAGATTTGTTCATTCTCTCTCTCTCTCTCTCGCTTTATAACATACACCTTAGGAAAGAGAGAAAAGCGTCAGAGCATTAGGACTCGTAACTCGACTGAGATCAGAGTCTGCATCACCAAAAATCACAGAAATATCACATCAACAGATCTTAGAGCTACACTTTCATCATCATCATCATCATCATCATCACAGAGGAAGACGTGTGATTCAAGCACTAAATACAATCGATCTGAATCAGTTAATCATGCACACACACACACACACGCACATATATATATATATATATATATATATATATATATATATATATATATATATATATATATATATAGAGAGAGAGAGAGAGAGAGAGAGAGAGAGAGAGGGAGGGAGGGCATAATAGGAATTTTACATATGAGAAATCATACTTTACATGTATAAGAATAATCAGGCTTATTGTAAAGATATTAAAACAAATGAACCATGAATATACATTCAATTATTTTTTAAAAAAAAACATTTTGAAGCATAGTAAATTTTCAAATAAAAATATTGGTCAATAATCAAATTTAATTCAAAAACACATCTTGCCATCTCAATTTACGTGCATAAAAACACATACACAGACACAGACACACACACACACACACACACACACACACACACACACACACACACACACTCACTCATAGTCTGTAACTGCTTATCCAGTTCAGGAGCGCAGTGGGTCTGGGGCCTATGCCAAATCACTGCGCAATGATCAATGTTACATATATAACGTATGTTAAGTTCTCATTGCTTTTACGACCTTCATATTTCAGTTCAATATTAAGTCATGAGGTATCAACTCTACCAGTCTATTTTACTGATCTACTGCTGTTACTGTTAAATCATTCTGTCCTCTGTCCCAGCAAAAAAACTCTGTAAAACAATAAAATGTAAAAATGTAAACATTTATTTAAAATGTAATTAATACGTATAAATGAATATTTAATAAAAAATATCAGGCTTGTAATCCTAATTATTTACATCCTGGAACAGAGTTATATGCCCAGCTCTGATTTAGATGGCTTAATATAACAACTCACACCACCTAAGGTAATTACGTGTAGACTCTCACTCATTAACCCACACTCTCTAAGGACGCTCTGACGAGGGAGCACTTGGCAAATGTTAAACAGTGCTTGTAGGTGACAAGTAATCACAAAAAAGTGAGATAAGTAATATGAACGTTGCATCATCCCACAGCTGGTATTTGAGAGTTATGTAAAAAAATAAAAATAAAAGGTAAATGGAAATACGATTTTGCCATATTTAGTCATTTTGTCATGAAATGATGATAAATAGTGGAGCGATACAAGAGGCAGTGTTCCTCAACATCAAATACAAATAGTACCTTCAAATAAGGAACGTCAAAAATATTTGAATGGCTTTGTGTTGCATCACATCTCTCTCTCTGTCTCTGTCTCTCTCACTCTCTCTAGCCCAGGCCATCCCCCCCTCGCTTGCCCGCCACAGACAGCACAGTCACGGGCCTCCCAATGATTCTCATGAGCATATGAAGCACTTGGATTTGGCTGATTACATAATTGGAATTTTAATGGGGAATACTAATCCACAGAGGACCCATATTGGGTTTTATAAGCTGGCTGATCAGGATCTGTTCCAACAACCTATTCACAGCACACACTGTTACACAAGCGCACGTTACACAGAGACCCACGTAAGATACGGTGAACATTCAGCCGAAGCTTAAGGCTGACCAAAGCTACGTTATTAAAGCTGTTAATAAAATGAGTGAAACATGAGGATGTGACGATTATTTTTTGTTTGCTCTATTCATGGCTTTCCGTTTTTGCACTCGTCTGGTGCATCTTTAATTAGTGAGTGTGTGGAGTCTACGCCACACAAATTAAATCGAATACTCAGCTGAAAACAAGGAAAAAATATGAAGGTGGTTATTAATCCTTTTTACAATTTTTTATACAGTGTAATTCACATGATGCCCAGTCTTTAAAATAGACATAATACAGAAGTGTGGATATATTCAGGCTTCAACATGCCTGTATAATATTTGTTTCATAACATGAAGAGGAATCACTGGCGATGCTGCTAATAAAGTGGGTATGAAATTACTATCCTGTGCTCGTTTTGCATGTAGCTGACTACTCTATGTATGCTGGTATCTGCCTGTATGTGGACATTATGTACGTATCCTCCAGTTCTAAAACCTCTTTGCTTGTGTATGCTTCCTCGGTGCAGTCCTCCTCCTATTAGGCAGAGCAAAGCTTATATAGAGCTCAGTTCAGCTCGCACCATGGCAACACCGGCAATGTGTGGCTCAGGAAAAGCTCCCCTCCTACCAGCGCCAAAGTGGATGCAGCTGAAATGTGTGTGTGTGTGTGTGTGTGTGTGTGTGTGTGTGTGTGTGTGTGTGTGTGTGTGTGTGTTTCTGTTACGTGCTGGGATTTTTATAATATTCCACATGTCCATGACAGAGACAAGTCCAAACGTTGATTGGACCCGGAATACATTCACAGCTCTTTGTAAAAGGTTCAAAGGCATCCAAAAGCTCTGCGTTATGAGCTGCTTCACTAAGAGCAGTCCCTCATGCCATAACAAAACCTTAATGGTTGTTCATCTTCTCTCTCTTCTCCAGCCACAGCAGCCACAAAGTCACAAAGTCATGATGACTAATATCACATAAACCATTCTTTCCAGATGCAGAGCAAACACAACACAAAAGGTCTACTCCGGTACTTCTTAAAGCATCTCAACTTTTCACTAACTTGTCATGACTTTCCTTTAGCCCTCTGTGAACAAACATCTCTCCATAACTTTAAAGTTCACATCAACATTTATACACACTGCAGGTTATTATCACAAAAACAACACACTGGCCAGTGAAAGATACACTTACACATATACTGACTTAAGAGCTGCTTAATTCTACTCAAGATTAGGATTGGACCATCAAAAGAATGAGGTCAAGGTCAACAAAAATATTTTTGCACACTGATGTTGAATCATTCATTCACTCATTCATTATCTGTAACCCTTATCCAATTCAGGGTCACGGTGGGTCCAGAGCCTACCTGGAATCATTGGGCGCAAGGCGGGAATACACCCTGGAGGGGGCGCCAGTCCTTCACAGGGCAACACAGACACACACACACATTCACACCTACAGACACTTTTGAGTCGCCAATCCACCTACCAACGTGTGTTTTAGGACTGTGGGAGGAAACCCACGCGGACAACACACCAACTCCTCACAGACCGTCACCCGGAGCAGGAATCGAACCCACAACCTCCAGGTCCCTGGAGCTGTGTGACTGCGACACTACCTGCTGCGCCACCGTTTATATAGTAAAATATATGGTTTGCAGTGACCATGTATTGATAAAACATTCTTAAATTTCATGACCTCTCTGCCTCCCCCTATGATACTCCATAGTCCACAGATTTTTGAACCTGTTCAAAAATGTTATCATTTAACAACAAATGCTGCAAACATATTTTCTGAGTAGCACTGTAGACATTTACTATAATAATCATAATAAAAAAAGCAGTCACACAGCTCCAGGGACCTGGAGGTTGTGGGTTCGATTCCCGCTCCGGGTGACTGTCTGTGAGGAGTTTGGTGTGTTCTACCTGTGTCCGCGTGGGTTTCCTCCGGGTGCTCCGGTTTCCTCCCACAGTCCAAAAACACACGTTGGTAGGTGGATTGGCGACTCAAAAAGTGTCCGTAGGTGTGAGTATGTGAGTGTGTGTGTCTGTGTTGCCCTGTGAAGGACTGGCGCCCCCTCCAGGGTGTATTTCCGCCTTGCACCCAATTATTCCAGGTAGGCTCTGGACCCACCGCGACCCTGAATTGGATAAGGGTTACAGATAATGAATGAATGAATGAATGAAAATACAGTACGGCAAATTACCATGAGCCAAAGACACGTTCTAATTTAACGTTTCAGGCTCGAAAGTGGTTGAACCTTTCACACATCCAGAAACAGAAAGCATTAATTCTACCACATCGGAAATTCTCCACAGATTATTTACAAACCTATACATTATGGGACTTTGATTTTAGATATGTCATCTTTGGATAGCGTATGGTTTAGAGTTCTTAATTCTGGAAAAGTTCCCTACTTTTATAATTGGAAATACAGGCCTGTAAAAGTAAAACATGACCCTATTTAGATGTTTAAGCCTTGTGGTGTTGTGTAGTGAATAACAATACTGCCTTGAAGACTAGTTTTCAATTCCCTGCTCTGAAAATTGTACCACACATTATCAACAAGTCCTTGGGCAAGACTTCTAACATATGCTTCTATCTGAGACAGGATTGGAATCTAAAAGAAGTAATTAAGTACACATGCCCTAATATTATAAACGAGTTAAGATTCTGCATCTAACAACACTGAGTATCAAATGGTCATCTATGACTGAACGAAACTGTCTGAAACGATTATTGCCTAAAGAGTACAATGTGTATTAGCAGAGAAGCAAACAGCAGCTGAAATTTGTTCTTGCTGCCTGCTGACCGCGTAGCACTGAGAAACTTTGATAAGGCAGTATGATAATCCAGCATGTAATCTTTATAGGCTCAGCTCAACCCTCTCTGAGCTGTTGCCAGAGGCTGAGACTCTGCGAGATGAGAGATGTGCGACTCGATCCTTATCTCTGTCAAGATATGGGGGAGCAAACACGTACAGGGCAGGGGTGTATATAAATTCAAACTCTACATTATTCTATCACCCACATGTCCTTTAGAAACGTACGTGTGAGACAGTAGTCCATAATTACTACGGAGCCATCTTAGCAGGGCATAAAAGCACATCATCAGACTATGTGCACTTGTGCATGAATGTAATCTGAATATTTATACTTTCATGGATAAGTTCACACACATTTAGCGATATAATGAACCTGGCAATTTGATCAAGAACCGCACAGCTGGTCTTCCAGCTTACTGTAATAAATTCTGTATGAAATAACGACGCTATCAATAGAAGTATGAATCAGCCTCCGGTGTGCAGCGTGTAAAATTTTTATTGACCCAAGGACTTTAGAAATTTGAAATTTAAATTTCTAAAAAACAATATTTAGATACATCAGACACCATTATCACAACCTACTCTGCATTTAAGATTGATGTACTATATTTGGCTGTTTAAAAGATATTAATCTTGAAATTCATACCAAACTCATTTAGATTGAAGATAAACAGACAAATGTTAAAAAATTGCTGAATCATGTTAAATCATTCATTCATTTCATTGCCCCTGATATCAGTCGCAGTATCAGCCACAAGTTTTCCATCTGCCCCTAGTATTATGTCACCACTGTTAAACAAATGAGACTTACGAGTTTAATTCGTTCTGTGACCGAGCTCGTAACTCAATTTGCTCATATATCGAATTAAATTTCCACATTAAAATGAACTGAAATGCTATCAACCCGTTCCAGCCCCCAAAACCACACAAGTTTTTAAATAAGAAAAATGTACTTAATAAATAATCAATAATGTATTAAAAAAATTATAATACATAATAAAAGAGAATGTAAAGAAACAAACTGGTTCTATTAAGTGTATTTACCTTTAAGACACACTACAAAAATAGCGATACGACAGAGATGCTTGCGCGGAAAGATAACCAAGTGAACCGAGTGCTCGCTGGGCTACCTATGGCAGCAGGTGCATCATAACGCAAAAAATTGACTGAGCGGTGGCTCGTTTCTCTAAAAAATCGTAAGTTGATTCCCTCGTAAGTCGAGGTTTCACTGTATATTGCTTAAATACATGTGAAGTGTTAAAAGCAAATATGACAGATTCCAGAAGTTATCATTTATGCATTACCCACTCACATACTCTGTTCTTTCAAACACCCACCACACCCACACACAATTACAATACAAAGGCACAGACAACAATGAACATGTGATTAAAATGTCTATTGCACAGACGACTAAAATTAAGGATGTTTTACTTCAGGCTTTAATGTGAAACTGCACTAATTTTCACAATATATTTGCATTTTAACTGCATTGGTTATGTGCTAGCAGAGCAGTTTTTAGTGTCCATTATCAGCCATTCTGGCCACAGTTACAGAAGCACACAAACATTCATTCATTCATTATCTGTAAGCTCTTATCCTGTTCAGGGTCGCGGTGGGTCCAGAGCCTACCTGGAATCATTGGGCGCAAGGCGGGAATACACCCTGGAGGGGGTGCCAGTCCTTCACAGGGCAACACAGACACATTCACTCACACACTCACACCTACGGACATTTTTTAAGTCGCCAGTCCACCTACCAACGTGTGTTTTTGGACTGTGGGAGGAAACCGGAGCACCCGGAAGAAACCCACGCAGACACAGGGAGAACACACCACAATCCTCACAGACAGTCACCTGGAGGAAACCCATGCAGACACAGAGAGAACACACCACACTCCTCACAGACAGTCACCCGGAGGAAACCCACGCAGACACAGAGAGAACACACCACACTCCTCACAGACAGTCACCCGGAGGAAACCCACGCAGACACAGAGAGAACACACCACACTCCTCACAGACAGTCACCCGGAGGAAACCCACGCAGACACAGGGTGAACACACCACACTCCTCACAGACAGTCACCCGGAAGAAACCCACGCAGACACAGAGAGAACACACCACACTCCTCACAGACAGTCACCCGGAGGAAACCCACGCAGACACAGAGAGAACACACCACACTCCTCACAGACAGTCACCCGGAGGAAACCCACAAAGACATAGACAGAACACACTAACTCCTCACAGACAGTCACCCGGAGGAAACCCACGCAGACACAGAGAGAACACACCACACTCCTCACAGACAGTCACCCGGAGGAAACCCACACAGACACAGGGAGAAGTTCAGAGACTATGACTTTAAACATCTTAAATAAAAGAACTGGAAAGTAAAATGTTGCATGTGCTGCATGTACGATAAGAGAATATAACAAATAACGAGGAAGATGATGATGATGATGAACACAATGATGATAATTAGGAGGGTATTTCACTAAATTTGGCTTTGTGCAGCTTTTATTTAGAAAAAATATATCAAATATAGTTAAAAAATTTGAATGTAATAAATGTTTTTTTTAATGTGCACTTGGAGATGTTGAGAAAACTAACAGGTTCTATTATAATAAATTGACAAAATATAACAGAATATAATGGTCTGATGGCCTGCTTAGATGAGGGTTTAGAGAGAGATGGCACTCTACATGTTAAACTGCACTTCTCTGCCAACACTGTCACAAATACCATCAGTCTGCTGAAGCAAAATGTGCCACTTTAAATGTTCCTGTCAATTTCTGAATATTTGTTTCATAGGCACCACTTCATCATGAAGGTTTAAACACTGTATTTTCAGGATGTATATTTAAAAGTAAGTGTTGTTTAGCTTACACACTAATCTTTATTTCTAGTAGAATTAACTGTATAGTGCAGTGAGTGCACTCTATTTGGACATATATTTGGGAATATACTGAAATATTTAGGACGACACGGTGGTGCAGCAGGTTAGTGTCGCAGTCACACAGCTCCAGGGGCCTGGAGGTTGTGGGTTCGATTCCTGCTCTGGGTGACTGTCTGTGAGGAGTTGGTGTGTTCTCCCTGTGTCTGCGTGGGTTTCCTCCAGGTGACTGTCTGTGAGGAGTGTGGTGTGTTCTCCCTGTGTCTGCGTGGGTTTCCTCCGGGTGACTGTCTGTGAGGAGTGTGGTGTGTTCTCCCTGTGTCTGCGTGGGTTTCCTCCGGGTGACTGTCTGTGAGGAGTGTGGTGTGTTCTCCCTCTGTCTGCGTGGGTTTCCTCCGGGTGACTGTCTGTGAGGAGTGTGGTGTGTTCTCTCTGTGTCTGCGTGGGTTTCCTCCGGGTGACTGTCTGTGAGGAGTGTGGTGTGTTCTCCCTCTGTCTGCGTGGGTTTCCTCCGGGTGCTCCGGTTTCCTCCCACAGTCCAAAAACACACGTTGGTAGGTGGATTGGCGACTCAAAAGTGTCCGTAGGTGTGAGTGAGTGAATGTGTGTGTGTCTGTGTTGCCCTGTGAAGGACTGGCGCCCCCTCCAGGGTGTACTCCCGCCTTGCGCCCAATGATTCCAGGTAGGCTCTGGACCCACCGCGACCCTGAACTGGATAAAGGTTACAGATAATGAATGAATGAATGAAATATTTGCAAATATTGTCAAAGACAAAAAAAACACACTTCTTAACATCTAACACAGTTTGAAGGGTCACGCACTCCTTAACCAGAATATACCTCTAAACATAGTCATACAAATATGGTCTATGCCTTATGGTGAATCATTTCAGATCCAGTCTTAGTCTGTGTTTTCGGACAGTGTCCATGTTAGATTGTAAAATGTGTTATTTATGTAGATGCCTCTTAGTTTTCGATTCAGACCTTAGAAATCTTTGAGACCTTCTAGATCTCCTAGACCTCATACTGGATCCTGGAAAGGAATAATTGCATCCAGACTGTTCTCTTCTCTTCATTCTGACACCGCCAGGAGAAAAACCTTTAACAATCCTAAGGGATTTTTGTTAAATGTATGCAAGTGAGTGAGTGAGGAAGTAGGTTATAAGCCAGTTCTGTGAGGTCAATCCCCCCAAAAAAAAACCAAACAGCAGGTTTTCCGTCAAAGAGAAATGCCCTTTAAATGATAAAGGAAAATGTCACTATTCACAGATCAGTATTTGCCTAAATACCTCCACAAGCATAAATAACCGCTGATATACAAAAGTGTTCACCCACTCTTGCATTAAAGAATTGTGCAGTTTGGCCAGATTTCGTGGATGCCTGCCCTGGTCACTGTTCCAGGTAGGTTCAAGAAGGGGATTCAATCTGGGGACTTTGCAGACCAGTACAGATGTGTCAGTGCTCCTGATTGTTCATGCCAATCAGCCACATATCCAGCCCTGTGAGCATGAGAACTGTCATCTTGGAATACAGGGATAGGATTGATATGTTCCTCAGCCACATGAGCTAAAGACAAAACCAGGCATTGTGGTTCAAATGTAGTCACCTCAACTAAAGGACCCATTTCTGCCTAATTAAAATATCAGGGAGCCTCCTTTAGCTTGAACCACACCTTTCACGCCATCCTCATTGAGATCTACGATGAACAATACGGCCCCTGTTCATCAGTTTCACCTTACAGTCTGAATTTCCTGTGATGTTTGCCACTGCTGGTCGACTGTATGACCTCATGCTTTGATAAACCTGCAAATTCAGCTACTTCCTTCATGCTGTGGCTTTTGGGATGCCCGCATTATTACTCCTTTTTGACACTCATTAACATCTGCTTTGTGGCCCATTTTCCACACATCAAACTAGACAAATTAGTCCCTTCTCAGATCCCATAGTATTTATAGTTTGTTCATCCTCATGCATCACCATCTCCAGGAGCCTGAAGTTACTACCAACATATTAAACACGCAAGGTGTCTATTTGTCCATAGGTGTGAGTGAATGTGTGTCACCCTGTGAAGGACTGGCGCCCCCTCCAGGGTGTGTTCCCGCCTTGTGCCCAGTGATTCTGGGTAAGCTCTGGACCCACCGCGACCCTGAACTGGATAAGAGCTTACAGATAATAAATGAGTGAATGAAAGGTGTGGTTTATTTCTCTGGGGAGCTTTTTTTATATCGTCGCTGTCCAAAGAAAAACATGTATCTCCCATTTTGTCAATGTTTAGTTTACTATATCATTTGAACACAGCAGCTCTCCTTCACATTGTGTGAAAATGTCACGACGAATGCTCAATGCTATGAAATGCTCAAAAAAAAATGTAATTATCTTAAAGTAAAATTTTGGAGATACATATTTTTTGTTTGGAGAGCAGCAATCAGTATTTAATTGTAAAGGTGGCTTGAAGATACTTTATATTCAAACATTACATAGTTTGTAATGTATACAGTCCACAAAAACAGAGCAATAAAACATAATTCTGTAAATAAAAAATAATCACAAAGTGGGTGAGAGAAATTGCAATTCAATATTCTGTCCCAGCACTAATTCAAAGCGCATTCTTTTTAAATGTGTGTGTGTGTGTGTGTGTGTGTGTGTGTGAGAGAGTCTTTTGGGGGTTGGGGGGTATTTTGGAGCTGCAATTGATGCTGTGGATTTGTGTAAGAAACAGGTCTAAAATTACATGTGCCTGAACAAAGCACCCACAGACACCCACGGAGGAGAGATGAGTGAGAGGCTGGGGAGAGGACATGCTGGAGCATCGTATTGATGTGTGCAGGTTCTGTGGTGGTGTGTAGGCGTAGTAGATGAGGCTGGCCAATGGAGGGTGGAGGGTGGAGGGTGGATGCAAAGCGCTGCTATTTGAGGCCTGCCACAGCGAGGAGAGCAAACAAAGGCCAAGCGCAGATGATGACTCTACAAGTATCATAAAGAAAAGTGTGCGGCACAGCACATTGGTGCTCTGAACATAGCTCTGGTTTGCATTGTGATGATAGAGAAGAGGGTGGGTGTGTGAGTGGTGATGATGGCACAGCTGAAAAAAGAAAAAAAAAAACCATCTTTGTGCCAGGCCTCTCGATGGCACGTGCCCGCCTGTTTTCCCTGTCAACACAGAGAACAAGCTGAATCATGAGAGGAACCCTGACCACTACACGGCTACGGTTTCCAGAACACTCGTTACTGTGATCAGCAGAGTTAAAAAAAGGAAGAGGAATGACACAAAGCAGGGAAACAAGGAAAACAAGAATACAAACAGTACCTCCATCCACTCATGAGCAGAGCAGGTAGAGAGAGTAGGGGAGGGTGGAGAGAGAGTTCCAACTAGAGCCTGAGAGCATATGGCTGGCATGTCCAGCAAAGAGAGGATGTAGTGTTTTACTATATTCAGTGCACACTCATAGTAAAAACACACAAACACAAATGACTGGCACTCACTTAGTATATGCTATCCAAAACAGGAAATGATGCATCATATATAATGTATGCACAACATGTAGAAAACACTGCTACATTAACACTAAATATAAATAGTCAAGGTAGTATTTGATAGTTTTTATAAAAGGCACCAGTGAATGGTAACTCATGTCTGTATATACTCAGCATTATTGTATTGTCAAATATAGGTCTAATTTTAATTTATTCAATTTTCAGTCAAAAAATGCTTTTAACTACATTATTCATTTTTATTCGAAAGCAAAAACTATTAAATATAATATAAAAATGTTCATAGTTTAAGTGTGTCTAACATTGGTATTTATTAATTCATTTTCATGTTCGTGAGACTTGCTTTCAGTGTTTCCAAGGAAAAAAAATATCTTGTAGGTATATTTGTCTTAGAATGTCTGTCTTGTCTTACACCACCAAATTTCAGTCCTAGAAATTGATGGCATATTCTGCTCCTCCAAAATCCATTCATTCATTCATTATCTGTACCCTTATCCAGTTCAGGGTCGCGGTGGGTCCAGAGCCTACCTGGAATCATTGCGCCAGTCCTTCACAGGGCAACACACACACTCACACACACCCACGGACACTTTTGAGTCGTCAATCCACCTTCCAACTTGTGTTTTTGGATTGTGGGAGGAAACCCACGCAGACACAGGGAGAACACACCACACTCCTCACAGACAGTCACCCGGAGGAAACCCACGCAGACACAGGGAGAACACACCACACTCCTCACAGACAGTCACCCGGAGGAAACCCACGCAGACACAGGGAGAACACACCACACTCCTCACAGACAGTCACCCGGAGGAAACCCACGCAGACACAGGGAGAACCCACCACACTCCTCACAGACAGTCACCCGGAGGAAACCCACTCAGACACAGGGAGAACCCACCACACTCCTCACAGACAGTCACCCGGAGGAAACCCACTCAGACACAGGGAGAACCCACCACACTCCTCACAGACAGTCACCCGGAGGAAACCCACACAGACACAGAGAGAACACACCACACTCCTCACAGACAGTCACCCGGAGGAAACCCACGCAGACACAGGGAGAACCCACCACACTCCTCACAGACAGTCACCCGGAGGAAACCCACTCAGACACAGGGAGAACACACCACACTCCTCACAGACAGTCACCCAGAGGAACCCCACGCAGACACAGAGAGAACACACCACACTCCTCACAGACAGTCACCTGGAGGAAACCCACGCAGACACAGGGAGAACCCACCACACTCCTCACAGACAGTCACCCGGACTCCAAAATTAAAAAAATTTAAAATTTAAAAATTGTGTCAAACTTGACCATCTCATCTTATTTGTCTAATTTTACTGCTTTGGTACAAATTTTCTTTAGATTTTTTCCCCCTTCATCCCTTATCCTCCAAATGACCAGCCCACCGAGTTTACAATTACATCCTAATTTTTACACTCTCTGGTTCCTTTTCTGTTGCGAGGCAAAAACATGGATGATGCACATGATGTTGGAGCACTCACTGAACATGATAAGGCTATAAAAATAACACTGAGATGGTGTTGTCACGTCTATGGTAAGAGATGGAGTTCATGCCTTACCATAAATATCAAGACACTATCACGTCACCACTGCTGACCAAAACGATGAATTTTAATGATGTCTGTCTCCTCTGGCTCCCAGATAAGAAACTGTCTACCTTCTCTGTACTGTTTTTTCCATGGGAACAGAGGCTTTTGCCTTTTCCTCAAAGTGGATAAAAGCCAATTTCTGTAAACGCAGATATAAATATTGCAGTGTACCTTGTCCCTCTGTTTCATAGTGCATTTGCTGGGATTTACTGTGCTCTCCTTCTCCAGATTTTTATGTGCTCTGTACATTTTGTTTTAAAAACGGGTTCCAAGGAGTCTCTCTCTCTCTCTCTCTCTCTCTCTGTGTGTGTGTGTGTGTGTGTGTGTGTGGATAGATTGGTGCCTTTACAGAATTTGTTTGACATTATACAGCCTAGAGACAATCCACATGGAAACAGTGGTAAAAGCAACAGTATAAATTTTACAGACCAGGTTTGCAGCTGTTAATCAAACTTGATGTTTGTTAGTGGTATTAAAATTACAAAATGATGTCTTATGCAATAGCTAAGGTCAAAGCAATACCACAGAGCCTGGCAATTAAAAATATAACCTAATTTTTTAGATGACGAACAGAGATAATTCTGAAATGGAGAGTGTTAAAACACACAAAATCTATAAATAAAATGTTGCATAATTTGCATGCAATTTAAACAACAGGGAGCCAACCAAAGTAACCATACAGACAGCATCTAATAATTAATAAATAATAACACATAAATTAGCACAAAAATTCAGTGTGTCTCTCTCTCTCTCTCTCTCTCTCTCGCTCTCTCGTCGCTATGGCAACATTGCGTCCTGGGTAAAATTAGGCAAACTGTGCTCTGTCGAAACCATGTTTCTGTTTGTTGGAAACAAACATTTTGGAGAGAGGTAGAGAGAGATAAGGTATTAAATAAGCTAATAGCCGAATTATCAGAAACAATCTTTCACTTTCATATTTCATATTTTCAA
The DNA here is from genome assembly GCF_029633855.1 of Hoplias malabaricus. Classification (NCBI taxonomy): domain Eukaryota; kingdom Metazoa; phylum Chordata; class Actinopteri; order Characiformes; family Erythrinidae; genus Hoplias; species Hoplias malabaricus. The sequence continues at coordinate 4,433,405 of NC_089816.1, read as the reverse complement.
CATTGGTACCTTGCAGTGGTTTCTTCATTCAGTATATTCTATTTCTTACCTACGCAAAGATTTGATCATCCCTGACTAAACTATACGCTTTGTTAGTTTTAAAGTACTATAATACGTAAGTAAATGCTCAATATGGAGATCAAGATTCTTCATGATTTAATGCATAATTACACAATACATTTTTAAAAATCCAAAATATATATTTCAGCAAATAAATAGAAAGATTTTACTCAAGACTGAAAGAACTGAAGAAAGCTGCAAATGAGTCCAAAGTTTTAAGCTTAATGCCAACTGTCAGTGCAGCACTATGCAAGATTTTTCTGGAGTGACTGAGCACCATTCAAAACCTCTCGGGTGAGTTTGAGAGGTGTTTGTGTCCCAAAACTAATAATTCATCTAGGACTGTGCCATATTGTGCCATCATTTGTGATAATATCGCTATAATTCTTAAAACAATGAGCAAAAATGCATGGTAATGAACATATGAAAGAACAAAAAAAAAAAAAAACAAGAGACAAAACTAATTTGTTTCATTACCTCAAGCAGAAGCACCCAGTTGAGAATGAGGAAAAGTCAAAAATGCCACAAGGAGAGTTAAACAGCCAATGAGATCTAAACCAAGCACCACATTGACTCAGCATTTTTATTGTGAAGCTTTATCCATCCATGCATCCATTATCTGTAACTGTTCAGGGTCGCGGTGGGTCCAGAGCCTACCTGGAATCACTGGGCGCAAGGCGGGAACACAGGTCCTTCACAGGGCAACACACACACTCACACATTCACTCACATCTACGGTCCCTTTTGAGTCGCCAATCAACCTACCAACGTGTGTTTTTGGACCGTGGGAGGAAACCGGAGCACCCGGAGGAAACCCACACAGACACAGGGAGAACACACCACACTCCTCACAGACATTCACCCGGAGGAAACCCACACAGACACAGGGAGAACACACCACACTCCTCACAGATAGTCACCCGGAGGAAACCCACGCAGACACAGGGAGAACACACCACACTCCTCACCCGGAGTGGGAATCGAACCCACAACCTCCAGGACCCCTGGAGTTGTGTGACTGCGACACTACCTGCTGCACCACCGTGCCGCCTTGTGAAGCTTTATGGGTATTTTTTAATTCATTCATTCGTTGCCTACAGCCGCTTATCCAATTCAGGGTCGTGGTAGGTCCGGAGGCACAAGGTGGGAACACACCCTGGAGGGGGCTTCAGACCTTTGCAGGGCGACACACTCACACAGTCACTCACACCTACGGACAGACACGGGGAGAAAAGTCAGTCCTCACAGACAGTCACCCGGAGGGGGCCTCGAACCTACAACACCAGGACCCTGGAGCTGAGTGACAGTGACACTACTGTTTATGCACACACTAAATTTTCTGCACTTTGGTTATGTGGTAGTTTATATGCTATATTTTATTACACAGTATCAGAATCTTGGTAAGTTATAGTTGTTTACAAAATAAGCAAGTGTTTACACAGTGCAATGTGTAATTGTGCAATTGTGTATTCCTGAAATCAATAAAAGTATTTTTCAGCGTTTTGTCAAATCGCCACAAATATCGTTTTTGCCAAAATCCCCAGAAATATTGTGATATTACATTAGAGACATATCGCCCACCCCTACATCCAACAGGAATATTTTGCCTCATTACTGTATTTGCAGAAAAATGCCATAAAATCTGCACAGAAAACTTCCTTAATAGATGAGTAGAAGCTGGCATTGCAGCAAAAAAGGACAAACTTCATACTGTTAACTTGGATTTCAGAAGAAATTTTGGATGAGAATGTACATCACAAACATGACATAATGATTGTAACTTATAAAACATTCAACAACTGTAGTAGTATTTTTCTACCTCATCATAGCTCAGCTGTGTTGGGTATGACATCATTCTTGGCTTTCTAGGATGTCCAAACTTTTGAGGCTAGGACAGATAATGGTCACAGAAGAGAGAGCATAGCCTACTGGGACCCACCCAATTTCACAGAGAGAGAGCTGTCTGCCACCATGGGCTGCTTCAGCCTACTCCCCATTCAACATCACAACCAACAGCACCACTGGGACCCTCCTCAAAAATCTGTTACAGGAACCCTTACGTCTCTCTGGTCAGGCTGGGCTAAATAATATTTACATTCTATAAAAAAAACCTTTCTATAACATTAAAATGTTAAATGGTTTGTATTCTAGAGTTCCAAACACTGATCAGCCATAACATTATGACCACCTCTGTGTTTCAACACTCAATGTCCATTCTCGCAGGTCTATTGACTATAAAGGAGCACTTTGTAGTTCTATAATTACAGAATGTACAGATTTGTACATTCCTTTCAAAAATGTACAGTATTATACACTTGGTGCCTAATGGCACTTTTCCACAGCATGGTATGTGCTCTGCTTGACTCTACGGTCCTTGGTTGGTTTCCACTAGTCCCCCTACAATGGCAACAACTGCAGCAATGGCAGCATTAATGACAGAACAACAACAACTGATTGTGACAGAATCCCAGTTCACATAGACCAATGGAGTTCTCCCGTTCCTTGTTAATATTTCCGTCTCTCGCTGGTTTCTTTTACCAATTTAAAGACTATTTGAACCTGTTCAAAACCCTTTTGTGAGTTGCTGTTGTGAGTCATATTAAACAATGTGTTCACTACTGTAGCTTGGACATACTTTGCAAGAGGCTAGTTTGTGCTAGATGACTGCATTTAGCCATGTAGATCGGTCTCTCTGGAAAATCCCACTTTCAGGGACTAAGTATCAGATTTGCCTAGTGGAAAAGCAAAAAAGCAGAGCTGACTCAAGCCAAGCTGAGCAGGTACCATGCAGGGGAAACAAGACAGCTAAGGTAAGGCAAGTTTATTTACAAAGCATATTTCAAACACAAAGGCAGTTCAATGTGTTTTACACAAAATCTATAATAAGATGCGAGAGAATAAAAAGACTGTAACTAGGTTTAACTTTAAGGGGGATATAATATTCCACAAGTTCACTGGGGTCTTGCTGAAAAAGGTCTGGGACAAGCTTTGGTCAAAGTACTACAACGATTGAACAACACAGCACAGTTCTCCCCCTGTCTAAACAGCTCAGTACAGAACTAATTAATTCAGTGCCTGTTCCTTTAACTGATAATAGGCCACAGCTTAGTTCTGTGTGAGAGCCCAGGAGTGAGGCATAAGGAGCAGAAGCTCTTGTTTCTGCTTCTTCTCCATTCTTGTTTTTGCCTTATTCGTGTTTGTAACCTCATCTTTGCTGTGATTATAGATACTTAGAAAAGCAGGCTGGACAATTGTAAAGTCTTTTCACTATAATTTGGAAGATTATAGTGAAGATTATAAAAATAAATTGGAAGAATCTTGACTCTTAAATGCTAATAAATTTCAAAGAAATGTCTGAAATGAATTCGGACACCGGAGATCATAAAGACCAACGCCATTTCTCAGCTAGAGATGTATAAATCCCCATAACACTGGTTGATTCTCTGGTGAAGCTCCTTTCAGTACCTTTGGAGTGGATCTGGGGTGGCTTTGGGGTTCCAAAATGAATGATCCAAAATTAGCACCTTATCTCACTAATATTTGTAAGGGCGAATGTAACTAAATCCCTACAGAAGTGTCCTTTAATTAATGTTAAATATAAATCTCTGCTACAGCAAAGTTGGACAAATCACCCATTAATAGTAACCTTTATTATGAGAAGAAATTTTGAATGAGCAGGTGTCCAAAAACATTTGGCCATACAGTAGACATACTTGAAAAATATCAGATGTCTGGATAAAATGCTCTTAACCATTTCTCTCAGAATTAAAGGAGGATTTATACCAATTATTTCATTCATTCATTGTCTATAACCACTTATCCAGTTCAGGGTCGAGGTGGGTCTGGAGCCTGGCCTGAATCACTGGGCGCAAGGCAGGAACACAACCTGGAGGGGGCGCCGGTCCTTTGCAGGTAACACACACTGACACATTCACTTACACGAATTACATGATTTTCTTAATGATTTTGATGCAGGATATGCAAATGATCCTTCCACCTTTCACTTTGATGAGGATCTTCAATGGCATCCATTGATAATCTATAACAGAGTTCAATATGGTAAACGAGGCCATCCATCATTCATCCATCAGTGAAGATATGAGAAATGTGCTGATGACATCACATTTCCTGTATATTGCTTCCAAGCAGGTTCTTTAGATCCTTCAACTGGTGCACTCTGATATGATGACGACACTGTAACATGGAGGTTCTGTCGGGAGCTGAAGACATTTACATTACATTCTTCTCTTAAAATACATGCTCTGTGCTCAAGGACTAAGGATGCATAACACTAAATTTGTCCAAAGCTCCCCTGAAAGCACTTTTAAAGCTGAGGAATCGTCAGCAGACATGTATGAAGAAATCCCAGCTCACCCTATGCTGTGATTTTAATCAAGCAAAGAACCCTAAATTAATTACACTTTCAAATAGAGGCTGATTCAAATCAAGAAAACCTCAATCAAGAAAGATCTACTCAGGAAAACAAGCTACACACCCATCAGCCATAACATTATGACCACCTCCTTATTTCTACACTCACTGTCAGTCCCCTCATATGCACTGACCATGCACTGTAGTCCACCAGTTGCTCTGCATACACTGTTTACCCTCTTTCACCTTCCTCTTCAATGGTCAAGACCCCCACAGAGCAGAATGTATTCGTGTGATGGATCATTCCCAGCGCTGCATAAACACTGACGTAATGGTGCTGTTTTAGTGTGCAATGTGTTGTTATGATTTGATCAGACACAGCAGTGCTGTTGGAGTTTTTAAACCCCTCAGCGTCACTGCTGGACTAAGAATAGTCCACCAACCAAAAATATCCAGCCAGCAGCGTCCTGTGTCCACTGATGAAGCGCACAGATGAGTGGACAGTGAGTAGACTTCAGGAATTCTGCTGTGTCTGATCCACATGTACATGTGGTGCCACACACACTAACACACCACCACAACAATGTCATTGCAGTACTGAGAATGATCCACCACCCAAATCATTCCTGCTGGTGGGATCATTCCTTCTGAGGGTCCTGACCACTGAAAAACGGTAGAAAGAGGGCAAATAGTATGTAGTATGTAGTGCAAGCGATGGACTACAGTCTGTAATTGTAGAACTACAAAGTGTTCCTGTGTGCTCAGTTGAGCTGAGAAAATGGACAGTGGGAGTAGAAACAAGGAGGTGGTCATAATCTTATGGCTGATTGGTGTATATCAAATGCTCTCACCCTATAGCACAGCCATATCAAGTGTCACAACATTTATTCAATGTAAAAGAAATGCTTTATACTTCGTCTGTGATAACTAATGACCTATTAATATTTAACACGTATCACGCTTGGATACTGCGCCACAGAGTAGATGCTCATAAGAAGACAGGATGGAGCCCAGGGAAAGAAAGTTTTGGACTAAAGCTCCGAGTACAGCACTAAAGACTGTGTATTAAAGATATTCTCCCGTTTTTTTATGTATGCCACACATGGGCTAAACTAAGTACAAGGACAAAATCACAGAGAGCATTTGAAACTCATTTTAAATCTTATATATTTGTCAAATGGTGCCACATGAGCAGCCCTTAACACTGTGTGAGAAAATAGAAATGGTGTAGAGGGACTTAAAATGTTGAGAAACCTTTGTCAAATTACCACTTTTGAGATACGTGTTATTTTAGAAAGTGACAGTTACTTCATTAGGTGTGGGATCTGGCAGTGTTGAAGGTTTCTCTTGTTGAAGGAACAGCATTAAGTTTTCCATTATTATCGACCAGTGTTTAGCAGGTAAACTCATTTCACTGTACAAACACTGTACAGTGATTGTGTTGTTTTAAGTGCATACAGTAAAATTCTCTGTTATAGTCCCATTCAAAAACAGAACACAGTCCCGTGATCGACAGGGTGATACTCCTATATTTTTTTATTTTAATTTGAACCTTACTTTGAGACAAATACACATTTTTCCAGGCATGTTAATTAGCACACATTCAGCAAATACATATATATATATATATTCTGAGTCGATTCCAGGTAGGCTCTGGACCCCCCGCGACCCTAAATTGGATAAGCGGTTACAGATAATGGATGGATGGATATTCTGAGTCTGTGTTGTAATTGTATGAAGTAAGTTAATTAATCTCATGCTGTATATACTTTGGGGCGGCACGGTGGAGCAGCAGGTAGTGTCGCAGTCACACAGCTCCAGGAACCTGGAGGTTGTGGGTTCGATTCCCGCTCTGGGTGATTGTCTGTGAGGAGTTGGTGTGTTCTCCCCGTGTCCGCGTGGGTTTCCTCCGGGTGCTCCGGTTTCCTCCCACAGTCCAAAAACACACATTGGTAGGTGGATTGGCAACTTAAAAGTGTCCATAGATGTGAATGTGTGTGTTGCCCTGTGAAGGACTGGCGCCCCCTCCAGGGTGTGTTCCCACCTTGTGCCCAAAGATTCCAGGTAGGCTCTGGACCCACCTCATTGATGAATGAATGTATATACTTGCTACACTTACACTAAAGTGTAATGACCCATTGTGCTAAAAATATTCACATTACTTTCATTCATTTTGCAAACTATTTGCCCGAGTAATTGTAATTCTGGCTAAATGTGTATTCAAGTGTTAATTTGGGGGACATGATGTGAGCTTCAAAAGTAATCAAGTCAGCCGATAAAAAACAGCTGTAAAGAAATTGGACTTGCAATCAATGTTAAAAATTAATCACCGTAATATCTCGTGGTGATTTTTATTGCATACCATCTCGCCATATATTATGAATCTCAACGGCTCTGTCTCATTTCATGTGTGTTTTTCAGACCTCCTCCAAGATGATCAAGAAAGAATTTGACATGGGTGTCAACTCCATTCTGTTCTTTATAAAACAATAAATAGAAGCAGAAATGTCAGCACACATTTTTATGAATACTACTGCATACTACAGAACTGGATGATTTTTTTTATGATGCATGTAATCAATGTTCATGTGTATAATAAATATCTGTGATATAATCCCTGACAGAGATCCCTGATCGAGTCAGCTCAAACATTTGCATGTTCCAAAGTGTAGCATTCATTTATTAACATTTGCAAACTATGATAATATGCCTCGTTCCAGGGTTTGTCTTTGTAGAGATTAATCATTTACTGTCAAATAGGTCCAAGGGTCATTTGCTGTCAGCCATTTATCATAAAATGATTTAAAAACATAGTATTCTGTTAAGACCTGAGTCAAAACAACACCCTGTTGTTGTGTCTATACAATGTATACAATGTATCTGTACACTGCCAGTGAAATTTAGGTTGTGGGGTTGGGACTGAAGTCTATCTATCAGAGTAAGATACAGCTGAGAATAAAAGAAAGGATTCAAATAAGGGTTTACTGCATATAAATTTATAGAGCAGAGGAAAATGGCAGAGACATGCATACAAGCACACACACTAATGAGAGCTAGCAGGCAATAAACTGTTGCCCTAAAGAGAGTGGGGGGCAGATGCTAGTTCACAGCTCTATGGCTCTATTCTCTCTCTCTCTCTCTCTCTCTCTCTCTCTCTACCAACTGCCTCTTCTTACATAATCCCCTCCCCCTCTAGCCTGCTCGCCTTTATTGGCTCATTTCTCTCTATCTCGACATTAGGATTTTCACCTTTATTACAGTCATTTTTTCCCATGCAGTAGGATTGACACCCAGTTATGATGTCTACATTATGATCGATGCTTTTGTTGTCTCTAACACTGTCCTTTTATGCCTGCCGCACTTCATTCACATTTGCAATGGACGCTTTGGTAAATAAAGCATATTGATGTGGCCTTCAGAGATAACTGAAGCCTCCTCTGGAATCTTGACAGACAAGATGGAGTCATGAGGGTTCTGGGCTGCATGATGTACAGCATTTTCATGAACCAGGCATTTTAATGCTGTTATGGTCATATCCTCCTTTTATGTTAAATTCATACATATCTATGGCCCCTGTTTTTGTCAGTGAATCAAACAAAGGCTCAATCAGTGACTCATTGCCAAACCACTACTGAAGGACACTGATCATCATTGAATGTGATAAATATCAACATATAAGCTGTTCTAAATCTAATTAGACAAATGAGTGCAAGCTTGTTTATTCATGCACACCCTACAGTAAAGAGAAACACCAATGAAAACATACATAGAGACAAAAAGAGAAAATATTTCTGCTAGATGTCTGCCTTTTTTCTTGTGCCATCCTGGATATGCTTGGTGGAATTTGTCTCCAAACCACTGATACTTCACCCTCCATTTTAGTGCCGTGCTCCTGGCCTCTGTTCTCTCACCTCCTTTCTCCCGCGCTCATGAAACATACAGATAAAAGCTCCCCCTTGCCCCCTCCCCCACATCCAGATCCTGCTCCTCTAGGCACGGCAGGCAAGTACAGGTTCATATGCACCGCACATCCATGCAGGCTGTTGCTCACATAAGAGGCTGCATCTTCCATTTCATACAAAAAGAGAGACCCTTCCCCCACCCTGCTCACTCACTCACTCACTCACTCTCTCTCTCACACACACACACCTTACTAAATTATAGTTTGTTTTTATAAATTCATGGCTGCTGTCTCACATGCTCGGCCAAAAAAGAGGTAAATCAAAAAGCTGAAATTGCGCTGAAATAAATGTAAAAATGATCATTTAATTTTATACTTTATACGTCAGGTTTTGTGCTTCCTTGGTAGTCATTCATCTCATCTCTGTTATGTTTGATTTGTACATGTCAAAGAAAAAATGTATTCTATACAGTTACCCACTCACTCTATATTCTAACATGAAATACCTTGAACAGGAACACATCATTGTGCTATAAGAATAAACATGTCTGCTTTGGTAGGTAATTATATATATATATATATATATATATATATATAAAAATAATTATCATATGTATATATAAATTATTTAGCAGCATCATAATCAACGATTCTATGGCTATTTTTCTGATGGAACACAGTTCAACTGAACAGTCACAAATCCATGTAAGATAATCTGGATCTGTATAAGGGACTGCAGATGGTCTAATATTACTACTGCGAAGACAAGGAGATTAAGTAATGCATGTACAGCTAAGACAATAAATCAATGAAAACACAGCACATATATCAAACAAAAACAAGGATCAAGCCCTTATTAAAACGTTCATCACCCATGCTCTGAACAGAAGGATCAGCAAACGTGCTCATATTTGTATCAGCTCCAGCCTAGCAACCATATACACATCCGCGACTCCCTAGACTCATGCCCCCAGTGGCATGTGCAGTTATTAAAGCAGGGAAAAGCACATTTACCTGATCATACCAGTCCCGATTGGAGCATGTGCATTCGGGCCACCATCCTCCCTGCCCTCCCGAGTTGTTGCCATTCACCTTGGGGCCACCCTTGGACTGGCTCTTGGGGTTGGGCCCTCCAGGACCCCCGGCGGACATCATTTTTCCCTTACTTCTCCCTAGAGTGCCCCCTCCTCCCATGCCTGCTCCTCCGCCTGAGGTCTGGGGTGGTAAGGTCTGACCGCCTCCGTATCCGGCTGGGTATCCATACGGCTCCGGCTGCCAGTCTCCATATGCCGGGGCGTCCATCCTGCGCAGGGCAGCCATGCGGGTCACTTCGTAGCATTCTGGGCACTTGCAGCAGTGGTGGTGTTTGTGCATGCTGGCTCTATCACTCTCTCTCTCTCTCGCTCTCTCTCGCTCTTTCTCTCTCTCTCTGCTCAGATCAAACACAGCGCTCGTTTCTCGGCTCAGGGAACAGCAACGCTGCTGGGAAAAGCTCGCGGATCACAGCTACGTCGCCAACGTCCCTCTCCCAAGCCCTGTTTTATCCACCTCTTTGTTTCTCCCAATTCAGAAAAAACAGCATATGAGGAGGCGGCAAGCAGGAAACAACAATAATGAGAAATAGAAAAATGACTGTAGTCTTCCTCTGGATGTAAAAGATCTTGGAAAATAACGTTGAAAATACTGTACACGATCTCGCAATCAGAGACCAGCCCCGATGACAGGATTCGCTTCGTGCCGTTCTCGGATCACAGTGATATGTATGATACAAATTCATAGATATATATATTCATTTGTTTATATATGTATATATTTACACACACACACAAATACATATAAAAATATGAATATAAACAGACAAGCACAAATACACAGTTATATACAGGTACAATATTATTTTTAGGTGTATAGATATATATGTATATATATATATACATATATATATGTATATGTATATAAATATCTATATGTGTGTGTACAAATATATATAAACAATTTGTATATATATAAATGATATCCGTAAAGTCTTCCCCTGTATTTCTCTCCGTTTCCTTTTTACCAGTGAGGTTCCTTCCTCCTTTTCTTCCTCCTGTGTTGGGAAGCGATTTCGTTCTTTCTCTCTCTTTTCTCAGCCTGCAGAGAGGAGCTGAGTGCTGAATTGCCTCTCAGCCTGCTTGCCCTAGATGTGGATTATACAGAGGGATGTGAGCAAGCAAGAGGGGGAGAGTGAGTGTGTGTGAGAGAGAGAGAGAGAGAGAGAGAGAGAGAGAGAGAGAGAGAGAGAGAGAGAGAGAGAGAGAGAGAGAGAGAAAGGCAGAGAGGGGGAGAGCGAGATGCGCAGCAGCATCCCTACAGCACCTCAGCCCTGACAGCCACAGCCAATCAACTCGCAGCACGGCCATCAGCAGCAGCACCATCAGGACTCAGAGCTTCAGTGACTGCTCTTAAAGGGACGGCACGGCACTTAATCACAGATATTCACAGATTCCAATGCTTCCAACTATTTCAACAATTCCAGCCTTTAACCCAGTGCTTACGTGATATGGACATGGTTCATATCATAGACATAACACCCAAGTCTTCGGTCCAATCTTCTGAGAGGGTTCCAACATGTGCTAATTTGCTTTTATATGCTCACTTGAACACAGCTGTCCAATGACAGGCACATTTCTATTCTTAAATTGCATATTCAGAATTGCACGCTCGTTGTAAATAAATCATTATTTGTTTGAAATGCTTTGACCATGTTATTGTTTTGCATTGTGGTCTAAACCAGAGAACAACATGCTATTCCTTTATATAGTGGACTGGAGCAACATCTTTCATTCATGCATTTTCTGTTACCACTTCATCCACACACATTGGATGAGGCACCATCACAGGCCACAACACATTTACACCTATGAACACTCTGAGTAAGCAATCCACCTACCAATATTCAATCATTCATTCATTATCTGTAAGCACTTATTCAGTTCAGGGGCGCGGTGGGACCAGAGCCTACCTGGAATCATTGGGCGCAAGGCGGGAATACACCCTGGAGGGGGCGCCAGTCCTTCACAGGGCAACACACACACATTCACTCACACACTCACACTTACGGACACTTTTGAGTCCCCAATCCACCTACCAACGTGTGTTTTTGGACCCTGGAAACCGGAAACAGGAGCACCCTGAGGAAACCCACTAATAATAATAATAATAATAAAACAAAGAATTTCATTTAATTGTGGTTAAACACATCAGGCCCAAGCACATTGTGACATCTTCATATGCATGTCCACTTAAGAATAAGAATTACGCACTTCTGTCTCAGCGTAGGTGGTGTGAGAGGGGGAGGGAAAGACAGTGAGAATGAAAGGGATGGCTGGCTGAAAAAGTGTGGAATAAATTGAGTAGAGTCTGAACTTATTAGAAGTATTAGAAGACATCTGTAATAACAACTTCCCTTGAACTTAGTTGGGAATATGATTTATTAAACGTGAAGCCTGCTAATTTCACCATACTACTAAAGCCAAGTTATTACTGCTTACAGCATTTAAGCTTCTCTGTTAAAATGTTATTTAATTGGTAACATTTAATAGTAATTGAATTCAAAGTGTTTAATTCAATGTTTTTGTTATTGGTTTGTTAATTGTAATGTTGCATATGCGAGGACTGCTAAACTAAAACATGGATACCAATGAAACTGACACAGAACTAAGATTAAGTAAAATATGCACTGAACATAAAGGCCAAACACATAGGAACCTGAGCAAATATGAAATGACCGACAACACAAGCCTTCACATAGACCAGAAGCACCTGTGAGCCTTGGTCACATAACTACAGAGGCTCACACGAGGGACAACAGGAATAAAAAATACAATCATCTCATGTTTGTTAAGACTGCCTTATATGTCATCCTTCATAAGCCTTTTATGATTTGTGGAATAAACCTACAGAAACATCTGCTAAGGCTGATTCCGCTTTCTCTAATAACCAAACATTAAATTTGCCTCTTTGTTTTAACATCCATTGTCAATATAATAACAAGCTCCAGTTACTATGTAGCTGCACTTTGGAGTCCTACAATTACAGTCTGCAGTCCATCAGAAGCCCTTTCACCCATCTACAACTTACATTGGTGGAATATTCAGTGACTAATCCAGCATGTGCTAGCAGAACGAAACCACATCAGTGTAACTGCAGTGCTGAGAATGATTTTGGCTGTTTCCCATTTCTTTACAACCAAACCGAACTTTTAAACTCTTTCACCATTATCTCTCACCTCAAATAGCACATTCATTCATTCATTATCTGTAACCGCTTATCCAGTTCAGGGTCACGGTGGGTCCAGAGCCTACCTGGAATCATTGGGCGCAAGGCGGGAATACACGGACACTTTTGAGTCACCAATCCACCTACCAACGTGTGTTTTTGGACTGTGGGAGGAAACAGGAGCACCCGGAGGAAACCCACGCAGACACAGGGAGAACACACCACACTCCTCACAGACAGTCACCCAGAGGAAACCCACGCAGACACAGGGAGAACACACCACACTCCTCACAGACAGTCACCCGGAGGAAACCCACGCAGACACAGGGAGAACACACCACACTCCTCACAGACAGTCACCCGGAGGAAACCCACGCAGACACAGAGAGAACACACCACACTCCTCACAGACAGTCACCCGGAGGAAACCCACGCAGACACAGGGAGAACACAACACACTCCTCACAGACAGTCACCCGGAGGAAACACACGCAGACACGGAGAACACACCACACTCCTCACAGACAGTCACCCGGAGGAAACACACGCGGACACGGGGAGAACACACCAACTCCTCACAGACAGTCACCTGGAGGAAACCCACGCAGACACAGAGAGAACACACCACACTCCTCACAGACAGTCACCCGGAGGAAACCCACGCAGACACAGGGAGAACACAACACACTCCTCACAGACAGTCACCCGGAGGAAACACACGCAGACACAGGGAGAACACACCACACTCCTCACAGACAGTCACCCGGAGGAAACACACGCGGACACGGGGAGAACACACCAACTCCTCACAGACAGTCACCTGGAGGAAACCCACGCAGACACAGGGAGAACACAACACACTCCTCACAGACAGTCACCCGGAGGAAACCCACGCAGACACAGAGAGAACACAACACACTCCTCACAGACAGTCACCTGGAGGAAACCCACGCAGACACAGGGAGAACACAACACACTCCTCACAGACAGTCACCCGGAGGAAACACACGCGGACACGGGGAGAACACACCAACTCCTCACAGACAGTCACCCCCGGAGCGGCAATCAAACCCACAACCTCCAGGTCCCTGGAGCTGTTTGACTGCGACACTACCTGCCGCACCACCGTGCCGCCCTCAAATAGCACAGTAACATTAAAATAAAGTACTGCTTAATTGGCTAAATTGGCAAAAGCTGCATATTAAAAATATTAGGAAACAAATGCTCTTTTTAATTTAGTCCAATTCCAAACATGAATCCAAATAATATACTTATAATTTAGAAAGCAACGACATGACTGCAATTAGACAGATGTAACTGGACAGTAAGGAAGATGTAAGTAGCACATCTGGATATTTTAAAACTACAATATGCAGCTGGTAAGGAATAATTACATAATTCCACGATTAGAATTTTCCACATACGGTGTCAAATGAAACTAAGTGAGAGAAGATCAGATAATGTGAGCACAGTGAGTGTGTGTGTGTTTGTGTGTGGGTGGGCATGTGTGTGTGTGCGCATTTGCTTGTTTATTCCTGCACGAACTGCCTTGTTTGTGTAACTGACTGGGTCTTCACACTGACTGAGCGTTGTACCATTCAATCTATAGAGGTTCACACACATAGAAACGTATGTAACGGTGACTTCTTTCATTTTCACAATATTCTATTCCTGTAAAGTGTAAAGATTCCAGCAGCAGAAGAGAAAGAATCCAAACTTTTTTTTTTGGACAGAGATTTAATGGCCACTCAAAACGCTGATCTGAGGGAAGAAGCACACACTAACCCTGCCAAAGCCAATCAGAACATACAGGAGGTGCTTGGTGGCTGGAAAAGACGATGTAAGCATATCTCCCACAACCCACATGACTGGGCACATGTTGTGGCCATCCTCTTCTTTCCCTCTGCACACAGCCCTCCTCTCCATACAGTGGTGCACATTTCAGCGCTCGCCACACACAGCTCAGCTTGACTCTCCATGATGAGAGATGCAGATTAAAGGAGAAGGGCGAGCAGCACTTCATGCTTGTATGCATACATTACATGTTGGCATTATGTCATGTGTTTGTGTGCAATCCAGTGTGTGAGTGCATGTGGGCGTTCCTAGTACCTCTAGGGAAAGGATCCTACTCCTTCAAAGATTATATAATATAAAAATACATTAAAAAAAATGTCTGTATGTCTCTGCAAACAGAGCCAATCAGTGGCCAGAAAGGTTTGCATCTGTCATACTAAAGAAATGCATGAGAGAGAGAGAGAGAGAGAGAGAGAGAGAGAGAGAGAGAGAGAGAGAGAGAGAGAGAGAGAGAGAGGAATAAAAGGAAAGCAAGTTTAGGCTGTCTAAGGGTTTTCAATCCAATCAGAACATTGGAGCCATGCTTCAAGGAAAACATCTGCCCTCTTTGTATTTGTTACTGTTATGTTTTTAATATCAAGCTCCCTCAATCACATTTCTGTACATTTGTATGTGTGTGTGTCCATGTGTCGAAGGAGACAGATGCATCCTCTCAGGGTAAATTCTAAAAACAAATCTCACAATCATTAGTACAGCTGGATGCTACAGTAAAAGACATTGAAACGGCTCTGAAACTGCATCTATACCACAGAGAATGTCTCCTTAAGTTCAGTTACCATGTCTGGTAGCCTTTAATACACTACCTAACTAAAAAAAGAGCTGTGAACTAGATGCTCATGAATGTCTATAAAGCAGGTTTCAAGCATGGGAACAAGCTGCACTCTCTTTATTATCCTTTATTTTTGGAAAATGAAACGGCTTATATCTAACATACTCTTAATTAACTGATAAGCAATGAGTGAAAAAAATCCACACTGGTTATTAAAGGGAGAGAGGGAGCCCACCTTACTGCATATACCTTAGGCCTGGCACTCTCACGTTCAGCCCCTGCAACCCCCCCATTACATAAACCCTGCAGCGAACTCACGCCCCTCGCATACACTCTCATGCAGTAAGGCATCTATAGAAGATTTCTGGAATTTCTGTGTATTCTCATATCAGCCCATGCCACTGCTCTCTGATCATGTGACAGGATGCATGCCCATATAAGACGGGATGAGGCACAGGCAATCTTAAAGGGACAGGAATATTCTTACCAAGCATCCTTTGAATGAAAAGCAGACGCAATGTTTTATAGAACACAGAGTGCTCTCTGAATCGGTGTGAAGATCTGTCACAGGCCTTGACACCTTTCATCCTGTAATTTTCATCGGCTAGGTCACGGTACGGGGGAATATTTTTGTACAAATGATTTCCTTCCTATTCTGCATGGCTCATACGGCTGTAAGCTTCAGTTTGGCTCTCTGATAGACTGAGCACGCACCAGTGTTTTCATGGTAAGGTGAAGTTAGGAAAGACGAGGCCGAAGATGTAAAGATTGTTATGGCTCCCACGTTACCGTGCTCTCTGAGACACTAAACAAAAGCTCCTATGAAAGATGTGACTCCTATTAATAGGGCTGGTGGCAGAAAACAGCTGCTGCACCAAACACTGCACATCTGAGTGACAGAGTAATGATAGGGGAGAGCTACAGGGGAAAAAAAAAGAGAGATAGTGACGAGAGGAAAAGAGAAATGGAGAAAGGAGGAGTGTATGAGGTGCATGGGAAAACGAATGGGAGTTAAGGGATTAAAGTGAAGAAGATTTAATAAGGCATTGCAGGGAATGAGGAAGAGGTAAGAGAGACTAATGGGAGGAACCAGAGAAGAGATACAGGAGCAGAGTAAATGGAGAATGCTAATCATTAGTGGGAAGAAACCACTGGACTAGAAATGGCTGGAGGGACTATGACTAGAAATCTGTGCTTATGAACAGATGGGACTTAGACAGGGAAAGATATATCAGGATCTGAAAAAGGAAAGTAGGAAATAACTATTCTCTTAGTTATGAACGTGTTTGTGTAGTCATATTTCTGTGTCTGATTGAGGCATTCGATTCGGCCTCAACTGAGGCTGCCGTCCACACGATTTAGTGCTTGTAGCCACGTATCTATTTGTGCAAACATATGATAAATGTGTAAGGTAGAGGGATG
The DNA here is from genome assembly GCF_029633855.1 of Hoplias malabaricus. Classification (NCBI taxonomy): domain Eukaryota; kingdom Metazoa; phylum Chordata; class Actinopteri; order Characiformes; family Erythrinidae; genus Hoplias; species Hoplias malabaricus. The sequence goes on along the minus strand of NC_089816.1, from coordinate 4,416,768 downwards.
GAAAAGAGATGGAAAAACAGAGACAGAAGGAGCGAGAGCGAGCGAGGCAGCCAGTCTGTGGGGATGCAAGCAGAGGGAGGAATTTGGTTTCCATGGCAACCTGCAGAAGGCTGAACTCTGGGTGTCCGTTCCAGCTCTGACTGTGTTGCACTGCGCCGGCCCTCTCCTCTCAGCCGGCTCGCTCCCTCTATCCTCCCCCACTCTCTTTTTCTTTTTCTCTCTCCCTCTGCTGCTTCTTCTTTATTCGCGCCTCTCTCTCTCTCTCTATCCTTCCTCTGCACCTCATATCCCTTATCTTTCCTCTGTGTGTGTGTGTGTGTGTGTATGTGTGTGAGTAAGGGAGTGAGGCACAACGCTTCATTCGACTCAGCGTCGCTGTCAACTGAATGTTCCTGAGTCGTGCAACACTATATGGTTTAATGCAGAGAAATGACACTTGACACGTCTTTAAAACCCACCAAGCCTATATTCTTGATCCACAAGCCGAGACCCTCACACCCACCTCCTCCTCTTCCTCCTCCTCCTCCTCCCCCTCACGCCCCCACCTTCGCGCTACTTCTCCACTCAGCTGAAAAGGCAGTGCCTGCAGGCATTGTGCTGCCATGTGCCGCTGGGCGTGTTGTGATTGGGAAGGCATGTGAAAATGAGGGCTGCCATGATACAGTGGGGCTCTCTATGCCTTTGGAGCCATGACGCCTTTAAAGCACTCAAAGAAACATTGTGACATCATGATTAATGCCATCTTTTTTTCCCCTTTTTGGCAAGGTAGGGGGCTTATTGATTCAGCTGTACCTTGGGAATAACACGTATTTAATGCAGGATCGCAGCACCTACAATCATATTCAGTGCATAAGATTCATGCAAAATAAGCAGAATTTATGACCTTATTATAATATTTAATGGCATATCATTAAATTCCTAGTATCATAGGAGTACATCGTTCTAAATGCCAGGTTTTAATCATCTTAGGGATCGATTTAACCACCTTAATAACCATTATTATATGCAAAAGGTGGAATTTTTTTATTTAACTTCTGATCAAAATTGTCATTATGTTTAAGTTATTATTGCTTTTGCAGAGATATATTTGTTATGGATCACAAACGCTATACCAACTCGGACACTGGGCATTGGAGACTGTGACATATTCATGTGCAGCTGTTCCAGAGTCTCCTATTACATAAGTATTTTTATGAATAATATCAAACTTGCTGATCACTGATGGTGAATCTCTTAACATTGCTCCTGACATAACAGCCAATATGTTACTAAGCTATGTGAATGACAACATTCATTCATTAACTGTCTGTAACAGCTTATCCAGTTTAGGTGGGTCGCAGTGGTGGGTCCAGAGCCTACCCGGAATCACTGGGTGCAAGTTGGGAACACCCTGAAGGGGGCGCCAGTCCTTCACAGGGTGACACACACACACAACCATTTTTCATACCGTCATACGGTCTCAAAATATTATCGCAGTATAAGGTATTACCGTGGGGAGGGGGTGCTCTGGTAGGCTGCACTGAGCCTTATATCTGTAAGCACAAATCTGAGTGAATTTAGTTAAACACAGCCTGATAGTACACACCGACACACACCTGTTAACAATAAAAACCCTTTTCTGAGAGAGCAAATTTCAGCAACTGGTGCTAAAGGAAGAGAAAAGTTAAAAAATAAGCGAAATAAGACGGTGTACACTGTTTATAAGCACAGCTGGCGCTAATGGACACTTGTGGTTTAGCACATCACAGCAGATTTTTCAGTGAACTGAGGCTCAAAACACACATAATTAGGGGATAAAGCCATACACCTGTGAGCAGCACAAAGTCGAGTGAAGGATTTTCTGAGAATTTTGTCTGTTTACAGCTTAATTCCTTTTTCTTTTAACACAAACTCAGCACTAAATTTACGACTGCGGTGAGCTACTGGGCTTGTGCTTTTCTCCACACATTTTCAGACCGTGATATCAGCAGTCATTGAGCTCCCACAGCGCCCCCTCCCTGTGGCTCTCTTAAATGCACATGATCATTTTAGCCAACTTTTAAAGACACAGATCAGAATTTTGACTCACCACACATATCGTTGTTCCGCCCAACCAATCCATCTACCAACGTGTGTTTTTGGACCATGGGAGGAAACCCACGCAGACACAGGGAGAACACACCACACTCCTCACAGACAGTCACCCGGAGGAAACCCAGACAGACACAGGGAGAACACACCACACTCCTCACAGACAGTCACCCGGAGGAAACCCACACAGACACAGGGAGAACACACCAAACTCCTCACAGACAGTCACCCAGAGGAAACCCACGCAGACACAGGGAGAACACACCACACTCCTCACAGACAGTCACCTGGAGGAAACCCTCACAGACACAGGGAGAACACACCACACTCCTCACAGACAGTCACCCGGAGGAAACCCACACAGACACAGGGAGAACACACCTAACTCCTCAAAGACAGTCACCCGGAGGAAACCCACGCAGACACAGGGAGAACACACCACACTCCTCACAGACAGTCACCTGGAGCAGGTTCAGGTTTGCGGTGGATCCGGAGCCTACCTGGAATCACTGTGCGCAAGGCAGGAACACACCCTGGAGGGGGCGCCAGTTCACTCACACACTCACACCTACGGACACATTTGAGTCGATAAATCCACATACCAACATGATATTGGACTGTGGGAGGAAACCCACGCAGACATGGGGAGAACAATCTCCTCACAGAGTGGTCCCTGGAGCTGTGTGACTGCGACACTACCAGCTGCGGCACCATGCCATTTACAAGTACAATGACATTCGTAAAGTACAAGTAATTTTTGTTATGTTTAACACACATTTTATTAAAAAGCTTAAACTTTCAAAGCCTCCATTACATAGACAAAAATTATATGTTTTTAAGCCTATGAGGTCTTCATATGCAAACTGAAAGTGTCAATGTTTTTTTGCCTTGTTCAGATCGGCAGCTCATCACAGAGTTTCTGCAGTCTAAACAAGAATTTTTACAGTCATATATAAATATTTGTTCATGGTGTCAAGTCAGTTTCAAATTTGCTTTTGAACACGTGACTCAGTTTGACCAATCAGATCAGATATCATGTGTGGGGTTTTTTCCCCTCCCCCATTTCTTCACTCCGTGTACTCATGCAGACACCATTACTATGACAACCGATGCAAACAGAGTCTGACCGTACACATCGGATTTGGTTATTTGTTGTCAAAACAAATCTCATTGTAACTCCTGAACAGTCTCCTCCATTCAACCAAGTACACTCCAGTTTCTCACTAACCTTGGGTGCCTCTACATGGGAGAGACTCACAAGTCCTGCCACTCTCTCCACCTTCTGTGGGCTCCTCCTGCTGGTCACTCGCACTCGGGACACACCCTCTGACTCAGAGTTCTGCTGCACACAGAATATAGAATATAAAACTGTATAGCCAAAGTATGAACAAAACATATAACTCTGAATATGTTTGATTGAATGATACCTTTGAAAGCTCGGGTATATTTGTCTGATATATTAAAACTTTAGTACAGTTGAAAAGCTTCAATACTACAACATTACAACAAACTAATTGAGTCACTGCAGTCTCTCTGGTTATATTACATCGCTCAACCTTAGATGTGTAAGTTCTGGCCTTCTGCAAATGCCTTCTGTAGAGTATAGAAGACATGAAGAGGCCTCTTTCTGTTATTAATAATTATAACTTATACAATGTACATTTGCAGAAAAGTTAAGGCTCCTGTGCAAAATGTAAATAAAAACAAAATGCAATGGAATCATTTAAACCATTTATGTAAAAGACTGGGATCACATTTTGAAGTTGCAGCCACAAATGCAATAAAGTCGCAAAACATTCCCAGTAAAAATGTGTGTTGCAAAGGATAAACCATATACTTATATATTATTTATATGAACAGGATCTATAAATGCCACTGCCTCCTCTGGACCCAAGCTCATTTAAGAAGAGCTGAGGCGAAGTGGAAGACTCCTCTGGGCTAAAGAGGAGAGGGACCATCCGGCTTGTTATTAGCAGACAGTTCAAAAGCCTGCATCTGTGATGGTATGAGAGTGCATTAGTGCACAGCGCTGATTTAATTAAAGCTGAACAATATATACAGGTGTTGGAGCAACACGCAGCCATCCAGACAACGACTGGGAAGGCTTTGGTTGTTTAAGTAAGACAAGGCCAATCACTATCCTGATTAGATTACAACAGTATGGCTCTTTAATAAAGAGTCTAGGTGCTAAACTAGTACCGGCCTGTCACCATTTGAAATTAATTATGAAATGAAAAACACTAATGAAGACCATGTGCTGTTGAGCAGTTGAGATCATCTGAAAAGCAAGGATGGGAAAACATTTCACTGTCAAAACCAGAGCATTTAGTTTCCTCAGTTCTCAAACATTTACAGAGTGTTGTTAAAATAAGAGATGATGCAACACAGTGGTAAACATGCCTCTGTCCAAAATTTTTTTGGAACATATTTCAGTTAAATAATTTCATTAAATTCCAAATGGGCTTTGTGTCTTTTACAGTGGAATGAGATGTTTAAGGGGAAAAAAACAGCTGTTGTTTGCATGTGGCTAAGGTTTAGCTTGTCTGTAAGTTTTTATTCACTGACCACAGAATCTGCTTTGTTAGTCGATTTATTTAGTTTTGTAGCACTTCTGTTCTGTGTTGCAGTTAGTGTACTCCAATATTTAGACTCTGTTCCATCTACAGCAAAAATAAGTAAATATTTAGGGTGACCAGACGTCCTCTTTTTTAGACGTAAAAAAACGTCCGGGTGGAATTTCACAAACGTCCGGGGTTTTGTTTTTCTAGAGCTTACATAGAACTTCGAGAAGTTTCGTTCACAATCTAGTCCCGCCCTCCCCTACTCCGATTGGTTCGCTTGAGTGAGAAGGGGGCGTGGTGAAGTAGCCTAAAATCTTCTGATTGGACGCTGAGCTACCGTTATTGGTCGATAACCTTCTCTGTAAACATTTAATTGGTCAGTCTACACGTCAGTAGTCCTTGTTTACGTCTGGCAAAGCTCATGCCGAAACGTAAGCGAGGGACGAGAGCTCATTCCCCCCACACCCTATCAATATTACACACCTATGGTGCAGGAATAGAGCAATATCCTCATCTCTGTTCATGCTTTTCAACCTTTGAATGTTTATTCATTGTTAAAAATCTCAAAAATGCAGTCTTTCTAACGTGAGTAGAGAGAGAAAGCCTAGCATACTGTACAGAGACATTTGGTGTTTTTATCCATTTACAGACACTGAGGATTTGCAAACACAGTTGACCGGTTTCAAGCATGCAAACAGAGCTAGCAAATGGTGAGGAAACATTCTCAACTTTTTAATAAAGCGTTTGTTTATTGAAATCATGAATGTCTCCTTTAAAATGTATTCTTTGAACTATTTTCAGTTAATTATAAGATATTGTCTTTTTTTCTAATTCACTTTTGCATAGCATCACAGCTTTTTTAGAAATAAGCTTCAGGGATAGGATACGGCATCCAAGAGTTTTCATTAGTGTGAATGTGTGAGTGTGTGGTGCCCTGTCCAGGGTGTGTTCCTGCTTTGTGCCTGTTAATATTATTACAATTTTTATGTTTTTCTTATTGTTATTACTCTAAGTACATTAATCAACTCAATAAAATTGATGTTTTATTTCTGTTGTTTCAGTTGTTTCATTCCCTGTCCTATCAAAACCAACAGCAGAGTGAACAGCAGCTGGCAAAATGGAAAGCATTTGTTGTGCAAAAAGACAGTGTTGCAGAAAAAGGGCAAACACTGCACGACTGGCAACATAAACTGGAAACTTCTCTCTATCAGACTGACAGCACATGACAAAGCAATAGCACCATGAGAGAAAAGCAAACAAGTACAACGTAAACAAATAAAAAAAGAAAACCAAATATGCTGAGCATTAGAAATCCCATAAAAATAAATAAATAAATAAATAAAAACACTCTGGTAGCAGAGAGAAGATGCAAAGCACTGCAGATCAGATCAGAGGAGTTTAAATCACTGGACAGATACAGTAAAGGCTCCACAATAATAACACACAGTCACAGATTGTAAATATAGCAATAGCGCAAAATACTGCACCCTGGGAGAACATCCGCAACGTTGTATTCTGAACTTACTGTCACTTAAAGCAAAGTTCAAATGTCTTTTTCCGTGTCCTGTGATGATACTATTTTGCATATACATGTTTTTCTTTGGACAGTGTTAGGTCTTAATCAGGCCTTAATCACCAGTTTATGCTTACACCTCTTACTGTGCTGTCTCTTTCCCAAAATCCCATCCCACACAAAATCAAAAGGCAACAGAAGATAAACTGTAGAACAGCTATATATTCACTATTAATACCTTCATATTTCAATTGTGCATTTAATTTCATGCCACTAAGACTGACCACTTATTATTATAATGCAGTAATGCTATTAATGACTCCGGAATTGCACCATCATTTCTAACGTTTTTGTCAGATTCTGAAATCTTATTTAGTACTTCTCTTCACTGCAACACTTGATGAAATTGCTGATGCCCTGCTGCCATCTCAAAGCCAGTGAGGTGCATAGACACATTACTGTTACTTACAGTCATTTAATTAAAATAAGCAAATGCTAAACAATCTATCGTTAAATTCTACTGATGGCAAATTACATATATCTGACATAGCATAGCACAGCTCTGGGGTTTAATTCCCATCAAGGGTAAGAACATCATGCTAAACCAATAAGAGTCTTTGGTCAAGGCTCCTGACACTGCATTCACCTACCTTTGTAATATGACTAGAACTGTAAATAGCTTTGGGTTATAGCATCTGCCAGAAGCCAATGTAAACATAACTGTGTACACAAGTGACTGATATTTACTGTGATGTTCGTGCTCAGTCCCAAAAGGTGCTGATGTCTGTTACTTGTCTCCAGCCTCTGCACAAAATCAGTAAATTTGCAGACTCATTTCATTTAACTCCTCTTCTCAGCTCAGGTGACAATGTGCTGTGAATGTTAATGAGAGCTGGGCTGGACAATCTCTGGGCTCTGCCCCACCCCCCCTCACTGCCCACTGCCTCTCACTCACTCAACACCCAGCACATCCCCAGGGCAGAGCTTTGCATTTCTCCATACAGTCACCACTGCACTGGGCTGGAACATTCGCCACCAGAAAAACACAGATAACAGAGAAACGCAGTGAGTCAGTGACCCCTGCAGTATCTCAGTGGAAGAGAGGCTGCCGTCACACAGCAACCATGCATCAGGACACAGGGGCCAGCAGCAAGTCTGAAAGAAAGCTCCTCTACCATAAGAGGAAGCGTAAATAAAAAGCTTTACATCTGCATTGAAATAATGCATGAGTGGTAATAAGCACAACACTGCAATAGCAATATCATAAACATGTCATGGCAGGTGGATTATCATCACTGCCAAATCAAAACACTGTATCTGTAAAAGGCAATGTTACATGAGACAAGAAAAATATGCTTTAATTTTAAAGTAAGTCAATTTAAGATAAATTTTCTCCAAATATATTTGCTTTTCTATTCATACATTTAAACACTACTTAACTGTGAAATTTACAATTTTATTTAAACCCTATTTCCAAAAAGCTGGGATGCTGTGCAAAATTAAAATATGCTCTAGTCTGTTTGCATGCTCTAAACTGGTCTAACGTTTTTGCAAAGCCCCTCTGTCTGTAATAAGATTCATTATACACCTCAGCCCACATTTTCTCTAAAATGAAGGGTATTTTTTTGTAGTTGTTTCCTTTTCCTTCTTCTTCTCCTCTTGTAAAAAGACATTTCACTGATTTCAGAAACTTGCTACGAGGATTTGATGGCATTCCACCATAAGAACAACCTGATTATTGAGACAAAATAAATTAATAAGATAGAGATAGACTGCTGTTCTCTGCAGTGGGGGCTGAAGAAACAATCTACACCAAAATATTTTCCTCACCACCAGCCTTTCCCAGAGTCCAAACACTAGGCTGAGGTTATTTTCTCTGACGGTCTATAAATATTTCACGTGGCCATGTGACTAGACACTTTTAATGGAAGGTTCCAATGCCATTGTTATCCTGCCCACTGATGAGCCCCCAATATTACCTCTGCAGTTCTTTCTAGAAATGACTAATGCTTTGTAGTGTATGACTCTATCTCTCTCTCTCTCTCTCTCACACACACACATACACACTCCCAGTTTCTCTCTTTCATTCTCTCTCTCTCTCTCTCTCTCACACACACACACTCCCAGTTTCTCTCTTTCATTCTCTCTCTCTCTCTCTCTCTCTCTCTCCCTCTCACACACACACACAAACAGGTTCTCTCTTTCATTCCATCTCTCTTTCAGTCTCTCTCTCACACACACACTCCCAGTTTCACTCTTTCATACTCTCTCTCTCTCTCTCTCACACACACACTCCCAGTTTCACTCTTTCATACTCTCTCTCTCTCTCTCTCACACACACACACACACACTCCCAGGTTCTCTCTTTCATTGTTTCTCTCTCTCTCTCTCTCTCTCTCTCTCTCACACACACACACACACATACACACACACACACTCCCAGGTTCTCTCTTTCATTGTTTCTCTCTCTCTCTCTCTCTCTCTCTCTCTCTCTCTCTCTCTCACACACACACACACACACACACACTCCCAGTTTCTCTCTTTCATTCTCTCTCTCTCTCTCTCTCACACACACACACACACACACCCAAGTTCTCTCTTTCATTCCTTCTCTCTCTCTCTGTCTCTCTCTCACACACACACTCCCAGTTTTACTCTTTCATTCTCTCTCTCTCTCTTTCTCTCTCTCTCTCTCTCACACACACACACACACACACACACACTCCCAGGTTCCCTCTTTCATTGTTTCTCTCTCTCTCTCTCTCTCTCTCTCTCTCTCTCTCTCTCTCTCAGGCCCGCTTTTCCCTTTTTATTCCTTACAGTTCATCTCTCGTCCTTTTGTAATCCATCTGTTGTGCTCATTAGAACCCACTGTATCCTTTTCATGTTTCAATGAACAGGCAAGTTTTGTCATAGCCTCAGAAACTGAAGTAAACTGTGCCAGTGGGAAAAATTCAACATGCACTACTATATATCATTCTTGTAATGTTTAATCTTTTTATCGCTGTACAAAGCATCAATATTCTGACTATTGTTCTTGTTCTAAAGTCTCCTACCTCTGACGTTTCCTTGGGGCCATTCTCTTTTATTCCATTCTCTGTTGTGTTTAGCTGCAGGGTCACCTCATAGCACTCCTGAATATCTGTAAAGCATAGAATAACGATATTATCATGGGAAACATATGATTTATTCTTCGTGCTTCACAGCTGGAATAAAGCTTGCATGTGTAGTGTAACCTATGGTAAACCATTTGAAGTATATGGCCACATATGAAAAATGGTTTGAGATTAGCCTAGTTCTCAAAGTACTAAACAGTATCGTGTTTAACCAAAGCAACAAAGGCCAAGCCTCACAGCAACGCCAAAATACAGGTGCAAAATTCCATCAGTGAAATGTTACAAGGTCAAGAACAAAGTCAGCTTTTGGCTCAAGCTGAGCATCACTCTGCCATTGTAGAGGCCTATATATATCCTCCAGTAGCTCAATCCAAATTTCCTGCCCATACCAAGTTTAGAGGGCAGCAGCAGTAACACTCACTTAGAGGCTGTTAATGTGACTCACTGCTGATAACACTGTGAAGTACACAGTGCATTCCTCAGCTTTAGAATCATCACTGCTGTCATTCGTGCAGGTCACAGAGATTCTAACTAGCAATGTTAATGACCCAGAACTAAAACAATAACACTTAGTGCAAACTGAAAGAAATTTCATTTGACATAACTATTTTGTTCTGTACTCCATATAACAGAATGCCATACAGAATGCCAGCTGAAACAGTAGGTTGCCTATTCAAAGAAGATGGCTACTCTGAGCCAACTAGTGAAGGCCCTGGTGAAGGAGATATACTCATTCATTCATTCATTCATTATCTGTAACCACTTATTAAATTCAGGGTCGCGGTGGGTCCAGAGCCTACCTGGAATCATTGGGCGCAAGGCGAGAATACACCCTGGAGGGGGCGCCAGTCCTTCACAGGGCAACACAGACACACATTCACACCTACGGACACTTTTGAGTCGCCAATCCACCTACCAACGTGTGTTTTTGGACTGTGGGAGGAAACTGGAGCACCCGGAGGAAACCCACGCAGACACAGGGAGAACACACCACACTCCTCACAGACAGTCACCCGGAGCGGAAATCGAACCCACAATCTCCAGGTCCCTGGAGCTGTGTGACTGCGACACTACCTGCTGCATAACCGTGCCGCCCAAGGAGATATACTGTTCATCTTAATAGAAAAAAAATCTGGCATAACACCCAGTCTTGCACGATTGTTAGGAGTACCAGATCCACTCAAATCCAGTTAGTCTTGACCTTTTCCTTCTTTATACAAATGGATTATGCAATATTTAACATCCTCAGAAATATTATGGGGAAAAAAAAGATACAGAACTTGACTGGAAATGAAAGAAAAGTGGTCTCTAACTTTATGTACAGTCCTGAAAAAGCATGTCCAAGCATTTTACTAGATATGAAAACTGCAAAGGTGCTATGAAAATGATGAAAAATGAACCTGTTGTTATAGTGCATCACTCACATGTGTAACATTAAACCAGCAGTGTACATCTTATCTTTATAAGAGTCCACTGAAGGCCTGAAATGAGTAAGAGTGATAAACTCCCTCTCTTTCTCTCACTCTCTCTCCCATTCCCACCACTAGGCCATGCTGTTCAGCCTCTGCACTGCTTGATGTAGAGGATCATAACCAAACATTATTGCTTTTGCCATTCACCCTTTTTATTTCAGCTGTGTATCTTTCCCGCACTTGCCCTCCGCTCATCTCTATTCATCACCTCTCGGGTCGTTAACTGTCCAGGGCCTGTGGTCACCAATTGAGGGGCAGCCATTTGAAGACAATTGGGAGAGACAATACTGCTGATGTCACACAGACTCACAGTGCAAGCCACACACAGACCCAGCTCTAATGGCACAGTGTGCTGCTTGTCCAAAGTGGAGCACAGTCTCATTACTAATAACATGCACATGCTCCATTACAAAGAAAAAAAGAAGTGTAGCCAGGAAAAAAGAAATATGTTTTAAAATGAACTTTTTGAGGTATCTGTGGGATCTGATTGATGGTGTGTGTGTGTGTGTGTGTGTGTGTGTGTGTGTGTGTGTGCATGAGGGGGTGTTAGGGGCATGTCGGTGTCCCACTGGGGTGCAGTGGGAAAGACAGTAGAAGAATGGGGCGATGTGACTCATCATGGCTGTGTCTGTGTGAGTCTGTGAGAGTGGGAAGAGAACAGTGTGTGGGAGGTAGTTATGTTGCCCGGCTGGTCAGACACAGATGAGAGAGAAAGAAAGAGAGAGAGAGAGAGAGAGAGAGAGAGAGAGAGAGAGAGAGAGTGAGAGAGAGAGAGTGAAAACACAGTAACTAAAGTGCAACCTAAGTGATGAAGGCCCAAAACTAAACGATGCTCACTTATAAAACATCCAGATTTATAATGAATGGAAATGTTTAAGTGTGTCAGACAGAAACACCTCCTCATTTACTAAACTTCTCAGAGCTGTCTCACAGGACAGAGGCAATAATGATGTATGGAAATTGTATCTGTACACTGAGAATAAATTCAGCCGTAATTGCAACAGAGACCGCAGCAAAACAGACAATGGCACTGGTTCATCATCCTCGCTTTTGCTCCACTGCTTTTCTTATTCTCATCCTCTGAATCTTTCACATAAACCTTCAAAAACTAAACGCCCCAATTTCTCTGCTAACGCTAATAAATATTCAATGAATAAAGGTTTAAAATTGCAAAAGCTGTTCAGTTCAACGTGTTAATGCTGTCTCCACAAGCGTATTTTCAAGCACCTATTTTAAAGCATGAGGCTTTCTTTTTTTATATAATATGTAAATATTGTTAAGGACATTTTTTTTAATGATGTGACACCTGAATACTTACATCGGCAGCAGCTGATCCCTGGCCATTCATGCTAAAACTATAAAAGATGTGTTCAGCTCTGGCTGCTTTCTGAATGAGGCCAAATACAGACCAGCCCATCAGAAGAGAGCTCATTTGCATATCTCAGACCCAAATCTGAGTACAATAGTCAGGTAAATATTAAGGTACATAAACATATATAAGACTGAATCCCTGTAAAACAAGTGAAAAACAAGAAAATATAGGGTACAGGGCATTTCAATGAAGAAAAATATGCTTAAATCAAACTGCTCTGGAAAACTTTCCCACAGACAATTGAATCCTAGAAGACCTCATGAATTCCTGGCCACAGAACTACAAATTTATCCAGCCCTCTAAAAAAATGCAAAACTGCACAGCTCCCACCACATTTCTGCAGAACTGCTTTATTTGCATGGCCCTGGTCCTTGTAAGCCACACTTTATTTATTTATTTATTTATAGCTAACTTTAAGACATTTCATGATATGCTTTTGTGTTTTAAAGGCTCTCTCCCATGAAAATGTTTATTTAAACTTGTGAACAGTTCTGTGATGTTTATTCGCTCGAAGAAGTGTCATGTGTGAAATAAGCAGTCAATGTAATAGCTGAGAATTTCCACTTTGAAAATGCAGGGTTCAAACGACAGACTCCAGAATATGTATTCGGACAGCCAGGGATTCTTACATCATACACCTAAGGAAATAACCCCATCAGCTTGTGGGGCCGGGCTTTCAAGCTGCAGTCAAATAGTTGAGGGGTGGGTGGAAACAGAGGAGGGGACTAATTCCATATTCATAGCTGAGTGTACTAAAGGAAGGTGTAAAGATATACTTAAGCCACTTTTAAGACATTAAAAACGTGATGTTCAAATTAAGTTAGAGCTATAGAGTTTTCAGTGAAAATACAGCTCCAAAACAATCTAAAAATGCATTTCCAAAGCAGGGATGCTATGATAGAGGTCGCTACAGCACCTCATTTGAAAGAGCTGCATGCTCTCTTGTGTTTATGTGTGTTTTGGGAACAAGGGGATGAGTCTGCTGTTAAGGGAACCTTTGTTCAAAATTGTGCAATCATGCAGAAACGCCCAATCAAGCCTTCTGTCCATCCTCTCTCCCTTCCAGAGAGCACAGAGTTTGGCTTGTTGCAAGACCTTGCACTGTTTTTACATACATTTACCATAATTACAACTTCAGCGATGGTAAACTTTCAGTCTTACTAAGTAGAACGAAAACAGATGGACATTATGAGCTGCAGGATTCAGCGCAACTTATTGGTGTACAGTCTCCGTATTTCAAATTCTATTACATTGAACAACCATTATATTTATTGAGGATATTTATCTAACATTAGTTCTCCTATAAACAGATTTCCTGCCTGTAAAACACTTATGTATTTTATTATGATTAATACATCACAAATTAAAGACAAAAATGTGTTTACAATGACATTTACTTGGTTGTGCCGTGTGTGAAACAGAAATGAATAAAAACACCATTATGTTTAATAACAATTTTACATTTAAAACCTACAAACCATTGCTACGTAACAGAAGATCCAGATCCTTAGAGAGAGCACACAGATCAAGTGATAGAGAAACATATCATGTAGAAATATTTCGTTCCAGTTTCTTAACACTGGTCACCACCTCAGAGTCGATGCTGATTAAAACCACATGTTTCTCAAAGCAGGGCCTTATTTGACCCCATTTTTTTCCTCTAACTGAGCTACATATATAAGCTCTCCTCCAATGTACGGAATCGCTCAGAAAAAGGGAAAGAACACCCAGCCTGAAGAAAGACTGGAACGAAGGGCTGAAGCCATGCTCTGTTTGTTTTCAGTGGATCTACCGTAAATGTCAGCCTTGCACATTCCACTAACAATCCCGGCTCTTTCCGGAATGTGTGGAATCCTTATCCGCTTATTTTACTGAGTTTTGGGCTGGAATTATCATGTGTAGTTCCTAAATCTTTGTTTCAAAAGCTGAAATACGATGCAACTGTGAAATCCATTAAGAACGGTGTAGTAAAGAACTACAGGAGAACATCATTTAAATTATTATAACACACAGAACTTACAAAGAGTTACAAAGGTGTTAAGGCATTATACAAGTCAAAATAATATATTTTCATTGTCATCTCCAAAACATGACATCACTGAAATAGAAAAAAATGTCCTTTGTTAATTTTTATTGTCAATTATTTTTTTTTTTATGTAAAAAAATAAAAATACTTTTGTTCTGACCATATAGTAATTTATTAGTCTAATTCTGTGTTTGTTATTATGGTTCCAGTTACACCACACTTAAATATTATGGTTCTTCAAGGGGAAAATTGTCCTATAAAGAACCCTATACACATGAAGAATAATTTGCATGTGAAGGGGTTCTTCAGATTGATAGAGAATGTGCTACAGATGGTTCTATATAGCACCATTTAGAAAAGGATTCTATATGACACTAAAAATGTTCTATATAGTTCTCTAAAGAACCTTTGTAGAACTATCATTTTTAGGAGTGTAGTGTAGCTAATATTTCAGTCCAACAGGTGCAGGGATCACATGGGATTTTAAAGGGAAAATCAGTCCCTCTCATCACTACAGATTCATAGCAACCCACATTAAACTAACACCCAGCCTGAGACACGACGCCCAGGGCAGTATTCCCACCACTGCTGCAGGAGTAGCAGCCTTATACTGAACCCTGACTACAGTGTGAGCTACTAATTAACATAACCACACAGCCATATGTTGATGGAAATTACTTCTTTCCTTCATAGAGCAAAACTAAGTAAGTTATGATGCAATTTCACAGACGACAAAAACACAAGACAAGACAGAAGACAAAAGAAAAGAGGGTTGTGATACAGTAAAACACACCAATCAACCATAACAGTATAATCACCTCTGTTTCTACACTCTGTCGCAGAGCTGTCTCAGCTCTACTGACCACACAGGAGCACTTGTAGCTCTACAGTTACAGCTATATAAAATTGTTGTACTATAGCTACTATAGTTACAGCTTTTACTGTTCTTACACACAATTCATTAAAACGATTAAATGTCAGGCTGCCCGGTTGTTTGCACGAGTTACAAACTGAGTGAACAAAATGAACTAAATGTTACATCAGCAGTGGATATATGACCTTCTGTAACTTTTATCACAGCACAGCTGGATTCTTTGAAGACTGATTGATTACAGTGTAACTAAAATACAGTCTATGTCTGTGCTGAAAAAAGAGATAGACTGTTACAAAGTTAAAAAAAATAATAAAAAAGTCCTTAGAAACTGTTTTTTCTATGTGATGTATGCTAAAGTCTTTGGGCTCTAGAAAAAAATGAACCAGACACAAATGTGTCCTGAGACATGATTCACACAGAGACAAATCTTACCTAAGAGGGCCTTAAACAGCTGGCTGCTAAAGATAGCAGAAACCTTTCCCACACTGGTCTTCAGAGCCTGCTCCTCTGGGCTGGTCAGACTGGCCTGATATTGCTTCAGGAGCCCAACAGCTCGCTCAGTGTCTGTACATAACGAGAATAAACTTCACTATACACCCTCACTGCTTATACCTTCAAAAATGATGTTTCATGTGTCAAAGTCTCCTGCTCAGACAGCATTCCACTGAAAGTAAGTATTAATAATGTGTCCCTTCATTTCTGCAGTAACAGGTTCTGCTCTTCTAAAAAGGCTTTAGACTCGATTTTGGAACATTTCTGTGAGGACTTGGTTATTCAACCACAAGAACACCAGTGACATCAATTACTGGTGTTAAGTAAGTAGTTCTGAATCACAAAAAAGACACATCCCAAAGGTATGACATAGAGTAGTTCCAGTGCTCTACACCCCTCTAGCTCACAAGTTTTATTGAGCATGGTGACCTTATAGGTTCACGCGCAGCCATTCGAAAACATCCCATTTCATCAAACTAGGGTGACCAGATCTGATATGACCAATTAAATGTTTAGAGAGAAGGTTATCGACCAATAACGGTAGCGCTACAGTCAGACCATCCAATCAGAAGATTTTAGGCTACTTCACCACGCCCCCTTTACACTCAAGCGAACCAATCGGAGTAGGGGAGGGCGGGACTAGTTTGTGAACGAAACTTCTCGAAGTTCTATGTACGCTCTAGAAAAACAAAATCCCGGACGTTTGTGAAATTCCGCCGGACATTTTTTTAAGTCTAAAAAAGAGGACATGTCCGGGTAAAAGAGGACGTCTGGTCACCCTATATTAAACTACTATAATTAATTATTTTGATTATTATCACAGTGCAAATATTTTATTTTATTAATGTCAGAAACCCATGCCAAGAGTAAAGCAAAACTGTAACTAATTAAATTTTATTTAGATTTACCAATATGTCACTACTGTCAGCTTTTTTAATATGGAAGACACTTGGGTTCCTTCATTTGGAATGGGCAAAATAAAAAGCCTTAAAACTGATTATCAACTACTACTGTAAATGCACCGTGAGAGTGATAAATAGTTGTTTTTTAAACCAAAACACTGAACGATTTAGAGACACAAGTTAACAATTTGAGTAAAGACAACAATCTTATCCCAGTAAACATTTAGCCGTTGATTCAACGTTGAAATAACGTAATGACTGACGTCTAATCAACGTTCTCTTAAGGTTGAAAATGAAAGTTGAAAAGACGTCCAAACACAGACATTGAAAAGACGATTATTAGACGTATTTTGGACGTCCATTGACGTTATTAATTGGTCCCGAAATAAAACGCGTTTTGAATGTCCACTGACGTTATCGATTGGTCACCAATTAACTAACTTATTAAGATGGAATTTGGACGTCCATTGACGTTTAAAATATGTCCTTGACGGACAGACTACTTTTAGACCTATTTTGAACGTCCAGGGACGTTCCTTGTTTACTGGGATACATCCCCCAAAAAATCTAACTTCCTTGTACAAATGTAATTTTAAGTACGTGAACGACATTTTTGACATTTTTACACTTCACAGCATGCATATTAAAAATGGAAAAACGGGTGGAATTCCACGTAACTTTGCCAAATTCTGACAGAATACTCCTAAGTGACACACTCCTCACACCACAAGGTATGAGTTAGACTCAGAAGATGGGTGTAACAGTGAAATCACAGAGAGACTAACGGTAACAATACAATATTTCTAGAAGCTTCACAAAGCGCTCAGTGAGTTTGAGGAGAAATTAAACGAAGTTGTCAACAGCTCCAAGAAATGTACTTCCTGTTTCCCAAGGGATTTTCCCGATTACGAAGTCACAATGTCACTTTTGGAGTCACTGGGGAAGATTCAGTATAAACACCTGAACGAGGAATTCAGTTCTTATGAGGCAATGCAGCGTCAATGAACGGCTACCAATGTTAATAAAACGAGATACACAAAGTTATTGTAACGGAATACCACGCACTTACCGTACTTATGGACCATTGTGAAGTTTGAGTTAGTTTTATACTCCACGACTTCAGTGCTTGTTGTTCCAAGCGGTTTCATTTGACGTTTCGATTTTTCTCTCAGTTCCTCTGAATTTGTTTGGTCGCTTGTTGTCTTTTCGTTTGGACGAAGTGTCTCGGTTCTTTTGGAGAGGAGATGCGTTGTGGCCGTTTAATAACAGTGTCATAAGTTCCTCAGAGAGGGGAGGGGGGGTGGTGGCGGTTGAAGGCGGTGCAGTTCACTACACTCTGGTAGAACTAAATAAACTTTACGCTGGCAATCTCTGCTTAAGGGGCTGGTTCACTGGTGTCCTAAAATGTCTATCCATACCTCATTACTTTAACAGGACAGCGAATAGGCGGGAGAAGAAACTGTAAACTGACCAGACGTCCTCATCAATAGTTCGCTATTTCACTGCTGAGCTGAGGATAGAAACTTGTCTCCCATTGAATCTCAACTTGTGAACGTCTCGTTCCAATGGAGCCGGTTCGTTTCAGTGAACTGAATCATAAAAACTGAGCGTTTTGAATCATCTGTACACGGCTCTGTCCCAATCCTTGCAGCAAGCCCTCTTTGAAGTACACACTTTTGCGAAAATATCGAAGGAAGAGCAAAGAGCTTTTAAGCTTACTGACAGTTAAACTTCATGGCTACTTTTTAAACGAAGCATACTGGTAGTATATTGTTGCTGGAACATTTCTATGAGATGTTGTGATGTTGGACGGCTATTGTTCCAGATCACCGATACTGTAACCTATACCAAATGAATTGGATATATAAATGAAATAGCATTCGAGAATAACTGAACTGTTCAATCGAACAAGGAGTCGGTTCATTAAACCGAAAAAAAAACTCTCATCACAATGTGTTTAAAGGTGCGGACCCGAGGTCGAGATTGTTTTGAGGAATCGTCTGCCACCTACTGGAGAAATTTCAGTAATGCTGTTAGATTCAAGTTTTATTGTCACATGAGTAAACCTGTTACACCGAACAATAAAATTCCTTACACTATAATGCTTCTGTTCTGGCTTAGGGTATGATTCATTTAAATATATAAATACAGGAGGTCCTCGGGTTACGTCAGTCCTGAGTTACGATGTTTCGTGGTTACGACACATCTCCCATTTACTGTATAAAGCCTTGTTTCGACTGAAGTGGGTTTGCGTCGTAAACGTCGTAACGCGAACTTCGTGTGTGGTGTGCGCGGCGGAAGAATACACGGTTGCGCGGCTCGGGACCGAGGAGGATAGGTGTTAGGATAGGATAAGTGCTTACAGTAAGTTATTTACGTACAGTATCTACATATGTTCCGACTTACACCGAAAATCGGTTTACGACGCGACGTAGGAACGGATCAACGTCGTAAGTCGAGGACCCCCTGTATAAAAATAAGAAAAATGAAAAGTAAAGAATAATTAAGAAATTAATAATTATACATGCATATCGTCAATGTCCAAAGATAAACATGTATCTCCAAAATAGTAACTTTATAGGAAAAGGGGGGGGGGGGGGGTCTTTCAGTGGAAATAAAAATAAAAACACTTTGTTCCAATTAATTTTGGAGTATATTTTGGTCCATTCATTGTGACATTTTCACACAGTATGAAGTCAACTGGTGTAAAAAAAGGCCTTTAAGATTGTTATATTAAAGGTAAAGTTAATTAAATCCTGAATAGGGTTGGGGTGGGTGTGGATTCTATGCAGAATAATTGAGTGCAACCCAGTAAACAATTAGCCGTTGATTCAACGTTGAAATAACGTAATGACTGCCGTCTAATCAACGTTCTCTTAAGGTTGAAAATGAAAGTTGAAAAGACGTCCAAACACAGACATTGAAAATACGACTATTAGACATATTGTGGACGTCCATCGACGTTATTAATTGGTCCCGAAATAAATTACTTGTATAAAACGCGTTTTGAACGTCCACTGACGTTATCGATTGGTCACCACTTAACTAACTTATTAAGATGGATTTTGGACGTCCATTGACGTTTAAAATATGTCCTTGACGGATAGACTACTTTTAGACCTATTTTGAACGTCCAGGGACGTTCCTTGTTTACTGGGAATGTACTCGGAATGCAGAGAAGAGAAATATCTAATTCCTTATTATTATTATTATTATTGTGCAGTTTTGATATTTAATGTAACTTTATACATGTTCCTCCTCAGTTTCTTAAAAAAATTACTCTTAAATTCACTTTGCATGCATATGCATGTTTAAATGTGTTTTTAAATAAGGCTATTTTTCAAAAATATTTTTTTGGGTTTGTTTTCTGTAAAAGGGTGTCACAACTTCATGGCACTGAGAAAATGTGGGTCCCAGGCTGAGACCAGTTGAGAATTCCTGCTCTAAGTACAATGTGATGTGTGGATATAAGGATCAACGCTCCCTTATTCCCCTCATTCTCCAGCCCTTAATTTCCCTGTGGGGATCGTACCGGCAATTATCCATTCCCAAGCCTGCATTTCCACTGCCCCCTAAATGATACTGTGATTTTAAAATGATGACAAAACACTAAGCCTCTTCCCCTCCTTCTCTGAGATGTTAAGGCATTGTAAAATTAAATAACTATTTTGTAGCACAGCAGGTGGCGCTGTGACTCTGAGTGAATAAGTTTGGGTGCTATTTCAAATCCTTATATGGAGTAGAGAATGGTACAAGAGTAGTCTGTGGGGATGACATTGTATGTCCTGTTTCATTGCTGTAATTACTGTTGCTTCTCATGGATAAAATATCCACGTACAATGGCTGTACAATGATCCTGGGTTGATATTTCAGCTTTTAAATGAATAATTTACAAACTAGCTACTCTACACTTACTAGCCCTGACGTTAAATCCGCCTCATTGTGCATTTTACCAGCTACACTAACCAAAGAGGAGCACTTTGTTTTTCCACAGTTATTAAATGTTGTCCATGTTGCTCTGTATATTTTTTCACATCCCATTTCACCCTGTTCTTCAATTATCAGGGCCCCCAAAGAACCACCACAGAGCAGGGTATGATATGAGCTTTGGAAGACTCTCAGTGCTGAAGTGGTCACGGTGTGTTAGTATGTGTAGACACAAGTATTACTGCTGGAGTTTTTAAAACCCTCAGTGTTGCAGATGGGCTGAGATTAAGGCACGAAGCAAAAACAATCAACTCAGCATCATCCTGTGGACACTGTGGAAAGAATAACAAACACAGAAAGACAAACACAAGCTCTGCAATAACAGATGAGCTAGTGTCTCTAACTTTACATCTAAAAGGTAGGTATGTCTAGGAGTGGACAGTGCAGAACAAAACTGCGTATGATCCATTCGTACCAGCGAAGAAAAAAGTACACAACTGGTATGTCTTCTAAACATGTTAAATCTGTGAATGTAGTTTCCAGTAGCTTGTAACTACCCCGTTGATATTCTGTTTCAAAAGACACTAAACCTACAGTCCCAATTTAAACAACTGTGATTTTCAGAAACTCGATTGAATAAATCTGAATAAAGTGCCTAGAGATAACCTGCACTAAAATCAACTAGATAGTAGTCATAAAAAGCTATGAGCAACAACAGGAGGCATTGTGTGTGATCTATATCAACTCCATCTTGAAAAACAAAAATTTGGGAAATGCAGGTAGTTTGATATTCTGTTCAGATATTTTGCTTAGACGAATACAGACTGGCACCAAGCACACACTGGACGTTCTGGGAAATTTTAAAAGGCTATTACCAAAGAAGTCACAACAAAACTGAATGCATTCAGTCTAGGATTTGCTGAGATAGCAAAATGTGGCTTCTTATATTAAACAAGAATTAGCCAATTTTCCACCTGTAAAACTGCTAAATGATTTCTGAGCACAAATGACATAGCATTAGTGGCAGAATGAAACCGGGGGTTTGCCTCACGTGTCTCAGAGTAAGCATGTGTTTGCCTCCTAAGAATACAAGGGAGATTCACTGAAAGAGTGGAATTGGAGACCACTAAAACTTGTGGGGAAATTTCAGCTACCTAGGATTAAAAAGAAAAAACCCTGCAACATTTGGTATACTCAGTTCCCAAAAGATTATACATTTTCTTAAAATGGAACAGTCATGTGTCCTGGTAAAGGCATTAATTCATTTTAGATTCGTTTATATTTACAAAATACAAACATTTGGTCTTTGAAAACAATATAAATATTTTCTTTGAACTTTTGTTAATGGTTCAAAAGAATTCACAAAGGAATTATTCTTGGTTTTTATTGCATGTTACAGAATTGGTGTTTTTGTCACGGTATACATACACCCTCATGTCTGTCACAAAGCCCAGATAAATAGGGAGGGATTTGTCAGGAAGGGCATCCGGCGCAAAACTGTGCCAAATCGATAATGCGGATCAGTTGATTCGCTGTGGCAAACCCTGATGGGTGCAGCCGAAGGAAGAAGAAGAAGACACATATGTCTTCATATGTAATGTAATATAACTCAACAATTAAAACAAGTTGGGTGGCATGGTGGCGCAGCAGGTAGTGTCGCAGTCACACAGCTCCAGGGACCTGGAGGTTGTGGGTTCGATTCCTGCTCTGGGTGACTGTCTGTGAGGAGTTAGTGTGTTTTCCCTGTGTCTGCGTGGGTTTCTTCCGGGTGACTGTCTGTGAGGAGTGTGGTGTGTTCACCCTGTGTCTGCGTGGGTTTCCTACGGGTGACTGTCTGTGAGGAGTTGATGTGTTCTCTCTGTGTCTGTGTGGGTTTCCTCCAGGTGACTGTCTGTGAGGAGTGTGGTGTGTTCTCCCTGTGTCTGCGTGGGTTTCCTCTGGGTGACTGTCTGTGAAGAGTGTGGTGTGTTCTCCCTGTGTCTGCGTGGGTTTCCTCCGGGTGACTGTCTGTGAAGAGTGTGGTGTGTTCTCTCTGTGTCTGCGTGGGTTTCCCCCGGGTGCTCCAATTTCCTCCCACAGTCCAAAAACACACACTGGTAGGTGGATTGGCGACTCAGAAGTGTCCGTAGGTGTGAGTGTGTGTTTGTCTGTGTTGCCCTCTGAAGGATTGGCGCCCGCTCCAGGGTGTATTCCCGCCTTTCGCCCAATGATTCCAGGTAGGCTCTGGACCCACCGCGACCCTGAACTGGATAAGCGCTTACAGATAATGAATGAATGTAGAAAAAAAAGAAAACTACAGCCATCAGTTCAAGTTGAATATTATTCTGAAAGTCTAGGTGAAGGGGTCAAGGAGAAAAATATTTGGGCAAATATGAGCCAGGCCTTTATGTTCCTCAGGTATCAGTGTTTTTTTTTATTATAACTTCCCTTAGATTAAAATTTTGTCCATTCTCTTTCAAATAGCAGCATCATAAATTGTGACTTGAGGTGAGATCTGTATTTCCTTGTGGTTCTCAGCTGACTCATGTGTTATATGAGAGGTTTTTAAACTGTGGGTTGTAACCCATTGCTGGGTGAATGGATGACCGGAGAAAGCTAAATCAAAGCACATTTCTTCACTCTGGTGTCATGCAATTATTATTTAATTATTTGTATGACTTTTGGTGTTGTTTTTTTCCTGATATACAGAAAAATGAATGATCTGTTTGATTAAGGGGTTAGAGGTGTTTATACAATCACTCATCTTCTGTAACTGCTTCACCCTGATCAGACAAGTGGTGGGTCCAGAGCCTCCTTGGAATCATTGGAGCAAGGCAGGAACACACCTTGGACAGTCTTCTAGTCCATCAGGGGGTATCACAAACTCCTGGGAAGACATTCAGACAGCCTGTGTTTTTCAAATCTGGAAGGAAATTATAGCAGCTAAAGGAAACCCATGCAGACCTGAGGAGAGCACACCAACCTCCTCATAGGTAGCAACCCTGGGGCTGTGTGGCAGTGACAGTATCTGCAGTGTCATATGTATGTGTTGTTTATCTTTATAAATAATTTGGTGGTTCTTAGGATAAAACAGTAACTCTGGAATGAAGACATTTTATAAGTCTCGTGGTATATGTGCTTCAGTCCCCATTCTTTTTTTGTTCACTTTTCTTGTTCATTGTGCATATTGCATCATGTACAACACAAGTGACCACTTTGGTGAGAAACACAGTATGTTTAAAAAATTATATACACACTCCTTCAACCACCGGAAAAAGTTTAGATGGTCAGTTTATTGCAGTAGTGATTCAGTTTCTAGGAGAGTTTCAGGATATGGCACTTTACTTTGGCACTTTCACCCAACCCTTTGGAGAACTGGAAAATCCTTTATCGTAGCATTTGAATGTGGTGCAGTTTCTAAATGTGATTATGTGGGAAACTCTTTGTACGTATGATTGTGAGTAGCTGAGTGACTGAATGAGTTCTATGAGACGTTTTTCATCTAAAATGCTTAAAAACCAAGCATAACTGCAAGGTTGTTTATTTTTTTATATAAGATGTATCTTTGGAATCATAGCAGGTATTAATATAATAATTAGAATATAGTTTTTTTAGTCAATTGTTGGAAAAATTTGAGCTAAGCATTGATGACTGTGTTCATGTCCTTCACTTACTAATGCAGGGAAGCATTTTTTTTTCCTTATTCATGTGTAAAAACTGAAATCAGAAAATGCTGATACATGTTTATCTTTATACAGTGACAAAACCTTCATTTATGGCCCTCTGGCCTTTGGATAAGGACTATACCTGTGCCAACTCTTGCGTGTGTTTCGTGTGTTTATCTGATGAGGTTTTGTAAAGAAACTGTGACAGTATCAATGATTATATGCGGGCTCACTGGTGTTAGTTTTTCCAAATAAGAGAAGTAAAAAAAGCATAAAAAACTTGTCTTTTCATCATCCTTTTTAGAATATTGTTGCTGTTGAGAGACATCATCTCAAAACCTTATCCAAACAAGGAACACAAGTGTCTTTGATGCAAAGCACTGACTAGCACACCTTGTGGAGCAGGTCCTAAGTATGAGTGTGAGTTTGTATTCTTTACTAGTGAATGTGGTACATGGAGTTTTTCAATTGTTCATTCATTCATTCATTGTCTTTAACCGCTGATCCAGTTCAGTCGCGGTGGGTCTGGAGCCTACCTGGAATCACGGTGCACAGCGTTTTCAAATTGTAACAAACAATAAAAACAACAGCATTAAGGCAGCAGAATTGCCTTTGATTTATATTTGGTTTAATGCAGACAAAATAACCATTTTTATTACAAGACTATTTTAACCTCTATGTCAACTATAGTATCTCATTCATAAACCAGTCCAGGCCCCACTTGGAACCACTGCTTATAACTTCAGCATGTAAAGGGTTTTAACCTGCTACAGGCTGATTTGACAGATATAGGTAAATAGACTACATGTTATTATTGATTGATTCATTCATTCATTATCTGTAACCCTTATCCAGTTCAGGGTCGCGGTGGGTCCAGAGCCTACCTGGAATCATTGGGCGCAAGGCGGGAATACACCCTGGAGGGGGCGCCAGTCCTTCACAGGGCAACACAGACACACACACATTCACTCACACCTACGGACACTTTTGAGTCGCCAATCCACCTGCAACGTGTGTTTTTGGGCTGTGGGAGGAAACTGGAGCACCCGGAGGAAACCCACGCAGACACAGGGAGATGGGTGTACTCAATATCATTTATTTACACAACAATGAAAATGTCTGCCTGAAAACATACAAAACAGATTCAATGAAATAAATGTTAAAAAACAAATAAAATGACATTAACATATTATACAAGAATGATAAATGCTCTATTTGTAAATGTACAAAGGATTACAGTTAATGTCTATTATAAAACCTTTTGTTTCTGAAAATGCACACTGTACATCACACTGGCCCAGATACAAAATGGCAGTGCCAATTTACAGCTCATATATTCACAGTGTTTATAGCACTCCTCTCAGGAAAAAAAAAATACACAAAAGCTTGTCTATCCACTTCTGACATTATTTGAAAATACCAGCTACTCAAAACGCTGTGTTAAACATTTATGAGGAATAGACAATACAACAGTCATAAATACATTGTTTCCATTATCATCCCATTCAAAGCCTGTAAATTTACCATTTTTAATATAAAGCGTTTTTCTTCTTTTGACAGTATACAGTATTTATGGATGCATTGGATGCACTGAATCACTAGAACTATTACCCTGTCTCCTGGAGAGTTTTGACCCTCTCAGTCAGGGTTCAAGGGGAAGTGTTTAAACACTGAGGATTAAAGTAAATCCACTCAAAAGAGTCTATTTATTGTATTTCTGTCTTGAGGAGAATTAAAAAGGACTTTAGCAAAACCCTGGTGTATGTTTTGTGGAGGTTACATCCGAACCCAGAGGATGATAAACAGAGAGTGTTTTACTTGACCAGCTACAGATTCAGCCAAAAACAACAGTCAAACCATTCAATCTCAGTTCAGGCTACAACCAGATCCATGTAACAATGTTTCTTCTAAATGTAAGAACTGCCACTTAAACAGGAGTTGTTGTCAGAACATATCACTTTCTCATCTGAATAAATGCTTTAATAAATCATTACTCTCCAAAATAATAGGAGCTTATATTTTTTACTTTTCACCACATTCACATAATGTTCATTTGCCCATTGCAAAATCTGTTGGGTTTATGTACATTTCTTCATGTAATTTTGAAAAGTGACAGTCACAAGGGAAGCATTTACAGTTTTCATTAGGAGTGTCCATTAGTCAACTTACAGTAACAGAGGAGTGACTCATTAAAAGCTGAGACGGTGAAGAGAATAGGTCATAAAATGTTTATTATATATCTATATTGCTGTAAAACACAAACAACTTTTTAACCATGGTTCTTCTCTGTTGATGCACATGTATCAACCAATAACTTGTTTATGAACATTACAATTAATGAGGTGTTTTTCTACTGATTATTGTGTTGTAAATCCCCAAACAAGGATATTCTGATTTGATGATTTCAGTTTCAGATTGTTCTTGTTTTTATATGTTTGAAGAATTATGACACTTCAGTTTCCCTTTTGGAGATTAGAATGATGCTACTATAATAATATAATCTGCAAACTGTACATTATATAACATTATTCTCTCAAGAGGAACCAAAAATGTTATCTTTAAGAAACAAGAAAAATCAAAGAAAGTATGATTTAAGTCAGCAGATTTTGGAATGTAATAAACTTTACACAAATGATCAGGAAAATAAACTAAAGTGAAACCAAAATATCAGCGTCTGGTTTCACACTGAGTGGATTACCACATTCGGAAACAAGCCAGAAAATTTGAAATGTCGCAAAACGTCTAAGACCTTAGTTCAAAATTTCACGTATCTTTCATTTTTTTTATCCCCAATTCCAAAATAATTCAAGCTCAACACATTTGGAAGACAAGAATAACTGTAAAAATCTGTTATATCAACTAATGGACACCATCAATGGCCAGCTTCATGCAGAATGCTGGGTAATGTGGAAAAGCCATCCTACTTGCCCACTGAGAGTGAGGCTGTAGCATTACCAGGGATTGAACTTACATTCTCCCTGTGATAGGACTAAAGTTGCGTATCTCTTTGCACAGCCATGTCAAAACTTGTCAAAGTATGTGTCTTCCAGAAAGAATTTAAATAATTAACCTCCCAGCCTTGGGCGTACAAACATTTTTACATTATTTATTCCTCAAAAATGTGTGTCAAGACTTTTCGACATCTCATTTTCTACATACCTTTCCACAAACCTGTAACTGTACTTATTTCTTGTCTTTTTTTAAAAATCGAGGGCTACTTCACATTATTATGGGATGCTTTGAAATGTTATTAAATCAGATTCAAAAATGTTGACTGGTACAAAATTTAACATGTGCTTTTATAATTATTTAGAAATACTCTGTTTTAGAAGGGGAATATCTCTTTCCAGGTGACTTTGGTTCCTTGTCTTCTTTCTCCTGTACAAAGAAACAGAAACGTACTGACTATAAAGAAGTTGCTATTAAATATGTATACAGTATATAAACTTAGCACAGAAAGCAAGGAATTTGTGTTTGGTAGATTATTTCTTTGTTGTAAAAATGCTTCTTGGCAATAAATGTTATACTGCTGGAAAGCCTGTTGATTTCTGTCTGTTAATTGGCTATACCATCCTGTGAACCTTGACCTTGCAAATCTGTAGGAGACATTATATGGAACTTGGCCTTCCATTTGGAGATAGTACTAGAGCTCACTCATATAATGCCGCAACTTGAGTTTGCGGAACACCAGCTTAAAGTTGCCCTATGGCACAGGCCCTATCCAGATCAGTCAAAAGTGGCATGTCGATTCATGGAGCAGACACCTGCTGACCACTGTAGCAGGGCTCATGCTCATAGGTGATGGCACCTGACTGGCAGCACCTGGGGGTACCAGAAGCTCAAAACAAGTGTCAGTAACAACCGCAGAATAAGCTGTTTGGCATTGGCAGAGAGGATTTGGCAAATTTTTCATTGGCGCAACCCACATGCTCAGCTCAGCTCATCCCACAAATGCATGTTAATCCCAAATGTGGCACCGTTTAAAAGGAAAAATGACAGGGTTTCCAATGGTATAAGATTTATTGCCAAGAAGCTTTGTTACAACAAACAAATAATCCACCAAACAAAAATGTACTTACTTTTTGGGCTAAGTTTATTTCATTTCAGTATTTAGTTTATTTCAATAATTACACAAAGTCCTGTGCTGAGTTTACATTTACCTGCTCAAAAGGAAGGCAATTTTTTTCCCTCAAAATGTCTTGCGTAATTATACATTTAAAACAAAGTCATTCAGTGTGCTCTGTTGTAAAATTGTATGTTCCACTTAAACTTCACAGTGTCAGTGATAGGAAACAGAATTCACCTGCATTTACTTTTAAATAATTTTGCTTACATCTCAACTAATGCCAAATGAAGGAATTTTTAAAAATAAGAGGATTTACCTTTGTCCAAATGTACACAAATAATAATGTAACATTATTACATACAAAATTGACATAAATGGCGTCCTTTTCATACTAATCAATCAACAAACAGAAGAAAACCTATTGGTTTTCTAAAAAAAATGTTTTCTGCCTATCACTTGTCTGTGATGACATCTTTACGTAACAGCTGAAAAAGTATGAGTTTATTGATTTGAAATCAGGACTAAATCTGTGCTGTATCACAGTTCTTACCGTTGCAAAAGAAAGAGAATGACCATCATAAACAATGAGACCAGGTCAACAGTGATCCAGATGACATTATACATCAAAGGAGTCTGGGGGGGTTAAATAGTTACAAGAACACATACGTATTAATACTGTCATCCTGAAAATATCAGTAAAGCACATTCTTAAAAAGACAGTGTCACTGTTGGAATAAAAACGTGCTTTCAATTTTCTTACATAATTAATTAATGTATATCTATACTTTGTTACAAATGACCTACAGCAAATGTCAGAAATACCTGTAAACTTCAAATCAACCTACACTTAAAGTTAGACATTTTTTCTTTCTTCTGTTAAGATACTTTTTTTTAGATAAAATATTTAGTTCAGGGATAATATGGCCCTAAAACGTTACTGACTGGAACACACAGTTGCAAGTAATTTTTACATTAATTTGACATTATCCAGAGATTATTTAAAACTTGAAAATGCAATTGTATTACTGACTGACTGACTACTAATATTGAAACGCGCATGCGTGAGTAGGAACTGTTAGTTAAGTCATATTTCACATAGTGTGTGAAGTAAATTTTGAACCATTTGGCGTGTTTCCATTTACATAAACTGGTTCGCAAACAGGAAAAATTTGTTCCCAGCCGGAACCAAAGAACAGTAGATTCTTCAGAGTGAACCGTGGCTGAATAATAAGAAGTAAGAAAGGAATACGCTCTGTTTGTGTGTGTTTCTGGGGCTGTGCTTGGCTTGCTGGCCAGAGCCTTGGCTAGGCATTGGTTAGTTCATAAGCTCAGCAGGACGGCTCGGAACTCAGCAACATTAACACACATATCTCACAGAGAGTGGAAGACTGGTGAATTTTTCTTATTCCACGTGAATGTATGTCTTTGCCTGAAATATCGTAAAGGGAAATGGTGGGGAGACATTTGTGGAGATGTCTGTGGAGATTTGTGTGTGTTTTTATAAAGCTCCATATAGCTGCACATACAGCCTCCTTAAATTTCACATGTATTACTCTAACCAGCTACATTGAATAAATAATTAATTGCGATTCTTAAAATCAACAAAACATTCTTGATCTTCTTTGTTCTTTGGTGGTAGATAATTTAGTATTTATCTTTAAATAAAATGAACAAGAAAGGCACTGGTGCCACATTTATACAAAGAAACGCCTCCGTGACAATGGCTATATGGCTAATGGGGGTCCTGCAAAACTAGGTTTGCCTAGTTTCTCTTTGCTTTTGTTTATAAATAATCATCTCTTGACAGAAAACCTCCTTTTACCGGCACTGGTCCAAAGTTATTTTGGTTACATTTATTTCCTTTGTTTATAAATATGCACGCTCCTCCATGCTGCTGTACAATGGAGCTGTCAATCATCATTAATTTGAGAATGTTACAGTGATTAAGGAAATTAGAATAGACAGAAAGGTTCTCACCAAATGCCAGTCAGGTTGCGACATGTCTCTGAAGAGGTGGCAGCTGTTTGTGGTCACTGAACTGACCCCTGAGCACCAGAGCAAAGAGAAGAGCCAGCTTTCGTTCACTACCCACATGTTGACTCTCACATTTTTGCGGCGATACTCTCTGTATACATGAGAAATCACACGTTATATACACACAAATTCAAACCAAAACTAAATTGAAGTATCCTCATTCTCTGCATTTTTATTAATGGTTTTAAAACTATAATCACGCCTAGTGGATGGAATAAATCAGAGATTCTGTACTAAACATATTGTAAACATGGCTACCTCCAAGTGGGGGGTGGGGGGTCTGCTATATAGAGGGTAAACTGGTTAAATCAGAGAGCACACAGCACTTTGTTTATAAATAACTTTTAGAAATCTTTCTTTCTCATGTATTAACTGATTGCTCCTTTAAAAGTTGGTGACAACTTATTCTTTCGGGCATTAAAACACGTAATGAATTGTATCAGAGAAAAAAAATGTATGTGGTGCAAATTCACACACACAAAGTGCCTGGCATTAAGTTACTCACTGAAATATCATTTATCAGCTCTCTATATCTCACAATAGATATCTTTTTTTTATTAATTTGATCTGAGCCCCACTTTCCCTCAGGGTGTAAGACAACACTTCTTATGTAGCTAGCTTTCTCTGAGCCAGCATTCATGTCCCTACACGCCACATGAATGTGTAAAAACCCCTGATACACACCTAATGTCCTTAGCACTCAGACTGTTGTATTTCATATTTAAAAACGTCCCATTCTCTGCTTCCATTTCAGACGCATCGCTGTAGACCTGCTGGAATCTTTGACCATGTTTGTTAGCATATTCCCTGCATGCTTTAGGAAGCAACCAAATCTGTGAGAAACACAAGAAGCACACAAATCAGGAGTTGTATCATAGACCCAAGCTTTCACATTCAGAATTAAGAAGCGAATCATTTCATTCCTGCAATGCATGAAGGGGCTCTATCTATAATCAAATTTCAGCTACATACCACCAGCAGCTGGGTGTCTTTCACAAACCTCAGTCCCAAAATGTATAGTATATGAAGTGGAAAAAAAATAAAAATAAACAGAAAGCAATGATTTTTACATTCACTTTGACTTGTAATAATAATAAAAATAAATACATTTTAAGTGTTTTACTATATTGACCTAATTTTTTTCTCACATTTTTGCAAATATAAATATCTAGAGGTGATTCAATCATGTTTGGACATAAAAATTAATGTTCAGGAAAGGTCCCCTTTGTTATGAAAAGAGAAGTGTGAAGCTTTGCCATCTTGCCAAACAAGCAAATAAAAAATCCTCTGAATATCCCAACCGTTAAACAAAACTATTTAAAAGAGTTTGTGTATTGATTCCTCACCAAAAGACCTAGGATATCCAAAGAATTCTCTGTGTATACCAAGTGAATATCTGTGACCTTCAATCCCTCAGACAGAACTGCACTGCAATCCGCTTCTTTAAAAGAAATCTTTAGAAAAAATACTGCCAATAAAAAACAACTGTCCCTGTTTCCATAAATGCAAGCCAAGTCAAAATTATGCACAGAGAAAGCTAAAGGACACAATATCCACAAATGGCAGAGTCTTCTCAGGGGTCGTCAGCTTGTCTGAAAAACACCCAAGTGTGGAATCTCGTATTGTGTTCTGATGTGTTAATCTTTCAGCTTGGGTGGATTTGTAAGAGGAAGCATGCTTTACCAGCATAACGTGCAAATGCAGGGTCTGTCATGGTATATATGATATGATATGTGGATGTCTAAACACCCATTCCAGTAGTATATTACACAAACACTATGTTACACCAGCAAGACATATGAAGGTTGCATCAGCACACACTTCAGAAAGAGCATCAACAGTTAAAATGACCTTGGCAGGTGCTATGGTAACAAGAAAATCATTGTTTTTCACTGCACATGGTAGTTGTTTAAATCACGTCGCTCATCTATGTAAATAAAGTAGTAGGTATAATTATAAGAAGACTGAAGAGAAATCTGAAAGTACATCTTTATAATTAACTCACTAAATCACGCGAGATGCCAGAGTTCAGGATTGTCTCCACTGTATAGCTGCAGTCATCATTGTCATTCTTTGAGTCAAAGATGATGGGGATGTTGTGTTCCTTAGCGAGGTCTAAAAGCTCAGAGAGAGATGGGACTGTCTGGTTGGAAGTACGTTGCCTCTCCTCTTTTGATAGTAACGACACTGACCAAAAAGGGTCATTCTGCATGGGCAAAAGAATATTCACCACTTAAGATGTAGAATAAACCTTCAGCCTAAATATTTCAGCACAAAAACAACTCCTCACTTTACCTTTATGAACCATTCTCCTGCATTTAACATCTGCAGCTCTTGCCAGGTCCAGTCAGTGCTCTGGTTATACATTCGATTTGGAAAGATAACGTCTGCATTTGTCGTCCTCTTTAGAAAATTTGTGCCATGGTCATGCATAAGAAAAGGCGTCTTGTCTTTGCTAGAAAAAGAGATAGAGAAAGAATTTGCACCCAAATCTACTGAGTATTTGTTTATTTTATGTGAAGTGACCAAATATGACAAGAAAATTTATGTTTCAAGATAAAAACAATGTTTAACATTTAAATTGAACCAGACATCAATGATGTCCAAACTCTACATTTTACTGTAGTCAGATTAAAAAAAGCACAAATCAAGATATTTAATATTTTCTTATTCTAAAATTGATGGCTGAAAAATATCCCAAAGAAAAGGACAAGGAAATGTTAATCATTATATTACACACCCTTTACTTTTAACAGAAGAGAAGGAAACCGGATTAGTTTGGTAACCAAGGACACAAATTCTTGAAAGTAGTTTTTCTCCCCCCTTTTTTGCTTGATATTTAGCTCCTGAAACATCTGATATAAAAGTTTCATAAAGTTATTTACATTATTTACATATTTTACTATGATTTTTTAAACCAAATATCCCCCCACTTTAGTCATTGCCAAATCAACCTGTCCGTTAGGCCTCGCTGAATCACATCATGGTAAAGGGGTAACAGAGGGTTAGAGGGTGTTGTTTTCATTGTTATGTTTTATTACTGAAATACCTGAGCTGTACGTCTGTCTCAAAGGCTGTGACGTTGCATTCCATGCTTCTCTTGAATGACATCATTGTGTTTTCTGGAGCCAGCTGAACACAGCATGTCAAATATATGTTTAAATAGATATTTCCAAAATATTACATAGAAATATCCTTGCCCTAAATGTCCTTATTCACATCCAACAAACATCATGCCACCATGTTTTTTTTTTCAGGATGTAATGATCTATTTGTAGATAAACCAGTACATAGAACATCACTGTGTGAGGGTTTCTGCTCACAGTGCTTAGTGTAATTGGTCCTACTGAGCCTATAGATCACTGTGGTATAAAAAGGATTGTGATACTTTGACTTTGGCTCATAGTGACAGCCTACAATCTGGGCTTGATGCCACAAAGCCTCAATGAAATAACCACATATGATTCATGTTGTGAAACTGTCAAACTGACATTGTTAAAAAAAATAAAAATGTCATGCTGCACTGATCAGAATGAAACATTAGTGCAGAAACCCACTGATCCAAAACACTGTCTTTGAAGGTGCATGCAGGTGTAAACTGATACAATTTTACATCCACTGGATAAATATTCCCTGAAAAGTAACCCTTACCACAGGTGCACCACGGTGTCCAACCAGAGCAGGTTTCGGGTATAGTGTTTCAATGACACATGGAGAATTAATCCAAAGAGGACTGATGAAAATTCCAGTTGAAACTGCCAATAATGCTCCAATTATCAGCACCTTAGAAACTGTCCCCACACCCCACCCCACCCCACACAAAAAAAACAAAAGGCAAAAGATTAACTTAAAAGCCATGGTTTTGGAACAGGATGGCCCAAATGCTCATACAATAAGGGTGTAATGGTGTCCAAATATGTCTGGCCACATAACAAATATGTCATTAATCATAAAGATTGTTCAGGTTGTGGGTTCAAGTTCTGCTCCGGGTGACTGTCTGTGAGGAGTGTGGTGTGTTCTCCCTGTGTCTGCGTGGGTTTCCTCTGGGTGACTGTCTGTGAGGAGTGTGGTGTGTTTTCCCTGTGTCTGCGTGGGTTTCCTCCGGGTGACTGTCTGTGAGGAGTGTGGTGTGTTTTCCCTGTGTCTGCATGGGTTTCCTCCGGGTGACTGTCTGTGAGGAGTGTGGTGTGATCTCCCTGTGTCTGCATGGGTTTCCTCCGGGTGACTGTCTATGAGGAGTGTGGTGTGTTCTCCCTGTGTCTGCGTGGGTTTCCTCCGGGTGACTGTCTGTGAGGAGTGTGGTGTGTTCTCTCTGTGTCTGCGTGGGTTTCCTCCGGGTGACTGTCTGTGAGGAGTGTGGTGTGTTCTCCCTGTGTCTGCGTGGGTTTCCTCTGGGTGACTGTCTGTGAGGAGTGTGGTGTGTTCTCCCTGTGTCTGCGTGGGTTTCCTCCAGGTGACTGTCTGTGAGGAGTGTGGTGTGATCTCCCTGTGTCTGCATGGGTTTCCTCCGGGTGACTGTCTATGAGGAGTGTGGTGTGTTCTCCCTGTGTCTGCGTGGGTTTCCTCCAGGTGACTGTCTGTGAGGAGTGTGGTGTGTTCTCCCTGTGTCTGCGTGGGTTTCCTCCGGGTGACTGTCTGTGAGAAGTGTGGTGTGTTCTCCATGTGTCTGCGTGGGTTTCCTCCAGGTGCTCTGGTTTCCTCCCACGGTCCAAAAACACACGTTGGTAGGTGGATTGGCAACTCACAAAGCGTCCGTAGGTATGAGTGTGTGAGTCTGTGAGTGAATGTGTGTGTATGTTGCTCTGTGAAGGACTGGCGCCACCTCCAGGGTGTGTTTCTGCCTTGTGCCCAAAGATTACGGTTAGGCTCCAGACCCACCGCAACCCAGAACTGGATAAGCGCTTACAGATAATGAGTGAATTAATGAATGTTGTGAAACAAGGCTGATACTGACCAGTACTCTGAGTTTTGTGGTAACTGTGGAACACCAGCCAGCTGACCAAAGTCAAGGCAACAACTGCTCCCAGCTGCAGAAAGGGAGCAGTGGCCTGTGGGAGAGGAGAGAAAAAAATTCGATATATATCATCAGTGTTGAGCTTATTTTTCATAAAGACAGAGAGTAATGTTTTATTGTAAGTGTTCGGCCCTAAGGCTTCATGATTCCTACACATGCTTTTCATCAACTGACACAATCCTTTGTAGATGTTAATGTAGAGTTATGAGATGTCATGAAAGGCTTATGTAGAGGCCATATGAACAAACACCTACAGTCAAGTGACATCAGATATAATGTGTTATTCTCCAACATGACTCCTCACCTGCAATGATAAACGAACAGTGCTCCATTCTTCTTTCCATTCAAGGCTTATAGCAGCTGTGCCAATTACCACTATAATCAGACCCAGAATCAGGAACACCTACACAAGGAGAAAGCACCATTCAGAAATAAAAGCACGACAAAAGCAATTAGTGTTACCAAATTCTATCCTTGTGGACCTGGGAAGTCCCCAAATTTATTTTATTCTGTCTCCTTAAAATTATAAAATATGCCTCACTGCTATCTGTTGAAAAGAAGCAAAAACCTTTACAGGGAGTGACCAAAAATAGATTTGGGGAAAAAACAGTGGAGGTAAAGCAAATGACAAAATCATTACATATTACATTGTTAATCTGGAGAAAAATATTCTAGCAATAATAAAAAAAATCTTCAAACATTATTTGACTGAATATTAACAACTCAACACCAAACATGACAGCTAGGATTGTTTAACAATATTTAATAACTCCTCATTTGTCCTTCTTCATTAGTTTCACACTGTTTTGTGACAAAAACATTTATCCCTTCTAATTTGTTTAAAGAAACAGCTTGCTGTGTATTTTTATTATTTAATCTATATTTTTATAGACATATGGAAGCATTAGAAATTCAGAGTATTGATTGGAATTCATCTGTCAAAAAATATACAGGGTGGCCATTTATATGGATACATATATTTATATGGATACATTTTGAAGTCGGTGGCCATTTTGGATACAACTTTTGTTTTTTCAATGGGAAGAGGGTCATGTGACACATCAAACTAATTGTGATTTTCACAAGAAAAATAATGGTGTTGGTTTTTACGTAACTTTATTTTTTCATGAGTTATTTACAAGTTTCTGACCACTTATAAAATTTGTTCAAAGTGCTGCCCATTGTGTTGGATTGTCAATGCAACCCTCTTCTCCCACTCTTCACACACTGATAGCAACACCGCAGGAGAAATGCTAGCACAGGCACCATTGTTTTTCTTGTGAAATTCCCAATAAGTTTGATGTGTCACATAACCCTCTTCCCATTGAAAAAACAAAAGTTGGATCCAAAATGGCCGCCATGGTCACCACCCATCTTGAAAAGTTTCCCCCCTCCCATATACTAATGTGCCACAAACAGGAAGTTAATATCACCAACCATTCCCATTTTATTAAGGTGTATCCATACAAATGGCCCACCCTGTAGTGCATAACACAAACTGTCCGTTAACAGATGGGCTACGGTATTTAGACCAGAAATAATCATTCATGAGGTCAGAAACTGACCAGTGTTAAATATGGTAGAGAATGAACAAATATTATATTTGCAAATGTTAACAAATAAATGAATTATGTATTGGAGTTACAAAATTAAAATCTGACATCTGAAGTACATCTTAACATTAATTACATGGCTGTAGTACCTTATGAAACCAGTGTAAATCCAAGGGCTCTTTAATGGCAAACTGGAACAATGAAAATATCTGAAAAGAACAAGTTTTATAATTAATATTTTAATAAATAAACAATCACAAGTTCAATGAAAATACAGTGCATAAAACACATTACTTTATTCTCTAGTCTCACCAATAGAAGGAGGCAGTATATGGCCAGAACTGCAGACACAATGATGATAACCATGTACCAGTTGACCCAAAAACTGAGCTTTTGAAAAAATTTCCTGTTGAACAAAAACAACAAAATCAAAGAGTTTTAGCTTAAATTACTATAATAATAACAAAGAGTCATTATCTGATCAAGTCACCTGATCTAAGGGGTAACTGGAGAAATTAATAACTTCTTCTTAAACTCTCTGAGGAGAGAGAATTAAGAAGAAACTCCACACTACTTCCAATAAACCTGTGCCTGTGTGTCAAGTGTTTCCTCATGCTGATGTTTTTTTGTGACTCAGAAGCACCAGAGAAGTGTGTTAAGAAATGTGTTAAGTTTCTCACCCATTGAAATCATTGTGTTCATTATAAGCGATGAAACAGATATACAGCCAAACTAGTGCCAGACTGGACACCAGAGCGAGGAATGAGAACCAGCAGCAAGAGTACTGGAAAGGAGAATGAGAGAAAACAGATAGTAATAAAAACAGTGCAAGTCTCTACATGTCACTTTAACTTGTGGCAATAACTCGGCTCAAACTGGTATCAAAACCTATAATCCCCCCCCCATAAACAAATATATCAATCTGTCATCACAATCTGTGAAGGCTCTTTTCTGTCAGTTAGAAAAAGACAGACTGATGTGTGTTGTCTGACGACTGAAAGGTTGGTTATTTTGAGTTGGAAAGCCCTTGCCCTTAGTTACCCTTTTGTCTGTGGGTAGCAAGGGGCTTGCCACTTATGGCTCACGTTGGTAAGTGGATTGGTGACTCAAAAAGTGTCCCTAGGTGTGAGTGTGTATTGTCCTGCCTTGCGCCCAGTGATTCCGGGTAGGCTCCGGACCCACCACAACCCTGAACTGGATAAGTGGTTATAGACAATGAATGAATGAATGATTTTGTACTCATCTTTTATCTTGGGGGGAAAAAAAAAGAGAGACAGAGAGAGGCAGCGTCAGATGCGCGCAGGTTAAACACTGAGCAGGACCTGAGAGTAACTCTGTCTACTGTCACCCCAGACTTTGAAACTCTGATCAAAATTAAAGTACATGCCAAAATGTCTCATTGACTTCCACAAAAGACAGGTTAGGTGAAAGCATCTTGTTTTGTAGCCTTATTTATTTTATGCAGGTTATTTAAATTTAAATATTTAAATTTATTGTAGTAACTTTTATACATGCAGTTGGCATAGTCCTCATTCCTCAGTTTCTTACTAACCCAATAAACATTTAGCCGTTGATTCAACGTTGAAATAACGTAATGACTGCCGTCTAATCAACGTTCTCTTAAGGTTGAAAATGAAAGCTGAAAAGACGTCCAAACACAGACATTGAAAAGACGACTATTAGACGTATTTTGGACGTCCATTGACGTTATTAATTGGTCGCGAAATAAATTACTTGTATAAAACGCGTTTTGGACGTCCACTGACGTTATCGATTGGTCACCACTTAACTAACTTATTAAGATGGAATTTGGACGTCCATTGACGTTTAAAATATGTCCTTGACGGACAGACTACTTTTAGACCTATTTTGAACGTCCATGGACGTTCCTTGTTTACTGGGAATGTACTCTGAATGCAGTGATATGCAGAGAAGTGAAATATCTAATCCCTAATTATTATTATTGTGCAGTTTTGATATTTAATGTAACTTTATACATGTTCCTCCTCAGTTTCTTAAAAAATTACTCTTAAATTCACTTTGCATGCATATGCATGTTTAAATGTGTTTTTAAATAAGGCTATTTTTCAAAAATATTTTTTTTGGTTTGTTTTCTGTAAAAGGGGGTCACAACTTAATGACACTGAGAAAATGTGGGTCCCGGGCTGAGACCAGTTGAGAATTCCTGCTCCAAAGTACAATGTGATGTGTGGATGTAAGGATCAACGCTCCCTTATTGACGATGGTTTGATATTTGTTAAACCCCTGGATAGTCACTGAAGGTTTTTAATACCACCAACAGTAGACCTGCCAGAAATGCCCTTAAAGCCAACTTATACACTTCAGGTAAAGAAATTCTCTATACTTCTTCCCTTTAGGCAAGTGCAGTTGAAAAGCGCACCCAAGGCAAATATTCTTAGGGGAAAAAAATAATCATAACCACAAAATCCCCTGAACCTTTCTTTAAGAACTTAGTTCAACAAGCACCCTTGTTGTGTCTTCACATGAAAGTGGGTAAATGGAGTGTGTACGTGTGTGGCCCCTGGAGCCATGCCACTGTTTCCTCATGTCGAGTTTCGCCTGCTTATGAAAAACTCTGATGAGACACGAAATACCCCCCAAACTACTGAGACCTGCAGAAGACCTCAAATTAGTCCCTTCACACTGAGTTTTAGAAATTTCTGAATACATCCCTAATTAGGCACAAAGATTCTCTCTATTCCAGTCATCAGGCATCCAATTAACATAGCTTTTACCATTAAAGCATCCATCCAAGACCGTATTCAATGAATGGGAGAACACAAACGATGTGCGGTCATTAAGAGACATTCCCGAGTCCTGCTCCAATTCTGTCAGTTGTTGTAATGATCTAATCATCTCCAGCTATTACCCAACATCAAAGGCTATTTCTCTAAACTGTAATAATTTACTTCTTAGTACACTCTAAGAAAAAGGTACTAAAGCTGTCAGTCAGGATGGGGCTCTCATAAGTATTCTTCTGTACTCTCAGTTAGAAAATATATTTGTATCACCTCCCACTGCAGTTACATTCATTTTATATACAGTCTTAGGACATAGAAGCACTAGTTTATAAAATAGTCCACATTGAGAGATAATTAAGTCCTTACAGCAACATCACTCTAAAGGACCGTACCTGAAGTAAAGCGCTTCAAGAATAAATGCTGATCATTTTGCTATTTAAAAAACAAAATTCATTATCTCCCTGTGGAATAAGGCGTCTTTATCAGATAAAGGCAATTATACCTGAAATGAATAAGGTTGAATAATCTCAATTTTCTTACAACATCCCATCTCAGATTTCTCATCCCAGAAAATTAGAAATATTATTGATATACTGATTAGATTTGAGATTTTTCCACTTAAATTTTCATTTCATTTTCATAGTGTTTGAAAGAGATGCTCACTCTTTTCTTGTTTGTCTTGCGATTCCAGTTGCAGCTATTGATCCCTCTGAGGCAGATGCGGAAAATGGTCTCCTGTGAGCGCATTATCTCCAGAGCCTGATGAAAATTAATCTACAAGAAATGAAGGATCAAGGAACCTCCTTCGGGTATATATCTGGATTCTCGTTTGTAGGTGTCTCACATCTGCACAAGAGGAAAAAAAAAAAAGTTGAGAAACATAAATAAAAGAAGTTAAACCTGTTCATGAGTTAGACCCCAAATGTCAGACACACACACACACACACACACACAGAGAGAGAAACACACACACACACACACACACACTCCAGACTCACTTCAAACTTCAGTTCCCCAGAGCTCCTACAAGCCTAGACTGGTCAGCTATTTTGATTGGCTGGATGCATGGGTGATCGGATAGATTGAAAGATAAGCAGGTGAGATTAGTTAAGCAGATAAACAGATAGATGGATAGGATAAGAAAGTACATAAGGCAACGCTTGTAGACACCTGTTCATTCATTGCTTCTTTAGAATTAAGAAATCCTTTTACACCCACATCCCATGTGAAAACTCTTCATGACTTCATGACTCATCTGCTAATAACAATAATCCTTTTTTGTTTATCTCCACACATGTACACTTTATGCTTTACGTTATTTGTTACATTAAAATAATAATTTTCCTCACTGTAATCAGTTGAGGGTTCATTTGAGCAGTATACTGTGATTTATTAATGTATCCTGCATGCTTTAATTCATGTGTATATTTCTCTTTATAAGTCCTTCATTTTCTAAAGGCCCCATTTGCATTAAACGGAGACAGTTATCAGCAAATACTGTCAGGGCTTTTTCTATGATATACATCGTATGCCCAAAATGTTTAAAAGATACCCCTTATTATTAGTGAATTCAACTACTTGGTGCATCCACACAGAAAGTGACTGCCAATCAAATGTATTGCTCTGCTGAACATGAGATTACTCAAACAGGCAGAGTGCAACGATTTATTTGGGTGCATTCCACCATCTAAGCATTATTGAGCTCAGTTACTGATGTCGGATCATTAGTTCTGCATCACAAACACCACTATGCTCCATCCTTCCACAGAACACAGTTCCACTGCTCCCCAGCCCAGTGGAGCTTTACACCTCTGACACCGTGACCCCAGGCTCACGTTCCAAAGCCGCTCCAATGCATTCCATTTTATTGGAAGTTCTTTTCTATGGAGACTGTGCACCCACATTCCCACACTTGAATATACATCAATCTGCCATAATATTATGACCACCTCCTTGTTTCTACACTTACTGATCATACTTTCAGGTCCACTGACCCTACCGGAGCACATTGCAGCTCTGCAGTTACAGACTATAATTCATGTGCTGCTCCGCACACGTTGTTTGCCATCTCTCACCTTGTTCCTCAATTGTCAGGAACCCTACAAGATCAAGACAGAGCAGGAATGGTCTGAGTGGTGGATGATTCTCAGTGCTGCAGTGACACTAACATAGTGGTGTTGTGTTAGTGTGAAGATGGATTTTCTTCAGGTCACACATTCATATAGTGATGATTAAGATTTCTGCAAGTGTCTCTCAGTTCGGTCATCGATTCACACATGGTTTACTGAGAAATTTACTCTGTGGTAACTGGAGTCCTTTTTTTTTTTTTGCTGGAGTATGAATGGAATGAATGGGAGAGTATGCTGCTGTGTCTCCCCTGTTTTCTCTGGTTGAACTGAGAGAAACAACTCATGGCATGTCTAAGCAGGTTAATAAAAAAAAATAAGCTCTCTGAAACACATCTAATAAAGTAGAGTGAAGCACGCAGGCAGCAACCTCGGAGACAACAGATCCAAACAAAGATCACAAAATGCCAGCCAGGGAAAAAGGTTGTGTGGTGTGCACAGAG
The DNA here is from genome assembly GCF_029633855.1 of Hoplias malabaricus. NCBI lineage: Eukaryota > Metazoa > Chordata > Actinopteri > Characiformes > Erythrinidae > Hoplias > Hoplias malabaricus. The sequence goes on along the minus strand of NC_089816.1, from coordinate 4,374,801 downwards.
AGCGAAAAGACAGGACAGTGCACAATTAAAATTAATGAAAGTTAAACCGCCTTTAATGGCATATTTTAAGATTAGAGTCTCATTGATTCACAACAGTAACTGGTCCCAACGAGAAGTGATTTTTCTGGTCAAGTCAATGCCAAAGAACAATACATTCTAAAGCCAAAGACAATAACAATACATTGGCTCTTACTCTTCAACATGAAAAAAAACTTATAACGAGAGCTTGTTTGATGAACTTAAATACGTAAATACAAGTACAAACATATGTACATTTATCAGCAAATGAATAACCATTTCAATACAGGCAGAAGCAATCCCCCAAAGAGGAAGAAACGTATTCACTCCCAATACTTACATTAAATCATAGGTTTAGCATCAAGCATCCTATAATTCATAGACTCACATGTTCCAAACCACCTGTAATGTTTACCCCTCCCTGGACACAGTAGATTTAGGATATATATTTTATCTCCTCAGTAGTTGAGATTTAACAGGGATAATTTGTAATAAAATGTCGGTCCGAGAAAAGGAAACGTTTCCCATCAGATAATAAGGGCTTAAATCTTAGAGAGACAGAAATTGAGTTTTTATGATATCCCATTCTAAATCCATGGGCATTAACATGAATTTGGGCTTTCTCTTGCAGCAATCAATGCTTCCACTTCTCGGAGAAGGCTTTCTACAACATTCTGTGCATTTATTTCTCTTTCGTCTAGAAGAACATTTGTGAGGTCAGACACTGACGTTGGACAAAAGGGCACGGCTCGCAATCTCCATTCTAGTTCATCCCAAAGGTTTTGGGTGGGGTTGAGGTCAGGGCTCTGTCTAAGCCTGTGTAAGTTCTTCTACACCAAACCCACCCACCCACGCCTTTATGGACCTTCCCTTTTTTAAGTGTTGCCTAAAAGAATTCGATTTCTTTTAAGAATTATATTTCTTATAGTGGAACATTTGGGCCAACCTGGCACAATGTAGTCAGGCGTGTAATGTTCTCCTGGTATTCGCCAAACTGATACTGATCCATCAGTCTTCCAGACAGGGAAGCATGATTTATCATTTCCATTTCTATGGAGTCCTGTGGAGGTGTTCTTTACACCACTCCATCCAATGCTTGGAAACCATGCCATGGAAAACCATTCCATGAACCTCCTGGCGTACAGTCTTTGCGTTGATATTACACACTTTGAGCCTCAGCATTCTTTGACCATGCCATTTTGTGTTACTGGGGTTCCACTTTTCAGTAATACCACTCACAGCTGAACATGGAATGTCTAGGAGGGCCGCCATTTCACAATCTGACATGGTGCAATGGTGCCATCCTATTACAGTATAGGTTCGAATTCAATGAGTGCTTTAAATTGACCTGTTCTTTCACAAATGTTTGTAAATTCAGATCGTATGGCTAGGCACAGTGGCAATGGGACAGAATTAAACACCCGAATATAATGATTAGGAAGTGTGTCCCAAAGATTTTGTCAATATAGTGTATTTTGTGAAATGGTTTCCTTTAATAAGTAGGTGGTATTTTAACAGATCCAAAAGTGCACCACACACCACTAGCCAGTGACTGTAGGTGGTAAGACAGGTGTACTTAACAAACTGGCCAACCAGGTGTGTTAACATGCTAATATCTTTGCACATCAAATCAACACAAATGAGGTCAGTTAATCTTTATATCACAAGGTTCACCCATGAGTAAACAGAGCATTTGAGATAAGTAAGGTCAAAGGTAAGAAAGTAGCTAAACAATGAACTCCAGACTCTTATCTCATATTAAGTCAAGGAATGTTGAATTACTTTATGGACTAGAATATGACAAACTACACCTGCACACCAAACATTCCTTCTGGAATCAAAATTATTAATAAAAAAACGTTTCCTCGCCCTGCTGTAATAACAGCTTCTACTATTTATTAAGAGAGTCAATTTTTGGAGAGGATTTTGTGACAGCCACAAGAGTGTTATGCTCCTTTCACACATGCACTGTAATTCAGAAGTGTTCCAGAGTTTTTCCAGAGGTGTTGTATGTGTGAACTAGACCTCCTTTAATATTTGTCCCGGAACTTACCCGGACTTTATCCTACTCGCACCTTAGTAAAGAATCCAGGTGAAGTGAGAATCAGCGCATGTGACAACGCCGTGGGCAGCCAGTGCCAGTGACAACCTCTCAGGAGCTTTCAAAGCAGCTGAACTAAGTGCAGCAATCAACAAACTGAAGCTGGGCAAGTTAGCAGGTCAAGACAATATCCACCCAGAGTTTGTCATACACCAAAGTGATAGAACAGCTCACTGGTTATGTTTGCTTGTTCTTCTCAGTATGCTTACGGGGGTCCAAGGCGTTATGCCTTTGTCATAGCCTTACCAAAGTCAAACAAACCCACAGAAGGCCTGAAGCATCCTGGCATAAGTGGCACCTCCAGCTCAGTGTGGACAAGACAATATCTGCAGCATACCATCTCAACAAACAAGCAGGGAACTGGACGTGTATGCTGGCAGCAACCGCCTGGAGTTCCAGCAAACCCCCCAAGTACCTTGGTGTGTGATTAGATCGGACACTGTCCTATAAGCAACACCTGGATGAAGTGAAGGCCAAGGAAACAACAAGGGTTTCACTCATCCGCCATCTCTGATTGGATGCAGCTACACTCGCCATGGCAAGAAAAGCCCAGAAGTATGATTGGCCCATCCTGCACAAAGCCAAAACAGCACCGGCTACTCAAGTCTCTAGGCAGTCTCAAGTCTCGCCATCCCTACAATAAGGCAGCACAAGAACTGCTACGGACTTTCCCTAAGGACTTGTCTAGGGACACCTGGCTGGCAGCATGTGTACATCATACCCAAGAGGCGGTGTAGACGAAGAAATCTTGCCACGCCACCTGTGGACCTTGCTGAAAAGTCTATGCACTGGGATCAGCCACTTCAAGTCATCTCTGAAGAAGTAGGACCTGTTGGACAGTGCAGCAAACCTGAACAGACAGTTGAGCACCAATTTACGGGCTGCCTAGGACCAGAGACGAGGAAGTGGCTGCATGACACATGAGTAGGACATCTGATGATATTTAAAAGGAGGAGGATCAGTACGCACAACTGCTGCATTATAAAGTAACTGAAATCATTGATATAAAGAGTTGAATATTATATTGTGCCAACTTAATGCAGACATATTTCAGCTTTTGAATTTTCAGAGAAGTCATGCACAACTTGTCTTTAATCATATTTCCATGGACGTGATGACCTTTAAAAGACAAACAAACAAAGCAAAGTCACCTTCACACACCCATCTTTTCAAATACCAAAGTGGAACTAAAGTTGGCAGGTAAAATTAAGATCACTCGAGATAAGAGGCTGGGTTTTTTTTTCCTCACAAGAATTCCGATATGGTTACAAGAATGGATTTTGTGCTCTACTAGCTTTGGTATGTAATGAACAAATTTTGAGTTCTGAACTTCGTTAATAATCCATGACACAAGAATTCCAGCTTGTTATGAACCTCCGACAATGACAATAAGGTGCTTTTTTACACTATTACTCAATCATCATATCTCAGGCTTCAAGTTGGTTTAGTGTTGACTTAAGTGTCACAGTCATCACTTGTCGCCCTAGTCTTATTGTGCAATATAAAAAGAGAAACTGTGGGAATGCCCCGCTGTGTGAATGTGATAAATTGAATAGCAGGAAGTTTTCATGTTAATGACACCAATTCCTAGCATCACAGTAAGAACAGAAAAAAAAAAAAACAGGAAATGTGCGATTAAATACGTTTTGCCTCAGGTCATGAGATGACCTCGAGCAGAAAGTGGAGAAGAACAACAGAAATATATATTGCACTAATATTTCAAGAAGTAGGCTAAATATAATGTTTGGGTTTAAAGGTGTTTATCACACACTTTAATTTACAAATAGTTCAAATATTAGCAAAATTATCCCAAGGTCTGTTTACTGTCTTTAAGGTTATGTCCTATAGTCCTCAAATATAATGTAGCTAGCTGCAGTCATTCAGTGTAAGGGGTTAACTCACTGTTCCTTCTTGGTGAGGCTGTCAAACTGCTATTGTTGAATTAATCAGTTCCTTACTCATGATAAAGGCTGTTATCTCAATGATTAATACCTTAAAGATGGTGATCATCCTCCCATAGGTTGCTGTAAAAGATGTGAGTAATACCGCCTTAGTTTTCTGTTTGTTTGTTTGCTTTTCTGTTGTAATTTTTGAACTTGAACACTTATTTGTATTGGCTTTTTGCAACGTGCTGCATAAATAAACATGTCTTGCTTATGAACATAAATGTAATTCATTTCCTGGCAATAAGCGTTTAAAAAGTCCATTTTTAAAATAGCCAAACTGTCCAGCATCCACTGACCAAGGGTTCATTGCCTACTTTATGTCTCTCTCACTCATTGCAAACTGTAAGAATTTGCAGTCACTGTTCATTTTATCAGTTCCACTGACCACACAGGAGCACTTTGTATTTCTACAATTACAGAATGTGGTTCACGAGTTTCCCTGCATTCTTTGTTAATCCTCTTTCACCTTCAATGTCCCAGACCCTAACAGGACCACAGAGTAGGTAAGCTTTGGGTGATGATTCATTCTCAGTACTACAGTGACGAACACAAGGTGATGGTGTGTTAACATGTGTTGCACTGGTATTAGTGGATCAGATACAGCAGTGCTGCTTAAGTTTTTCAACACTTCTGCACAAGGTGTGTAGAATATAAGTGTGCGCAACTATATTTTTGGCCCGGTAGGCTCCGGACCCACTGCGACCCTGAACTGGATAAGCGGTTACAGACAATTGATTAACTGAACTATTCATTGTCTGACTCACCAATATTATGACTTGGCAATAGAAGACGTTGTACCGCAGATGATGAATCACATTAGTGTGTGAATTCAAGTGCCAGCCCATCAGGTTTCATTTACATTAGAGGTCATCAAATTCAAACATTTCATCCATGTTCCAGGCCAGGGTTTTACAGTTGCCAGCTGGAATGCCACTATACCTAGACTGTCAGGAGCATTAGCAGTGGAGGTTATAGTGACATACCAGATGACCATTTTAATATACTGACCTGGAATCTGGATTTGATGACCTCTGATCGTCAAAGCATGCCCTATTTCATGCTGATGTTCCGTGAGCCAATATCTGAGCTCATAGGCAGAGTTTGAGGTCAAGCAGTGAGTGCACCGCCTAATGAACAAGTTCCTAGGGCGTTACTAGGACGTCATCTTTGATGTGTATTTGTATTATTTGGGTGGGCAAATGGTTTTTCAGAATTGATGGACATATGACGGACAAACTGGGACTAATTTAGTTTAGTAGTGTTGTTTATTACTGTATTGTGAAGACAGGTGATGGGAAAGAATCTCCGCAGACACGTTTAAAGTTGTAAATACATTTTTATTCACAGAAACAGTGTCTTACGGGTTCTTAAGGATCCCATGAGAGAGGTGTTCAATTCTGCACTCCGTTCTCTCTCCCCCGGCTCTTGGCTTGCGATCAAATATATATGGTTCTTTACCCAAATATGATGAATATGAAGTTTGGTTTACATTTGCATATTCAAGGGACTGAGAGACAAAGACTTACAGTTCCCTGTCCTCACTGGTAGCTTACCCTAAACATTTCCTTTTTTGGAGCACAGGCTCAGAACATACATATAAACTCAGAGCAGTGACCATCTCTTAATGCTGCACTTAATACCATATGGATCAAATACACGTCAGTAGCATTATTTACATCAGTGTACACGTAACAACAATAGCAAAATCTTAAATCCGCTTACACAGTAAACAAGGAACGTCCATGGACGTTCAAAATAGGTCTAAAAGTAGTCTGTCGGTCAAGGACATATTTTAAACGTCAATGGACGTCCAAAATCCATCTTAATAAGTTAGTTAAGTGGTGACCAATCGATAACGTCAGTGGACGTCCAAAACGCGTTTTATACGAGTAATTTATTTCGGGACCAATTTATAACGTCAATGGACGTCCAAAATATGTCTAATAGTCGTCTTTTCAATGTCTGTGTTTGGACGTCTTTTCAACTTTCATTTTCAACCTTAAGAGAACATTGATTAGACGGCAGTCATTACGTTATTTCAACGTTGAATCAACGGATAAATGTTTACTGGGTAAGTACTGAATTGACATTTACATAAATATTGGAATTACACTTTTAGCAGATGTGTGTTTGGTCATACAGACCAAATACTGGTGTCAAATTATAAAATTATCAAATTATCTGGTGTCATACATATAAAACTGGTGTCAGATTTATGACAAAATTAAATTGATTAATATCAATTAGTTTCATCAGTATTGCCACTGTCAACAAAAGTTTGCATCTCTTGAAAAAATAAACAATCCTAAGTTTAAAAAAATAAAAATAAAAACAGGCACAAGCCTAATATTCCTTTCAATAAATTGTGTGTGCTGTAAATTAATCACAAACCGAGCTTCACTAATTTGTGAAAAAATTAGATTTTTACCTGATTCTTATTTAAAACCTGGATCACATTAAGCACAAATTATTCTAGACGTGAAAACAGTTTTTTTTCTGTTTTTAAACAGATGGAATAGTTTCAAGACTCAGGAGAAACGTTCGTTCAGATGTGAGAGATCTGCTCGCGTTGAGTAAAGCGCGAACCCTCTCAGATGTTTCTGTTTTTCGTTCCGCTACGTGTTTTTCGATCTGACGGTCGTTAAAAAGACCTTTTTCACGAATAGAATGAACTTCAACCTTCTTTTAAGAAAAACCCCGCCTCCGTGCTTGCCCAGGTGAACTCACGACACACTTAAGAAGATGCGAAATGTTGAGGCATTATATAATCTGTCAACATTCTAAAGACGCGTAAAACCGTCTGAATGTGGGATCAAATCCCTGAAATCCCCTCAGAAAAGGAACGCTGCTCTTCGTAGTGATGGAGATGGGGCTGGTTGATCTGGGCTCTACAGACGAAACTAATCTTCCATCAATACCTGACCTCAAAGTGGTGGTGGCTGAGTGCCAACAAATGCTCACAGCAATGTTCCAACACGCAAAGCCTTTTTTTAAAAAAAAAAGTGTAGAGACTGAACCTGCAGCAAAGTGAGGACAGACCATTCATTTTAGAAGAAAAGTCCACAGACGTTAGGCAGTGCACGTGGAGGCAAGTAGCTTGTGCAATTAAAAAACAAAAAAACGCCGCTGGCGGAAGAAAAAGAAAATCAGGTACGCGTGGTTTCTGCTAAACTCCCAACAGCAGCAGACTACAACAGATAAACGTTTTAAATAAAATTGACAAAGCTTCCCTTTACCCACTCGACCCAGTCTCGGAGGTGCCCCACTGTCGTAATGAACTTGATTTCTGACTGGTTCATATCAACCATCTCAGAGCAAGAGTGCTGATCTCAGATCAGGTCCAAGTGGTTATAGTCAGTGCTAACAAAACGTAAACTGAGCCCAGCTCTGCGCTCTTCTTTTGAAAATGTTAATCAACATGTCAACATTTCCGTACTTTGCAGACAATTTGCCGAGTTAAAACAGCGAGAAACAGTGTCCCTTACCTTGAAGAAACTCACAATTTCGGAGCACAAGGAGTCTCTCTCTCTCTCTCAAAACACACTCAAAGCAAAGATCTCTCGTTTCGCTGTAGCTTTCTTTACCACGTACAAAAACAAATAAAAGTTATCTTTTTCTCAGAGTATTCTGTCTCCTTTACGACTGAGTGCTCTCTCTGTTGGAGTAGTCACTATCATCTCTTTCAAAGAACTTTCACTGCGTCTCTCTCTCTCTCTCTCTCTCTCTCTCTCTCTCTGTATTTGCTGGTGCTGAATGTTAATGGCTGTGATCAATGCAGAATCCTCTTCACACACAGCAGGGGGAAGGGCTCCCGCTCAAACCCTGTGACCGAGTCTCTATAAACGGCCACATTTCTGTGTTGTCCCGCTGTATTCCGTGGAGCCCTGGACGACTTTGTGCGCACGTTTTTGCTCAGCTTTGTTGCTTCATTTTCTTAAAATCCTATGTATCTCACTTTTGCACAACCTTTTTACATTCATCAGAGTTTACAACTCATTCTCTAATTTTAAATATTTAAATATGTTTTACGGAGGGATTTTTTTTCAAAGTGTAAAAAAAAAAATAATAATAATAATAATAATGTTTATTGATAAACTACGGCCAAAAACCAAACAATTACAAATCACGTTTTAAAAAGAGAGATGGCGGGAATGGTTTAGGATATTTTTGTCACAAATTTAAGTAATAATGTGTGTAAATGTGGAAATAATTCTTTGATGTAGGCTGTAAATGGCACCCATAAATTACAAAGCTTTATCAAATGCTCCAACTGGTCTGATATCATCTTTTCTTGAGAACCACTATAACATCACCTAGCTCTTAAGCTTCACAGGTCATTTCTCTCAGTTTGTTTAAGATAAACGTTCTTCATGCTCTGTTTTATGAAGATAATAGTATGTCAGTGTTTTCCCATGGGACAAGACCTGGAGTCGCTTTGTTTAACAATGAACAAAGTGAAAATCGCCCCTTCTGTTCCATGAGTAGATTTTATAATCACGGTGGTAAGTCAATGGCCGTACAATCTGTGGCCGCTTATTAAAGCATCCTTAGCATTTCAGTTAAATGTTTAAGGGATTAATTTAAGCTGTTACTTAAACTGTTTACACATTTATGGATGTTTCCCTTTCTAGATAAACATTTCCCTAAAATATGCATCATATACCGAAGGCAAAAATCAAAAATTGAGGACAAAATGAAATACTGATGGTGTACATAAGCATCCTCTGGTGTAAGCACTTTAGGTAAAAGAACATTCACAAAAGTCTATTTGTGGTGATTTCCCCCAAACCTCAGGAAACCCTACAATAATGTGAATACAAACTAGTTTACAAATGCAGTATAATGCACAGTGTATTCTTTTCGCATACCAAAAATGCCTTATCCCAGTATTGAATTTAGGGAAACAAATTAAGTTATTGGGAGGCACGGTGGCGCAGCAGTCACAAGGCTCCAGGGGCCTGGAGGTTGTGGGTTCGATTCCCGCTCCGGGTGACTGTCTGTGAGGAGTGTGGTGTGTTCTCCCTGTGTCTGCGTGGGTTTCCTCCGGGTGACTGTCTGTGAGGAGGTGGTGTGTTCTCCCCGTGTCTGCGTGGGTTTCCTCCGGGTGCTCCGGTTTCCTCCCACAGTCCAAAAACACACGTTGCAGGTGGATTGGCTTTCAAAAAAAGTGTCCATAGGTGTGAGTGAATGTGTGTGTGTCTGTGTGTTGCCCTGTGAAGGACTGGCGCCCCCTCCAGGGTGTATTCCCGCCTTGCGCCCAATGATTCCGGGTAGGCTCTGGACCCACCGTGACCCTGAAATGGATAAGCGGTTACAGATAATGAATGAATGAATGAATGAAATTAAATTAATGGGCGGCACGGTGGCGCAGCAGTCACAAGGCTCCAGGGGCCTGGAGGTTGTGGGTTCGATTCCAGCTCAGGGTGACTGTCTGTGAGGAGTGTGGAGCATATTTACAGCACAAGCCTCTTCACTGAACGATGAGGGTCAAAAATACAAAAACAAAATAATCGCTCATTAATCATAATCAAGGTAAAATGTACAATTAATTGTGATATTGATTTGTGCTCATATCGCCCAGCACTAGAATAGACTTCAAATTACACTGTTCTGAAACACTCCACAATGGGGAGTTGAATATAAAAGGTATAAAAGGAGCATCCACCAAAGAATCAGTCTTTCTTTTTAAACAAAGATGAGCCATGGCTTACAGCTTTGTTGTAAACCTCATGAGAGGATTGTCAAACAATTCAAGAGGAACAATTTTCAATGCAAGGTTGCAAAGAATTTAGGTCTTTCGCCATCTATGGAAAAGGACTACGGACGTCTGGAGAAATGTCAGTCAGCTAAGAGCAAGAGTGGAAACTGTTTTTGACTAAGCCTTTGAATTGTCAGATGGCATTGCAAAAGAAATGCCACAGGCTACTGTGATAAATAAAGCCACATGGGCTTGGGATAAATTTAGACATCCACTGTCCCACAGGGAGTCGGGCAAGCATCAATTCTACGCTGGATCCCATCCGTGTTCAGTGGGCAACGTTCTCATTCTGTATACAAATATGAGAGATGTATGAATAAGTCAGTTGGAGGCAGTCTGAATGTGTCAAACGTTCCATTATCTCCTTCGTGAAACCATATCATATGTGAACGAAAGCTGTACAAAATATTACACCAAAAAAAAAAAAAACCTGAAGCACAGTATTATTTCTACTATTATGCGTTTTTAATTTATTTTTTCTTTTTGTGTTTCTACCTTAAAAGCTGACTGAGAATGATGTGTTTAAACTTTACTTGTCCAAAAGTGGTATTTGTGTTTAAAATTATAAAATGCAATCAATGTGAAAATATTGGGAATATATTATTTTTTTCTTCAAAGAGTAAAATAATGTATAACTTCTGTTCCACAGGAAGGGGACTTTAACTCAGAGCTGTTCTTGGTTCTGTTCAATTTACTTGGTTCTTTAATGACACCTGGTGTCTGTTTATGCAAAAAAAAAAAAAATGCTATTAACCGATTAGCTATTTTATGCTCTTTAATTAACACATAATAGCATGGAAAACAAGAAAGGAACACTATTTGAACACCAAGCTCAACAGACACAATCAAAAACATACACACAGAAAAAAAAACCGGATTAAACCCCAAAACAATCAACTGAAGGAGACCAAGATGCATGCTGGGAACTCCCCTGTGAGCCCCCTGCCCCACAGTCAGAACTACTACACAATTACAATTAATTTATTCATTCATTGTCTGAAAACGCTTATCCAGTTCAAGGCGGGGAGTCAGTCCTTCACAGGGTGACACACACTCACACATTCATTCACACACCTATGGACACTTTTGAGTCAATATCCATTGAAAGTCCATGGTTTAACCAATATTTTAACAAGGAAAATACAGCAACCCCCCTCCCCTCACCACTTCACAAATGGTATAATCCACTCTCTCTCCTATGGAGCCCCTAAGGCGACATGGTGTGTTATTTTAATAAGTCGTGGCCACAAAATAATATTTAATTTTATTTATTTATTTATTTATTTTTGAGTAGTGGACTAAATTCTCATAATCTCCTAATACTTCTAGTTTTCCCTAAACAGTAACTGATGTAGCTGATAAAAATTGTATTTATGTTTCCAGTTGTTTTATTACCATCATATCTACTGGTAAGATGTTTACAGGAATCAGTAGGATTCAGTAAACGTTCTTCGTGATATTGAGAGAAGAATGGATGGCATAAAGCAGGTGAGAGCTGACAGTTAATGTTAGTGAAGAGCACATTCGTGATAATGCCTGATCACAGCTTTTGGTTTCCAGTCTACAATGATTTCACATAACCAAACTGAACTTATGATATCCTCTCATAAATGTGGATTCTCCCCAACCACTTGGCCTTTTTATTAGCATTTTTTTCTGAGTCAAATTCAATATATTTGTGTATGATTGTCAGTGCCAATGGGAGAGAGGAACAAGGAGAAAGAGAGATTGAGAGAGTACGAGAGCAGGAATGACCAAGTGAGAAAATGGACATAGAGTGGATAGTGGCAAACAACTTCCTGTTCACGATATAAATGTATTTATTTCATGGAGATTATCCGTTGTCCTTTATTAAATGCTTTCCCAAAATGCACACTTACAACATATGTCAGTGGACTTTTCTGTTTCTTTAAAGACTGTATAGTTGATTAATTGCTCTGCACTAATAGCCCCATTTCACCCTGTCATTTAATGGCAAGGATCACTAATAGAACACAGAGCGTGTATTGGTTGGCAGGTTATTCTTAGTCTTCACGTGACACTGATATGCTGTTGTCTTACTGGAATGTGTTGTGCTGAATTGAGGGGATCAGAACAATTCCATAGGTAACTGATGCCTGGATATCTTTGGTATTTATTTGTATTTGTATTTATTTTTAGAACAGTTTAAATCAAGTGAATGTTTGTTCTTAATGTAGATGTTATTAAGGGACAATACTGATATTACAATAAATGCACAGAGGCACGCAGGTATAGTGTCGCTGTCACACAGCTCTGGGGTCCTGGGTTCGTTGGTTTGACCCCTTGGGTCACGGTCTGTGAAGAGTTTTGTGTGTTTACCGTGTGTCTGCGCGGGTTTCCTTCACGTCCTCCAGTTTCTTCCCACAGTCAGCAGCCCCGTCTAAGGTGTGTTCTTTGAACCCAAATAGTCCGGGTGGGCTCCAGACCTACCGCGAACCTGACCTGGAGAAAGCGGTCACAATTTATGAATGGACGAATGAATGAATTAACGAACCAACCAATTAATGGATGTTCCCGTCTGTTGCAGTAGGTGGCGCTGTATTGACTGCGGTGGTACTAATCCTCTACATGAGAAAGAGAGGAAGTCGGAGCTTAGGGCTGGGTGAGTTACAATGAGCAGAATAACGTTTGCGAGTTAAAAACAAGCCCAAATTTTGCAGTTAATATTCAGTTTTAACCTGAAGCGGTATCACACAGTTCACCAAGGCTTATGAACGGTGTATTTTGCTAGGCAACACGATCTGTTCATACTGTATATATTCAACTGCCCGTGTTGTTAGCTTGAAAGCTAAGGAAGGTTTATGTGGTTATTAAGATTTAAACGTAATAGAATTTAACTGTATTTCAGCTTTTTAAATTTCAGATATTGTTAGAGTGTTGTTATCCGTTGGCGTTTTTCTTTTTCAGTAATTATCAGGTAGCAATGTTCAGAATGTTAGCTAGCTAGCAGACACGACATGCTAAACAGACTGAAAATGTCTTAACAGTAGACCATTAAGGGAGCAAGTGTTTAAGCGTTAAAATTTAAATCCAGATATATTCTTGGTTATAAAAACAGGTCTGGACCTTAATTTATAGAAAATATTTGCAATTTAAATCGCAGTATTTCAGCCCTAACTCTAAATGTTCAATAATTTGGAGCTATACTTTAAGATTAGATCAGAAAAGCTTATATATAAAAAAAAAAAAAAACATCCAACATCAGTACCTAATCTCACTAAATTTCTGAATTGAGTGCCATCAAATTGTCACACAAGTGTCGCAACATCTAGTGTAAAATCGTCATAGAAGAGTACAGGCTGTTTTTGCAGCAAAGGGGCACTGCACATTACATAAATGTTTATTAAGGTCTATGTCATTTGTTATAATAAGCTTATGGAGGTCTCTTGAAACATTAATTAATGTCCTAGAGTAAATATTACTGTAAACATTTATTGCCTCATTCTAGGTTTTGTTCCTTTTTTTGTGTTAAATGAAGTGTTAACTATTTAAATATTTTGTCCTAAAACATAATCTCTTCTGATTCCCTCCATTAGCACAACAAGAATGGATCAGAAAATTCCTTATGATGACTATCAGTTGCCAGTGGTTTTTCTACCCCCTTATGAAAACCCCCCAGCATGGATCCCACCTCAGGATGTAAGACTCTTTTTGTTTCTCGACAGATTCTGTACAGAGCTAACAGTGTGTAATTTCTCTGTTTTAATATTACTGTTGATTTTAACACAGAGGATAAATCACCCTGATTATAACAATGAGCTTACCCAGTTCTTACCACGCGCTATAGTCCTGAAAAAGCCTCCAGGAGCACAACTGGGGTTTAATATCCGAGGGGGAAAGGCTTCACAGCTTGGGATCTTTATTTCTAAGGTGAGTATGTTGCACTAGATTTGTACTAGTTGCACTTTAATGTTGTGTATTGTTTTGTGTTCTATGTCCTTTGCACTTTAATGCGTGTGCACTGTTTTATGTTCGCACTAGCTTTGCACTAGTCGCACTTTAATGTTGTGTATTGTCTTATGTAGCACCTTGGTCCTGGAGGAACGCTATTTTGTTTCACTGTGTACTGTAAACACTGAATACTGCTGAAATGACAATAAACTTCTTGAACTTGAACTTCGACAACTTTGTGGTGTTTCATTCTGTACTAATTTTGCATTAATATTTTGGCCAACCAAAGGTGGGGGACCTGCTGTATAGTGCAACAACTGGTTAATTCAGAGACTACAGTGCAGTTAGATTCTTGATGTAATGTGACTGTTTGCAACTTTTGGTAGCAAAATGACTGATTGATTAGTCTTTTAAAATAATAACTCCGCTGCTTGACATCGTAATAAATGATGAACACACAGACTCGTTCAGACTGGTTTAGGAATTTCTCTCCTATTGCATGTTTTATCAGGTGGTGCCAGATTCTGATGCCCACAGGGCTGGACTTCAGGAAGGAGATCAGGTGCTGTCTGTTAATGAAGTGGATTTTCAGGACATAGAGCACTCAAGGGTAAGTGAGTGAAAGAATTTCATACTTGATGTGTTTTTTTCCCCCCACTTTTCCAAAACAATATTTCAGCTGTCTTGGTTGTTCTTTAGGCTGTGGAGATCCTGAAGACGGCCAGGGAGATTGTAATGAGGGTGCGCTACTTCCCATACAGTGAGTTTTCTTGTTTTCTTCTAGGGGAGGAGGATACAGTTTAAAGCAATAAATCCATTTAAATCAAAGTCCGAAACAACGGAAACTGCTTGTTTTGTCACTCCTTCATTTTCACCAAATATTGTATAAAACAATAGTCACTGATTTAACAAAGACATAGACAGATTGAGTTAGCATTAAAGCATTTTAAACGTGATTTACTCAGTTTTAATGGATATTACAGGGTATAGATCAGAGAGATTTATATGGAACAATTGATGAGTTGACTCATTCTCCTGCGCACATTTATCTATAGCTATTATTGACATTAATATATTATAAATATTAATTTCAATTATTCCAAATCGGTTTATTTCCACCCGTATTTATGAACAGTAGTTCTGTGGATGTTTGAAAGTTGTTATAAAAGTCTCATGTAAGTGTCATGTATCTTTGATCAAGGATGATCTGTGGTATATATCACTATGTTCAAACATATTCCTCTCCCTTGTCAGATTACCAGCGACAGAAGGAGAGGACCGTACACTAGATGGCAGAGATGAGCTGAAGATAGAAAGAGTGAGTCACTGAGGCGTTGGTGTTCAATCACAAACATGCAGTTTATCCTCATCCAGACTGTTGTCTCTGACTAAAGCGGGAACGTCAGAGGTGTAAGAGTCATCATTTTTCATAACAAATAAGACTACCTCTCATTGCTTTTTTTAACAGTCTTCATTATTACTTACAATATGTTAGTGACAGGTAGTGTCATGCAGGTAAGGTAATGTGTTTTATAGGGACAATAACATTATAACACTATTTTAATAAAGCAAAAGAACACTACCTGTAGCCCAAAAACCAGGATTAAACACCGTATCTGATTCTTTATCTCATTCTGGACTTAGGAAAACCAATCAAAAGTGTTGCTACAGAAATATAATTGCAAACGGAGTGATGTATCATTTCAGAGCTGTGGCTATTAAGTTATTTTAACTCTGATATTCCTTTTCCTTTTATTTTTAGCACAGTCTGGGTATGAAATATAAGCATGCGATATTATTTATTGATTACTACAGTACCTAAGGCTGGGTATCTTTTGAAAAAGTGTCAACACTGATGAAGAATCTCATTCCAGCACGACTTAAGCCCTAAGTGAGTTTCTGGAATATGGGATTTGTACTGACTGCAACAGCCTAATTATTTACTATATTAAAACCATACATACTGAGATTACGTTAGACAGCCAATCAGCAGTCTAGATTTGAGTATTGGCTCATTGACACTGATTTAATTTAACACTGAACAACATGGAATTTTTTATGCTTAGCAATATAGAAATAATTCACAGTGCCAAAAAAACACTGAAAAACACTGGGGAACCTGCCACAAGAAAAGTTGCCAATTCCCCAAATTTGCAAAAGTTTCATAGTGCAGCTTGAATATATTTTAATAGTTTTTATTATTACCATTGAATTTTTCAGCTTTTTGCCCTGCTGATATTTTTGCTACTGAAATATATAACCATCACTAACTAGTTGTATAAAAAATAAACAGATTTGTGTTTAATTGAGGAACCCCAAATGTATGTTATTGATACTCTCTGTAATTTGTTATGCCCAAAGTAAGTATCTGGAGGCACATGAATCCCAGGGCACTTTGCATTTGGAAGAATATCAATAATATGAAATCTTGAAGTTAATGTTCCACTGTAATTGGTATGAAGTTCTTGTGTGGAATATTTTTCAATAAACTGTTTGTGGCCTCTGGCATGCTTTTTTTTTTTTTTAAATAGAGAAACTGCATGTGTATAATGTTCAAAAAAACTACAGTTCACGCTATGAATGAGGAAACAAAAACAATGTTAACTAAAAAACATGAAACATTTATTCAGATTTTCTATTAATATATAAAACACATCCATCCCTTTCCAGAGTCTTCTATATAAATGCCAAACAAGATGCATATTTTATGCAGAGAAGGTAGGAAAGGTGATCTGAAGGGATATCACAGTGTTTGTGTGATAATTGCTTATTGCACTGTAGCTGTTCTCTGCAGGAAAATTAAAACTAAACCAGAGAGTTCACAGCTTTACTTCTAAGGAGTCTTTTGGAAAGCAGAATTTCTCAGCGACTGGACAAAATGAGGATTGCCCATTAGGAACACCTCTCTCTTCTACTGGACAAGTATGAACTTTGAATTTAGTTA
This sequence comes from Hoplias malabaricus, assembly GCF_029633855.1. NCBI lineage: Eukaryota > Metazoa > Chordata > Actinopteri > Characiformes > Erythrinidae > Hoplias > Hoplias malabaricus. The sequence goes on along the minus strand of NC_089816.1, from coordinate 4,358,122 downwards.
TCAGGGTTGTTTGTTTGTGATGTACCAAGAAAACCCATACTCTACACGTTATCCACATTACTCCTCCAGTGTAAGGCACTTTAAACCAACCCCTCAGCAAATTACAAAAGCTTTCATAAGCTGATTTAAAAACGTGGTCCCCTGGACTAATCGAAAACGACTGGCCTGTACAGTACAGCAGAGGAGTTTTAGGAACGTGAATAGTCATTCAGGATTTGTACTTTAGCCCTGGCATCTCATGCTATTTCAGCAAATCATAAAGCAATAAATAAACCGAGGTAATACAAACTGACAGTCCTATTCTGACAGGCATACAATTAAGCAACTGGCCTGAATTGCCAACTAAAATGAAATCAACCATTCACACACACCAATATAAATATAACCTCTGAGAAGGTGTGTAAACAAACGTAGAAAGCATAAAGTTGATAGTGCTCCCTTAATGAGCTAAAGTAACATTTTAACTTTTAAAAACACCAGTCTATTTCTCATAGCCCCATGGAAATAGATGTTATTAACAAGTAACTCATTCAGATAGATGCTTATTTACGTTTAATACAACAACATGACCATAATTTATCTTCATTCTCAAGCATTTAAATTAAACCGTTAAAACTGATACTGATTATTGCTTTTTTTTTTTTAGATCTACAGATTTATACACCTCGGGTTTGGTCAACCGTCAACTTCAATTACTTCCACTCTCAAAGGCAGCAAGAAAAAAAAGTAAATAAATAAGTTAGTAGAGTTATAGATGATGTGCGCATATGAGAGCTTGAGATCATACAGTCTGTATAAAATTGTGGTAAACACCAAAGTCACTTCATGTCACATGCCACAGGTGTAAGGAACAATGGCTATAAACACTTCTATTCCAGCAAAAAAAACTATCAAGTACTAATTATAGCACTGCGTATGCAAAGGATAAACTGGGTTTCTCAAAAGCATCTTGGATCGAAATATTTTATTTAAAATAATAAACTATTTTAATGAGTGATCAATTTCTCTATTGATCTAATACATGTTAAAACGAAGGCCACCATTCTGAAGGGGATTTGCTATGTGAAGCATAAACTGATCATTTCAAAAGATTAACAGGCAATGTTTCTCCAGTTCATGCAAGTTGTGCCTTTTAAAGACAACTGCAAAAATATAATGTTTATAATGGATTTTTGTGGTAAAAAAGACTGCTCCTTTAAGACTAAGATGCTGTTGAGAAACTAAGTCTCGAGTCAGGATAGGAATCTCAGAAGAAAATGTCAATTTCTTCATTGATCTTTGCTACTTCAGCTACTGTCCTCATTTTCCTGCAAGTCCCAGGATGAACTCTCGTCCACATTCTCCAGCGAGTCCCCGCGCTGTATGCGCAGTTCTGCTGGGTCCATCATGGGGATTTCACTCTGAATGGGGTAGAGCCAAGGCTTGTGTTCTGGATTGTTCAAGGCTTTCCACGTGTGGTAGTTCTGGCCTGCCTTGTACACGCTTTTCATAACCTGCAGAGTGACAGAGAAAGGGTGAGGCTGAGGTGGAGACTAGTTTCGACGGATATGACGGTGACGATGAACTCTGTTCCTCTGCTGACTAAAGACCTACAACATTGGAATCCTGCTCTTCAGGCATAGAGTAACTAATCTGGATCTGAGCTACATTTTTCTTCCGAGTTAGACGTTTATCTGGACATTGCGTTCTCGTGCTTCTTTTGTTGTAAAGGAGTGTTGTTATTAATGCCTGAACACTGTTGTATAATCACAGTCACAAAAAAACAAGGGTTACTTCAGTTTATCTACTGGTTCAGAGATGATAATCACTGTAATACCTCCAAGAAAAAAAAAATGTAGACAAAACCTATTAAATCTTAATAAACACAGGTTGCTATTCTCCTCTTCAAGGACCCTTAGACAAATGTTCTTTTATTTCAAGTTACGATAAATCTAATAGTCATTTATGACCTTGACTTTCAGAAGCGCAAAACAAAGAACTAAACACAACCAAGGTTAAGGCTTCAAAGACCTTCATGTGTCACAATACACACCTTGCCCTAAATAGTTTTAAATGACACTTGTAATGCAGTTGTTTTCTGAAACCAGATAAGCAGGTCCCGCATGAATCTTAGTTCTAGAAAACACAGAGAGACAAGAACGCTGGGTCCCTATGGATACGAGAGTCTTCAGAAGTAGGAAACCTAGGTCTCTTCAACCCTCCTGACATTATCACAAATCAGCCAAAGCGCAACAAAATAGAAGAACACTGTCACTGTCTCAAAGATGTTGTTCTTTTCCAGGTTAACACAGGGCTTGAGATAAGTCACTTTACATTAAGTTACATTAGAAATAAAGCAGTTTTTACCTTCCTCAATTTTTGCACTTTTTTGGACAGCTAATATATATTAGTGAGAAATGTTTAAATATTAAGTAATAAATGTGCTTAAACGTTTATAAATCCGTTTGAAAGGTTTTGAAATGTCAATGTAGATTTTTGTAAATTGAAACGTATTGGGTCAACTGGAAAGACCAGTTTGCACTCCAAGCACACAATCGTAATGCACTGATTTTTGATCTTCCACTGAACAATCTGTTACAGGATGTCAGTCATGAATAAAACACACATTAAAACTAAAAGAGTTCACTTACTTTAGGAGCCAGGACCTGAGACGCTTTGTTGACTGCCCATTTGGGAAGGGAACCTAATTGAAGGGAATATACATAAATCCATTACTTAAAAATAGTCAATGTTGCCAAACTAGCTATTTCAAAAAATCCAATCTTTCTTCTTACCCTTAGGATCAGCTTGTGAAAGGTAAGTAAAAGAGCAGCTGTTGGGTCCTGTTGGTTTCACCAAATATCCTGTCATTAAGGATACTGCTCTGACCAGGTCTTTGCGTGGAGGGTATTTCTGTAGTTTAAAAAAAAATAAAACATTATCACCTTAGATTACAGAATGTTAATTTCAAAATAAACGCTAATAGGACGCAGCAGTCGCAGCAGTGTTTCCCAGTGAGAATAGAGTGGTGTGTTTGCGCCAAAGCTGGAAGTCAACCCCTAATCTGTTGCATCCAGTCGGGTTATCCACTACACTCACCCACTGCAATACAAACAAATGAAAAAGAGGGGCATACCGGATGTTTGACAGAGTAGTTTACAATGACATATTCGTCTTCAGATGCCTGCCAAGCACGCAAAGTGATCACATCCCTGTTCTTCAGTGGTCTCGGACACAGCCCTGTCCATCAAGAATATAAACATGTTTCAGTTTCCTGTGTCTTCCAGAGGTCACATGGGTTAAAGAACAACACCACAGCCACAGACAGACGTCATATATATGGAACATAGTAAAAATACATAACCTTGGGACCTTTTAAAAACATATTTACAAATTTTGACGGGTATAGTGTCTATGAAATAATAATCACATTATGTACCATTTAGAGAAGCGCAATTGTCTTTCTCAATAATTAAATATTTAGAGCCTAAAACGCATTTGTGATGAAGACAAAATGAACGAGAAAGAAGCGAAAACTCACAGGAATAGTAGCCCACGTCTGCGTTGGGGGCGACTCGAGCAATTTCAAAACTCTCCAGCATCGCAGGGTCCCAGGTTTTACGATACTGATTGTCATGAAGGACATCATACATCGTAGCTGCTGATACATCAGTTATGGCAATTTTACACTGTGGGGGAGAAAAAAAAGACATGCAGAGAACTAAGTAAAACCCAAATTTGCCAATGTAAATTTAATGTCACTGTCCATAAAGAGACTTTAAAATCAAGAATATAAATTAGACACTAGTCTAAATATCCTCCAAGATGAACACGTTCAAGGTCTATGCCTTTTTAGCACTAGAAAATTCACGTGTAACAGCCCACAGATAACTTTCCAAATTGTGTTGCTGTGGGTTTGAGTTAGAAAAATTACTGTGACAACAGTTTAAAAGTGATACTCTTATTATAATAATGATATACATATGACATATGCTTTTGATATTATAAAACACATTCTGAGTAAAGAATAAAATAAAAAGCACAAGTAAAAACAGCCCTTGCCTTGATCTTGTGAACTTTGGAGCCCTGATTCTTGTTTGCCTGTAAGTTGTTGGGGGGCACCTCGACCCACACCTCCATTCCGTTCTTGTTGTATTTATTCTGCCAGTTCTCTGTGGACAGGCACTGTCTCCTGAATTCGGAAAAAACGGACTCGTCCGGAACGATCCCTGACCCCAGAGACATGGCTGAATTCTGAAATATAATCCCACAGCAGACAGCAACTTGGAGCTTGTTTTAACTCCTGGAGGAAGCTAAACAGAGTGTCGGTGTTTATTCCTAGTCAGTTCTAAACCTCATTCTCTCTTCTCCTGTGGTTTTAGTCTTGCTCTTAATCCCGGCGTAGCTTTTCAAGTCGGACTGGATTCCTGTCCTCCTCTAACGCGGCCACTTTATCAGCACTTCCTGGAGCCCTTCAGGTGTGAGGGGTTAGGAGACCACGCCCCCACCGCGAGTTCACACCCCCTCGCCAAGAGGCCACGCCCCTTCATCGATACCAACCATTCCTCCCACTAACATATCAATACTTGGTTCTTTCTATCGTTTTTAGAATGGATAATGAACTGAACGTGTTTCAGAAGTACAAACTTTTTTATTGTAGTAAGCAAATGTTTAGGGAACTATTTTTCATCCATCTCCGCTCATCTTATTGATTTATTTTCATTATTTGTAACCACTTATCCATTTCAGGGTCGGCGTGGATAGGAAACGTGCAAAATCACTGAGCGCAAGGCAGGAACACACCCTGCAGGGGTCGCAAATCCTTCGCAGGGCAACACACACTCACACATTCACTCACAAACACACAGCTCATCTCATCTCAACTCAAGTAAATACTCTAAATAAATCTTAAATACTTTATTAAATCTATGATCTTAACTCAAATAAACACTTAAATCTACTAAATCTTATCTTAAATAAACACACTATAAAATAACTCAAATATAAAGTCAACTCATAAGCATTAACTTAAATAAATATTGTAATACAATTAACTAAATTAAATTAATAAATAAATAAAAAAACAACAACCCAACATAAATTCTTAATTATTTTAAACTGGGTTTAATTCATTTAAATCAATCTTGAATGAACCAACCCCAATCAAAATTTACTTTGGACCAACAAAATGATTTTGCCATGACCTCTTCAGTTTAACTTCAGCTTCGCTTTAAATTTCATAATGACTTGAGATGAATTTAATGCTCCATAATGACGGTTATTATGGAGTATATATGTATTTATGTGCATATTTAATTTAAAAAAATGCCAGCATATGCAAATGTTGGGTTTCCAAAGAATGTGCATGGAAGGACATATCAGCCCTGGGTATTGTGATAATAGCCATGATATAATCTATATCTCCTCTAAAAGAATGTGTCACCAGGTATCGCCCAGTATCACACATCCCACCTGTTCAGAGAACTGTGGGAAAGGTTTAACCCACTATCAGCTGAGAACAACAATAACACTGACACTGTTTAGTTTCAAATGTTTTCTTTTACATATTCTCAGTGATTCCTAATCCCTGGGTGTGTACAGGCAGGGTGTCAACAGTGAGTGTGTAACTGTGAAACTAGCCTATCAGAGGTAAGTAATCAGAAACATTTTGGTTTAATGAGTTTAAACAAAAATAACAAAATAAAAATAATAGCGATAATATAATCCCACTTCATATTAGACATTTAAAAAAAAATGCAATAAAAACTAGATTTTCTGTAGTTTGGTCATTCTTTTAACTGACAAAATTACACAATTTATTTCATTGCAAACGTCTTCATTGACCAACTTCACTGTATTACGTAAATATTAACACATTTAGAATGATACGCCTGCAACACACTTCAAAAACTTGAGACAGGGACAAAATAAGAGTGAAAAGTTAATGGAATATTCAGGCTACTTTACATTGAAATATTCCCCAATAAACAACTGAGTTGGTCGTTAGTAAATGTGTCATGATGTGAAATTATTTGTGTAGGACAAGGCTAGACTCCAGTGATTAATTTGTACAACTCTCAAACCCTCAGATGGCAGTACATGAGGAAACTATACTGTGATATTATCACATGGGCTCAGGAGAGATTTGGAGAAAACAAAAGAAGAGAAAAACAAAATCACTTTACACACCAAGAAATGCAGCCTAAATTACATATTATCTCTGTGGAAAAACACGGCAGAACGCTCTGAACCTCATCTCTGATGTTCTGAATGATATTGGAAACATGTCCTGGGGTCAGATGAGTTCTCTTTACCAAAGATAAAAGGGACCATCCCTCTGATATAGAGCCGTGTTTTAAGTGTATTTTAGACATACGCAGCCATCGTGGTAAAGGCTTTTCCCAGGAAGGGTCCATGTTATTTAAGCAAGACAATGCCTTCTGCACCTGATACAAAACTTACATCTGCCTGCCTTCATAGAATAGCCAGCCTGAATTCCAGATATTCATTCATTCATTATCTGTAACCCTTATCCAGTTCAGGGTCACGGTGGGTCCAGAGCCTACCTGGAATCATTGGGCGCAAGAAGTGAATACACCCTGGAGTGTGTCTGTGTTGCCCTGTGAAGGACTGGCGCCCCCTCCAGGGTGTATTCCCGCCTTGCACCCAATGATTCCAGGTAGGTACTGGACCCACCGCGACCCTGAACTGGATAAGGGTTACAGATAATGAATGAATGAATGAATAGATGTATTCCTAACAAAATTGTCCACACACTTCAAACTGTTCCCTCTTAAGCCCCAGTATGTATAGAGACTACTGTCTGTGGCTTAACTGAAAGTATCCAACGGAATGTCATTATTTAGGCTGGAACTCCATTTGTGAGAATGCCAACTGCATGAATGTAAACCAAAATGCTACAAAACTAAACAAGTTACAAATTAGTTTCTGCGGTAATTCAATCAGTGAATAAAAACATACAGAAAGTTAAACTTTAGCCACATACAAACTAGTTGTTTTGCCCCTCAAACATACTGTTCCACCTTTATAGCCGTCGAGTTTCTTAATGTAACTGAGGTTCCCCACAATTGTAGATAGTGTAGATAACATTTATCTATATTTAATGATTTTATTAAATAAACAAAACGTTAAATCAAAACAAACACTAATTTGTTTGGTGATTTTTTTATTTCATGTGATACACTTCAGTGTTTCTTTAACCTTCCTTTTTTACAGCAGATAATAGTACTTTTTTTTTTTTTTCCACACAAACTTTGCTAAACACTAGTAGACAGCATATTTCAAATAGACAAACACACTTCAGTATAGCACACAGCTGAGTTTTCAGTTGGTGACAACAAGTGGCAGAGCTGATTTCAGGAGATTTGATTCTTGTATTTAAATACTTACATTTCCAAATAACGTCCAAAGGCTATCATTGTAAAACAAGCTAGCTGATAGGCAAGTGCGTGTGTACTGATGGCGTCAGAAAGTGTACAGTTAAAAGTGTGTGTGTGTGTGTGTGTGTGTGTGCGTGCGTGCGTGCATGTTAGCAGTGACACCTTTCAGCAACTACAGACCCACTCAGGCTATAATTCTCACAACTACACAAAGAGCATACTGTTGAAAGGGAGAGGTCGTAAGTAGTGTGACCATAGTGATGAGAAAATTGCACGACCAGGTCTCTGTGATACAGTAGCCAAGCAGAAAGGCAAACCAGAGTCAACTGCTTGTTTTCCCAAGTGTTAATGTGTCGTTCAGGCTAAGCATACAACATATATTATGCTCCTAGCGAGATAAATAAATTAACACTTAAAACCAATGGTCTTAAAACGAGCAATAGCAACACAGGTTAAACTCCTCAAGACAATTTCTCTACACTACGCAACTGCCTCTAATAATATTTTTTTAAAAAATGCTCCAAAAAACTGTTCAGGAATTTGCTGGCCCCTGTAAACCACATTGTGGCTTCATCTGGTGCAAAGTGACTGACAAAAAACAAGCAAGGCATTTTGTGTTAAAACCATCCTTAGTTAGCATGCTTTTGCTACAATGTTGTACCAAACACAAGCCAATACAATGGGACAGCAAGCACACAGATACCAGATGCAGCTGCTGAGATTCAGTACGTCCGAGTGGGGATTACCAACGCTGCTCCCTCGCCTTAAAGTAAGATGCCATGTATTAATCTAGGTATTTGCTCTGTTAGTACATGTGGTGTTTTACTGTTAAGGTCAAGTCCGGTAATTACAATTTATGGGTAAGTTATGTAATAAAGGCTGTATGTTTAAATGAGATCAGAATCTAGAATAACTGAATTACAGAAAATGATTATGCACAACTTTTCACCCCCCCAGCTAAATACATTCACATTTCATGCAATGCCGCAAAAGACTTGTGTAGAAAAGTGAGCCTGACCAGAACGCTAATGTTAGTCTAAAAATAATAACCTACAAAGTCTTCTTTGGCCATAAACCTGAATCCTCAAACAAATGACTCAAACTGTACTGGTCCCTAACGCCTAATTTGACAACATCCGATTATATAACTGTGTAAGCTGTTCCACCTGCAGAGATGACGTTTAACCTCATACTGGCCCAGAGCTAGATTGCATCTTTAACTCAATGTCTGGCTTTTCTGATTTCATATGAAACAGACCAGAAGAAAATGAATCATTTGTCAACGTGTAAATGTAAATAAAAATCTATTCAGTAACTACAGCTCCTTAATGCACAACGCAGCCTTGGTTCCCCTGCCATTCTCTTAGATCAAATTAAATAGCAAGACATTAAAAAATAAGTGACCTTGGTCCAACATAAGCAGGCTGAAGAATGTCCAAAAAAAAGAAGAAAAAAAAAAAAAAGAAAACAGAAAACAATTGTACAATGTGTGACAGCACTGATGCTCAAAAAGTGCACAAACTTAAGAGCGATTGAGCCATGTCACTCTGCAATCCTATATAATGCCATGCAGTCAGAATAGATGAAAATCCAATGAGCATTTAACCTACGCTGTGAATTCTTTAATTTTTTCCCTTTAACATATATATTTTTTTGATGATCCGTTTTTAATACAGAGTAATAGCACATCCACACGGTTACTCCGAAAAGTCACTGAGTCAAGGGGTAAATAAAAGATTCTCCAACTAATGGCACAGGGCCACAGAGTGGAGCAAGTGGCCACTGAGAGACAAGCTGTTGGTGGGGAGGAGGCGTAGGGCTGGTGGGGGTCTGGGGGTGGTTACTAGCAGGAACAGCTGCTCTCAGTCACAGGCAGTTCTGGAGGTTTCTCCAGTTTGATATCGATCACTGAGAGAATTAGGTTAAGGATGGACGTCACACAGATCAAAAATTCACAATGAGTTAGGAATTTAAAGTATTTTTCATCTAAACATCAAGGAAAGTTTCACACCTGATAGCAAGGACCAAAGTCTGAACCAAGGTTTGTTGGTTTGACTGTGTACAGGTGCAGGTCATAAAATTGGAAAACCATGAAAAAGTTGAATTATTTCAGCAATTACATTCAAAAAGTGAAACTTGTGTATTATACACATTCATTACCCACAGACTGATACATTTCAAGTGTTTATTTTTTTTAATTTGATGATTATAACTGACAACAAATGAAAACCCCAAATTCAGTGTCTCAGAAAATTAGAATATTGTGAAAAGGTTCAATATTGAAGACACCTGGTGCCACACTCTAATCAGTGAATTAACTCAAAACACCTGCAAAGGCCTTTAAATGGTCTCTCAGTCTAGTTCTGTAGGCTCCACAATCATGGGGAAGACTGTGGACTTGACAGACGACCATTGACGCATTACACAAGTGGGGCAAGGCACAAATGGTCATTCCTAAAGAGGCTGGCTGTTCACAGAGCATTAATAGACAAGCAAAGGGAAGGAAAAGATATGGTAGAAAAAAAAGTGTACAAGCAAAAGGGATAACAGCACCCTGGAGAGGACTGTGAAACAAAACCCATTCAAAAATGTGCAGGAGATTCACAAAGACTGGACTGCAGCTGGAGTCAGTGCTTCAAGAACCACCACCGCACAGACGTATGCAAGACATGGGTTTCAGCGTCGCATTCTTTGTGTCAGGTCACTCTTGAACAAGAGGCAGCATCATAAGCATCTCGCCCCTGGGCTAAAGACAAAAAGGACTGGACTGCTGCGGAGTGGTCCAAAGTTATGCTCTCTGATAAAAGTAATTTTTGCATTTCCTTTGGAAATCAAGGTCCCAGAGTCTGGAGGAAGAGAGGAGAGGCACAGAATCCACGTTGCTTGAGGTCCAGTGTAAAGTTTCCACAGTCAGTGATGGTTTGGGGTGCCATGTCATCTGCTGGTGTTGGTCCACTGTATTTTCTGAGGTCCAAGGTCAACGTAGCCGTCTACCAGGAAGTTTTAGAGCACTTCATGCTTTCCTGCTGCTGACCAACTTTATGGAGATGCAGATTTCATTTTCCAACAGGACTTGGCACCTGCACACAGTGCCTAAGCTCCCAGTACCTGGTTTAAGGACCATGGTCTCCCTGTTCTTAATTGGCCAGCAAACTCACCTGACCTTAACCCCATAGAAAATCAATAGGGTATGGTGAAGAGGAAAATGCAATATGTCAGACCCAACAATGCAGAAGCGCTGAAGGCCACTATCAGAACAACCTGGGCTCTCATATAACACCTGAGCAGTGCCACAGACTGATTGACTCCATGCCACGCCGCATTGCTGCAGTAATTCAGGCAAAAAGAGCCCAAACTTAGTATTGAGTGCTGTACATGCTCATACTTTATGTTCATACTTTTCAGTTGGCCAGCGTTTCTAAAAATCCTATTTTTGTATTGATCTTAAGTAATATTAGAATATTTTCTGAGATACTGAATTTGGAGTTCTCATTAGTTTTCAGTTATAATCATCAAATTAAAAAAAATAAACACTTGTAATCAGTGTTCATCTGTAATCAATATCACTCTGTGTGTAATGAATGAGTACAACATACAAGTGTCACTTTCTGAATGAAATTATTGAAATAAATCAACTTTTTCATGATATTCTAATTTTATGACCAGCACCTGTATACAGTGATCCCTCGTTTTTCGTGGGGGATGCATTCCAAGACCACCTGCGAAAAACGAATTTCCGCGAAGTAGAGGAAAGATATTTTTTATGTATTTAACGAGTATTTGGACTTTTAAACCCCTCCCTGTGCTGTTAACAACCCACCCTTTGCATTAAACAGTCGTTTAATGCTATGTCCCAAACCACACACAACTGCACTTTACTTTCTAGGCTACTGAGTGCCAAATGCCCCAATAATAATGCAGTATTTTTATACTCTATGTAATATGTTATTCTCTGTTTCAGATTAAACTCTGAATATTAAAACACACAGAAAACAGCTTTCTATCAAATGATGCCAAACTCTTTGTTATGGTTGTGGTAGTGAATGCACAGCTAAATAAAATGTTTTTACATGGTTTCTACTGTTTTTTGGAATGAAAGTTGCGAGTAAACGATGTGGTCATACCCATATCTCTCATTTATAATGAAATTTCATATCCAGTATGAATCAATCATAAACATTACAGATGTCCTGTAGCAAAACAACACCCAGATTTCCAAATAAAATCAATCCCATCCAAGTAGGGCTTAAGATTTTATATTATATTATACATTATTTTATGTATACATATAATATATATACATTATAATGTATATTGGGTGAGATAGCCTGACTCAGCTTCCTGTAAACAGGTCAGAAAGTCTGAACAAATCAAAAGTGTTTTCACTCTGCACATGAATCGAACCTTGATTCAGTTTGATCTGGACAGAAACCACCTAATTTGGTTGGACCAAATGTTGGTCCTTTCACACCTGCAATGTTGGTTCCAAACAAACAAGGTAGGTGTGAAAACCCACTAAAATTGCCACTTTACATGTAAAGCAAGCATTAAGTTAACCAGAAGTATGGAGAAGAGGACACAGAACAATGGCTCTTGTATCACAAAGGATAATCAAACCATGATCTGCCAAGAAAAACTTGTTTGTCATGTACCCTTATCAGATTTACAAGGATTACATGACTGATACCAATAGTCAGGCAGCAGTGAACATATGCAGTGAACTAGATGTGAGCAAAGATAGTACAAAGAATATTGTATGTGCCATCGTTAAAATTTTTAATTTTGCATTTTAAAAGGATACTGTCCTCTTTGCTTTTCTCTGGTGTGCTGTCCATCCCAGGTAAGGCTGCTGCAACCCGTCGGAACAGCTGAAAAACGATTGACATAAATTAAAACATTTTGTATACAGCCTCAATATACTATGAATACTGATAAATACATCAATGTTATAGCACTTATTCTTTGTGACAGATGGTGTTTACATACAATGATTCACAAATTATTTTTATTAAAAAAAAGGGGCAGGGGGTAATAAAAAAAAGGATAAAGCAACTGAAGGATCTAAATCTTCTGATGACTGAGAGAAACATGTCTCCACATACAAATCAATCTTTGTATTGCACAAACATGCAGATGATTCCCTATGCCCTGATCACAAGAAGCACTGGAAGGGAGGAACTCAAAACAAATGCAAAGTTTAAAAAAAAGACTGTGGACAAAAGGGCAAATGCAGAGGACCTTCTGCATGTGAGGGGGGGCAGTCTAATGATATTCATGTGTGGGTAAAGTAGAGAGAGGTAACACCACATAAGGAAGCATGAGTAAAAGTGAGAGAAAGAGAGATAGAGGCAGAGACAATGAGCTGATAGGGGCAGATAGGGCGGGGATTCTTCTTTGCTCACTGAGTCTATACCTGTTTGACATTGTAGCCAGTCTTTGCACTGGTTTCAATGAACATGACATTCAGTTCCTTAGCCCTCTGCTCGCCCTCCTCCGTGGTGATCTGTCTGCTCAGGTCCGAGCAGGAGGGTGGGATACACAGACATAAAAGGAAAACATAGAAACAAGAGCAGAAAGAGGAGAGAAGAAGAAAACAGAAGACACTCAACTTCAAGTTAGTAAGGAGGAAGGAGAAAGATTAGTATTCTACCAACGTGCTTTCAAAAGGCAAGAATAAGAAACAGCAGCCCTGCAAAAAAAATTACTGAAGATCTCAAGACCAAGGGATTCACAGAAACAACTGAGACTTGTGGCCAAATCAAAACAATATACAATTTTAGAGGAAAAGTTATTGGTACATTCTTCCCTTTCTGTATCTAAAACAACCACAATTCAAGACCCACCTGCTTGACGTTATAACCAGCCTTGGCACTGGTCTCTATGTACATCACATTGAGTTCCCGAGCTTTTTTCTCTGCAGCCTCAACTGAAACTTGCCTGCCACAGTCCAATGGAAAGGAGTGGTGTGGAATGGTTCAAATCATAATTGCGATGAAAAGACAAAAACAATGATAGAAGGGAAATCAAAATAAATCAACTAAAAATAGAGCACACCATGGAAATTAGAGGAGTACGACTTTAAAAAGAAAACAACAAAAAAATTAACATAATTCCAACTCAGGTGATGAGAAGACTGCACCACAAACATAGGGATTTAAGGAGCAATTAAAATGAAATGAGTAGCTGAATACATATAATACATGGCTTGAAGACACTGGGAGAATATGCAAATACATTACTGAAAGGTATTATGACGCCTACAAATGTCATGACCAGGGATGTATACCATCATTAATATTTATAAAAGCTTATTCCAATAGGCAGTGGCATTACTTCCTTTCAATCCAGAAAGTGTTATAACAGAAGGTGTTATAAATTTGTTGTAACAAATGCTTTTAATTCATGTAGGTGTCATACAACCTTTTTATACCTGCCCTACAGTAAAGGTTTGTCCCAGTCTCATTTTCATCATTACATTACCTTTTATCAGCCAAGTCTGTTTTGTTGCCAACCAGCATGATAATGACATCACTTCCCCTCTCTGTTCTAACATCATCTATCCATTTTGAAGTTTGCTGGAAGGAGTTAAGATCTGAAGAAGAGAAAGAAAAACACAGATCTTCATGGGTCTATTACAGACATGGATCCATTTAGACTGATATAGAGCTACTCCATCTAGTTAGAATTTCAGGCTTGTTTATTCTTCAGAAGAAAATCACATTCACTGCATATCAAAAGCAAGCAATCAGAATAAACTGAATATGGAGAAAGTTAGTATAACAGTGGAGTAAGCAGCAAAGAGCAGTTTGTTTTTAGTTCCATTCAAGCCTGAATTCTTTATGCTTTAGGGCAATATCCCTAGGTCAATTTATGATATCCTGTTTTATTTAAAAAGTATTTGTCTCATTACAAATATACAAAGCTTCTGTTTACAGAAGACAAAATTTTGTATTTAAAACCCCTCCCAGTCTTCAGAGCAGTGCCAATGTGACCAGACTATGAACAGAAGCTACTGGACAATACTATTTGTCCCCTGTGGCCACAAAACTTATCGGACACAACAAATGTCTCTGACTCACTGGTAATATCATAGACCACCACAGCAATTGTGGAGTCGCGGATGTAGCTGGGGATGAGGCTACGGAAACGCTCTTGCCCTGCAGTGTCCCACAGCTGCAGCCGAACCTGAGGAGCCAGTCCACGGCATGCAGAATAAAAAGAGAATAACAGAAAAGTAGAGGGAGAAGATAGAAAAGAGCAAAGACATGAAAGAGCAGATTAGAAATTCAAAGGGCACAGTTAAAAAACAAACCAAAAAAAAAAACAGAATATCAAAGAATGCACATTGTTGCGCACTACACAGCCCAACTAATAAAGACACACAGCACTTAATCATCCATATTTCAAGATGTTAGGGATCATTCCATGCAGACAAGAGGTTAAGATGTGTGATGCATTCCCTCATTCCTGCTCCTTGTAAGATGCTTTAAGGATGGCACTCTCTGAACTGAAGACACGCTAGACACTTCTACATGAGGGGCAAAACCATCTGTGTCCAGCACAATCCTAAATCTCAGCTAGCTTTAAGCTATCCTTAAAGCTAGATGCTTATTTTCTGCTACACGCTTTGATTTGCCTCTGACAGATCTGGACACATGACAAGTGCTAGATATAAGGGCTGAGCAATAATTTGAATATGATGATTTCAGTTTTAATAATATAGTCAACACTCCAAACATTAGATCAATAATAATATGCAGTCCAATGCATTAAGTTTCACTTAAATTTAATCCATATCACTCAGCCTTAATGATTATTTTCATTACAGCTTTTTATATTTCTTCAGCCTCACGAGAAAAATGCTCTGTGTCATCCAGCTATCAGCAAACACATAAAAAGCTAAGAGAGTGCCATTCGCCTCAGCACCTTCAACATTGTCTCCAGCATGTGCTAAAAGCACAGTGATGGGCTGAAGCAGGAGCACCAGCTACGTACTTGCTATATCATAGACCACCACAGCAGCTGCAGAGTCACGAATGTAGCTCGGGATGAGGCTACGGAAGCGCTCCTGCCCTGCAGTGTCCCACAACTGTAGCCGAATCTATCACCATCCACATGGCAAACAACCACGGCAAAGTAAGGGTAGACAAAGACAAAACCAAACCGAAATGAAAAACTAAAAATAATGACACAAATGAGTGACTATAATGAGGCAAAAACATGCACAAAAGAAACATTATGTCCTAAAGTTTGTAGACATCCCTTATGATTTAGTTAAATTTTAATGCGTGCACATTGTAGACTTCAAGTTTGCGTATTCTCTCAATAAATGCACGACATCAGCAAAATAACACTAAGGTCATTATTAATTTTCAAGTGCAGGGGCATAAAGACACCAACTGGGTTTGCTGTAGCAGTGGAAATGTGTTCTCTAGAGTAACGGAGCTCCATTCAGTGCCTTTAGTGGAAGTTAGAGTAGAGTTTATTATTCAGAACTAATTATCCAACATCATTAATGAACATCTCATAATAATTTTTGAAGATATGTTGGAAAAACAGGTTTCCACAACCCTTTGGACATAGTGTT
The DNA here is from genome assembly GCF_029633855.1 of Hoplias malabaricus. Classification (NCBI taxonomy): domain Eukaryota; kingdom Metazoa; phylum Chordata; class Actinopteri; order Characiformes; family Erythrinidae; genus Hoplias; species Hoplias malabaricus. Next base: position 4,342,156 of record NC_089816.1, on the reverse strand, counting down.
CTTTGCAAATAAAAACTGCAATGCCTCTGTTTTAAGATGATGCAAAACAAAACACACTCTAGTTTAATGAATATGAAATAAATCAAGATGTGGCATGCTATTTACAAGAATATGAACATAACATGAGGGAGGTACCTTCTGCGGAGAAAGTGGAAAATGCTTAATTTATTTACTATACTATACTTAAAAAGATTTATAATTTATTAAATACCCTGAATACTTTAATTAAACTACACCTTTTTTACAATTTAAAAGATCAGGATTTCTCTCATCTTGTGTTTTCCTCATAACAACCAAACTTATACCATATAAAAATGATTACCAATTAAAAATGCAAATGAGTCTTTTTGGTGCTAACAGTCACACCATCACGCACTGGAAAAAAAAAAACAAAATCCTGTCTCATACACACTATATGGACAAAAGTATTAAGAAACCTACAGGACCTTTAATGACACCCCATTGTAAATACAATGGCATCCACAAAAGTTTGTTGTCCTCTTTCCAGCCATAACAGCTTCCACTCGTCTTGGAAGTCTTTCTATAAGATTTTGAAGTGTGTCTATAGGAATTTTTGCCAATTCAACAAAGAAGAGTTTTTGTGAGGTCAGAAACTGACGTTGGAAGAGATTGCCTGGCTCGCAGTCTCCATTTTTGTTCATACAAATGGTGATTGATGAAGTTGATGGGGTTGATATCAGAGCTCTGTGTGGGCCATTTCACACCAAACTCACCCAAACATACATGACTGGACCTTGTTTTGTGCACTGGGGCACATCTGTCCCGAAACAGAAAAGAGCCTTTCCCAAACAGTTCCACACAAATTTGGACAAATATAACTATTCAAAATGTCTTGGTATGCTAAAACATTAAGTCATCCCTTGATCCAGATAGAGAAGTCACTCCACAGAACACACTTCCATGGCTCCACAACCCAGTGGTGGCATGCTTTTCACAACTCCATCTGACACTGAGTTTTGTACTGCAGCTGCTTGGCCATGAAGTTCCTGGTGCTGATTTTTTAAGGCCAGGGAGGTTTGGAGATGCACTGTGATTAAGTCTGCAGAGCACTGTCAAATTTCACAAACTGACTTGCAATGATGCCACTCTATTATAGTACCAGAGTCGAATTCAGATTAGCTCTTTTAAATTAGACCTGTTCTTTCTCAAATGTTTGTAAAGGCAAACAGCACGGCTAGGTGCTTGACTTAGGGCCCCAAGACCTTATAGTGTCCATATAGTGTACATTAGTATGTCTAATTGCAACTACAATTTACCTCCACTCAAAAATAATGCTGTTTAAAGAATTTCATTTTTAATTTGGTTAGACACAGTGTACATACTTGTCATAGGTACAACTCTTCTCCATTTTCCACTCCTGCTCTCAATTGCAAAATAAATATAAAATTTTTCATTTCTGATAGCCATTAAATTTTAGTAACCAACCCATGGTGAAAGCTTCTTACCGTACGATCTTCCAGGTACATGGTTTTTGAAAGAAAGTCTATGCCAATCGTTGCCTGTAGAAAGAAACATAGATTAGTTAAATTCTTTCTTGCTGCTTAGAGGATTTTTAATATTCTTTTTAAAATATTGACCTAACATTAAATTTAGATCGTGTTGTTTGTAGAAAAATACAGCATATGTGTTTTGGGTACGGTTAAATACATCAGCAGGATGAGAAACTTAACTAAGCTGACACTAAATAACATAAAATTGTGTTGAATGCACTAGGCTTTATATGCTGATCACCAGCTTAAAACAGTATATGTTTAATTATTGATGCTGGTGTGATGGTCAGCCAACGTGACCATGCTGGGTGACAAACGGAACCAGCATGAAATTAACATTAACTAACACATACCAGCATGGCATCCATGCGGTTCTATGCTGTTCTTCAGTCAGGACAATTTCCAAAAATACTGACTATTGCAGTTCAGTTAAGTATACAAGGCTTTTAAGTATGGATGCCCAGGTAATGTCATAATTTCAAGACTATAAAAGACATAGATGTGTACCTGGTAGGTGTTATCAAAGCTGTCATACATGAACCTGGTGATAAGAGATGTCTTCCCAACTGCAAAAAGGGGACAATTACATCAGTACTTCAGAAACCACAAATAACTAGAAAACAAAAACATATAACCGTTATCCGAAGCACTTTGTCTGAGGCGGAATAAGGGTGGTGTCTATTCTTTACCCACGTTAGCGACTTCTGCTAAGGACTCTCACACTAAAATTAACAACAATAGCGATACAATAAATATAATAGTGATTTGCAGCTTCAAATCCATACGAATCTAAAAAGAGGATGCGGTATATTGTGTGGGAGAGTCACGTATTATGACACATCGCTGACATAACTAGCCTGCTAATGTTAGCTTGTCTCTCTTAAGCTGACGTTGCTGAGAAATTTAACATGAAAATGCTAGCTGTTTAGCAACCTGTTAGCTGCTCAGCAGGAAACTCTATGTAATTTGCACTACAAATGAGCTTTCCTGTGTTATAATCTTATTGATGTTACGAAAAAACTCGGCTTCATTTTTAACCAGCTGTTAAAATTGGCAACGTTTAAAAACGTTAGTTAGCTTCAGCAAAAACATTTACAATTCTTGCTAGGTGCAGTTACATTTCGTTAAAAACATAAGGATAAATGAATGGAAAGCTACCTTTAACTCCTTTATAAAAACAAGATGTCACAGACTCTAAATGATTCTATTTTCAGCTCTAAATCGTACACAGAAAGCAGGGAAATTATTTATTTGAAAAAGGGTGGATGCTAGCTGAAACTGAAATTGTCTTCTCATTCCAATTCGCCGATCCACCTTAAAAGACGCAGTAACTGCTGCGCCATTTAAGGTGGAAAGGAAAATTCGAATGTGAAGCCAAATTCAGCTTCATTCATGCATTCTTAGCGACAAAACGGATCTAATCAAGGGATGCGTTTCAGCTGGGATAATTATTGGACTTATTGTTAAGAACTTAAACACATTAACCACCTGATATTTAAAACATAAACGGTCTATAATAAGCTCTTCCCTGGGCCCTGTCTCTGATGAATTATTTTGACTTTGCCGTTGCCTCAAGGCCTCTTACCGCTCTGTTCTCCAAGGAAAACGAGCTTGAATTTCCGCAGAGGGTTGCCGAACTCTCCGCCGCCGGTCGTACTGGTCATTTTTAAATAAATTTTAAGTTAAAAAGACCCCGGTTCCGCTGAGTATCTCTCCGTGTCTGAGCGGACGAAGGGCAGTGTTCTGTCCAAACAGAACCGAGCTTCTCCAGTGTTTTCCTCCGCGATTCAGCGCCGCCCAGTGACAGAAAATGGAAACGTCAACATGTAGAGGCTCATCATTCTCATACAATTATAACTCTCATCTTAATGTTCAGTAACCAAATCATAGCTCACAATCTCAGCCTTTCAAGATAATATGGTTTCTCTTCATTAAGACTTAACATCTAATAATAATAATGTACTAAAAAAGTCATCTTATAATAATTGATTATAATTACATTGGATATAATTATGTATTATATAAATTCTAATAATTATAGTCATGATTTTATTACAATGTATTTCGTTATCACACAGCTCAAGTGTCCTGAGGCTCAGTCTGAGTGGGTTTCCTCGTACAGGAATGATTTAGAAGGAATGATTTAATGAACGTCACTTTGCTGGTTAACAGTGTTTCTATTGTTACAGTGGTTATGTGATATTAAAAATATAAACATAATTATTCACTAAATAATGGTAGGATAAGTGGCTTCTGTTAGCTGTATAGCAAAATTCTCCTTATTTAATTCATTAAGATATACACAATTATGTCATATGATGTAAAATGGTCAATTATAGAGAAACTCGGAGAGTCTGAATTGATGGGGACCAGCGTTTGTAGTGTTTAATACCTCTAAATGTACCCTCCTAGAAAGCTGAGATCAACTTTTATACATAGCCGCATACACTCACTCACACGGCATTAGCTTAAAATTCTCCATAAGTTGGCACCACTCACACAGGTGGGGTGCTATTTAGTGGTTCGTATCAACTACACTTTGTGTATTTATTTAGTACAGTCCTTACATATAAGACCTCAAGTGTGGTTTCACAGGGTTTAAAAAATTGCTACGTTAACATTCTGAACACTCTGGCTGTGCGATATCACGACAGGGACGTCACTGCCATGCAGCTCCAGGGACGTGTGGGCAATGGTTTGAGCCTCGCCACAAGAAACGATCTCTTCCACATCCACTTCCCAGTCACTGAAAACGTACTTGTGCTGTTTTGGTGCAGACAACTTTGTTTACATTTTAATAACTGGATACTGGATTCCACATAAATCAGTGGAAAATGTTTTTGTTACCACTTCAGATTTAGGGGTCTCTTTGACAGTATGTAACAGCAGCATTCATATTTTAGCTGGTCTGTATCAATGAAAAAAAATCAAAACAAAATATTCAATATCAAACCAGTTTTTTTTTTTTATTTTGGTTTAGTTTTATTGAAAATGTACATCAATTAAATCTTACTACAATTAAATATTTCACAACCTTGTTTCATAACAGGGGCTGGGGAGCTGACAATGAAAGGCAGGTATGGAAGGAACTATAAAAATGGAGCCTAGAGTCTTGTTGTATACAGCGAAAACCATCACGTCCCATGAACAATAGTACTTTTTTTTATTAAGACACGTCTCTACTTCAATACACAAAATAGATCCTTATAAATAATATATGGATGAATATCTTTATCTGCCACTCACTTAGAATAAAACTGACAAAATTATATTGATTTGAATGTCATTTGGCAAAACTTGTATCAATTTGTAAAGCAGATAAAACTGCACATAAACCTGGAATAAATACAAGAGAAAAACAAGCCAATACAGAAAGCATTTTGACACTGAAAAAAAGGCCTTGAAATAAACGTATGAATATATATATGTATATGTATATAAAAAAAAGATCATGTGAAAAACATGCAAAGGGCAGAATAGGGGGTCAAAGGTGAAGTCTAAATGAAAAGGGGCTGAATGTGATCTAGATGGTATTTAGAAGTACTTCATTTCACCATAGCTTTTAAAGTTCTCTATATTAGAGAACCCAATATCAGGATCTTTAAGATTCCTCTGTCTTTAAATGGGCCGAACTGAACTCGCCTACATTATAACTTTGTTATAACTTTCAGTTTTAATAAAATAAAGAACCCAATAAACTGAAGTCACATAGGTCTTAACTGAAGATACACTTTGAATTCTAAACCAAAGTTTTCTTTGGGTTCCTCTTTTAACTCACAGCCAGACAGTCAGTGTTTTCAAGTCGTACAAAATATAACCTCAGACACTTAAATTCCATAACTGCATGTTTACACACAACACGTGGCAGGGAAACAAACTTATGTATGTCATCTACACAGTTTCTGGGGCCGTTTCAGACAACATCCATGTTTCAGTCAGGAGAAATTCAGAATGTAAAAGACTGGGGCCTATGTAAGCTAGCTATGCAAAGATATATATATCTATCTTTATATCATGTGTAAAAAAAAAAGCGCTGATGATTTCTCAGCAAATAATTAAAATGTCTCCTTCATGCTCTATTTTAATCCCAGAACTTTGTTTCCGGTGCCTTTCGCAAGATCTGTAAAAATATTAGAGTGGGACTTTGCTTGGCATGCTGTAATTAGGAAAGAGGGTTAATGCTTATTGCAAAAAACACCATGTGAAGCCCACGTAAGGCCCGGTTTGACTGAACAGACAGCACGAACGTTTAGAAACGTTCAAAAATAGAAATAAAAAACAGGCTGGCAGAGTGAGAGACAGGAAGAGGAAAATAGGTGCTTTAGTTTTCTTGGAAGCTGCAATCCCCTCTTCAGACAGGTGCCCAAGACAGATTTAAAAGAAGCTAGAGAAAGAGAAAAGGGGACACAAACACAGGTTAGAGAGAAGTGTAAAGCAGCCAGAGAGCAGAAGCTGCCAATGGGAAGGAAAGGCACACAAAACTTAAAATCAGAAATCTTAATTGTGATTTTGGACAGCCAAAAGCATTGTACTGGTCTATGTGCAGATACACACTGCTCTTAAGCCACATTTCAAGTGTTAACTTCACAGCCAGAAGTACCACATGCGAAAACTGTAGACCTGTTACCATTAGAGTGATGTATCATGGATGACAGTGTGGGCCCTTGATTAGTTGAAAAAACGGCGAGTGCTGCTTTATTCAGCTACTTTTGTTGAAAATATTTTAACCCTTAAGATAGAATAGATATTTTGTTTGTTTTTAAATAAAGATGAATTTGTAACATCTTCCTAAAAGAGTCATGATAAGCATATTAGTCACCGTGTTAGAAGCAAATACACCAAGACAGCACAGCCTTAAGCAAGTGGTATTTAGTAACACACTAAAAACTGTTAGTTGCTGCATTAACCAAAAAAAAAAAAAAAATGGAGGCCTCTATCGGAAAGGCCGCGAAGGCTGGGATCCACACTGTCTCCCCATGGCCTTGGAGCACGGCTCTTAACCGAAAAGTCATGGTCTGGTCTCTTAGCAAAGCTGTAGGGGGGGGGGCCAGGGCACTACTCAGTGCAGAGCCAGGATTTACTGCAAAGGAAAGTAATACACACACAGCAGTGAGCAGGAGACATCACCCACCAGAGAACACAGCTCGGCCCCAAACTAAAGAACCACACTTCAGCTCTGCTCACACCCATCATCAAACCTACAAATTCAAAAGGCCAAACGTTCACACACACACATACACACACCGTCTGAGTGCTACTGATCAGAATCTCTGTTGTTAACAGCTGCTGTTCTCTTTAAAGCTGCTGTTATAAAAACATGGTTTATGGTTGATGTGAAAGTGATATGAAAGTGTCAATGAATACATTGATTAATTAAACTAGAGGCAAAACCTTGTATTTGGTTTTTTTTTTCTTCCTGGAGGGTGGTATAATTTTAGATAAAAAATACCAGCCAATGTCTGCTTTAACTTCTATTAAATTTACGATTATTTTATCCTTCCCTAGTAAAGTTATAGTTTCAGATACAAGGTTTTGTTCCAACAGTGAAATGCATGTATAAATCTATATGGATGGAGAGAGAGGAGAAGAAAATCTAACCAGTTTTAGAATAACGATGCATAAACACTAAATGACTCAGCATGTTTTGGCTCAAAAATATTTCCTGCTGGGGTTTTAATACAGGAATAAATTCTGATAAGTTCCTACAAAGCTTTTTTAACTAAAGCCTCTACTACTCTACAAAAAAGTGCAAATCAGAACATAACACACCAAGTAGACAGAAAAATGCTTGTATATTTGTAAAATCTGTAAGATTCAAGCACAACCGTAAATCCAAACAGAATACATTGGTGAGGGAGAGAGATAAAAAGGTGCTCACAAAGGGAAAACGTAACAATGCACATTTTTCTGTAAGAGGGTCTTAGACAATGATTCTGCCCACAGTTTAAATATTTGGTGAAAATTACCCTTTATTATTTCTTTCAGAAAACGCTTTACACTGACACAGGTTCAGTACGAGTCCCTTGGCAGTTTTGGGCTAAAAAGTACAAAAGTACAAAATGCAATTTTTGTAGGAGTTTGTCATAAATCTTAATTGATTTAAAAAAAAAAAAAAAAAAAAAAGAAGCAGAAGTATAAGAAGGTGCTGACATGAGATAAAGTGGTACAGCAAAGCTTGCTCTAATACACCTAATACAAGCGTGCTCACGGCAAGTACACAAAGATATTGAGGTATGGGCTGTAGATGACTAAAGAACATTCATAAAACATGCTTCAGTAGAAAATGAATTCACAAACAGCACATGCTAAACTCAGTACTACTCAGAATCTGGAGGTGTGCAGAAGAGTTGCCATGGTGCTGTATATGTCAAAATAATTCAGTATTTTCAAAAACTAACTTTAAGACCAGTTGATGTGAGTGGGGAGTGTAATACACCTTCAGTATGAGTAGTATCAGGTATGAAGTTACCGGATAAATGCATCACAGATGGCACTTTGAAAGCCACGCTGGAGATGCCAAACCATGCCCAGTTGATGCCAGTCTCATCTTCGCTTGCTACTCTTTCTACACAACAGTAGTCACGCTCTTCAATGTTAATAGCATACAATGATCATGCAAAACACATCATCATCATCATCATCATCATCATATTTGTCATAGGAGCACAAAACAGGTGATTAAAAAGAAGAACACTGGCTCTTAAAAAGAAAAAAAGAACAAAAAACGTAAATATAAATGAGTTATGTAACAGGACATGTTTGATTCAAGAATTCCATTCACATTAAAGGTCCCTCTTCAGCGTGGTTATGTGTGAGACGTGAGAGCGGAGGGAAATATAAGGGGGGGGGGGGGGGGGGGAGGATCGGAGACATGGCTCAGGAGACTGAGGGGGAAGAACTCATTCACAGCTGGCTTGGGGAGGGGGGGGAGCACTTTCTACAGGAATCCTGAACTGGAAATGAGAGAAAAGGAGGATTATTTTCTTTCCTCTTTAGATTATTCACACACTACAAAAAACGAAGTTAAATGTTAATACACGTGTTAGTTAAAGTTGTTGGAAAGGATTATGGGAGAAATGCAGATGTGTTCAACTATCAAAATCATTTACCACCAAACAAAGGTAGGTTTCATTAATGTTTTATGGTTTTAATGAACTAAGCTTGCAGCATAATGTTTTAAATAATCTGCACTACATACTCATATAGCAACCGGCTAGACCAGCGTTTCTCCTTTGTGACACGGAGCACCACAAGGGAAGGCTGGAAATGAGCATCAAATAGGGTCAGTAATACACTACAGCCCTGGCCCAAAACTGACAGAATCAGTATTTGCACTGCTTTACTTTCACATGTCTCAGAAATGAAAATGAAGATTATACTGTGTATGATTAAAAATAAATAAATAAATTAACTAAATAAGAGAAATATAGACGGTGCTAGTCTTACAGCTGTCGTAGACTATTACAGTCCTAGCATTTAAGAGAAACGTTCACTACACAACACCTACAGTTGCTTAACCACTTGTACTATTTGTCCTATTGTTTGAAAGCCTTACCAGCATAAGGTGTTTCATGCAGCATGCGGCAAGCAGATGAGGAGTTAACTGGAAAACAACACTGATTTAACATGCAGAACATGCACAGACCACACAGCAACAACTTTACACATGCCATGCCCTGCTTGGTTACTGAGGAAAATGGAACATAGCCCTGAACATAGCTCTCAACCAATGGAAAGCATTTCTTCAGTAACGTAAATGTGAGATGGACCGAAGAATGACGTGCTTCTCATCAGGCTATGAGAACCTGTGAACAGCTTAAGGAGCAAATAAGGCAGTGAGGTAAATTGGAGAAAAAGAAATTTAAAAAAAAAAATGTAAACCTTCTCAGTGCAAGTGTCTTCCTTCTGTATCATGGTCTGGTGAGGAGGCCAAATCAGCTTGAATACACAATCAGGAGTGATTACCAACATGACAGGAATACTTCTCACTTCTGAATTTTACACCAGACTGGGCCTTTCCATTTCATTTGTAGGGTTTATACCTTATACTTCATTCAGCCTAATATCTAATCTGCTTTTACTTATTTTTTTTCTTCATGAGGCAACGGAGTAAAATATATAATAATCATCAAAATCAATCTGTGTCAGTGCAATAACAAGGATACATTATGAAATGTGCATTGTGAGATCTGATATACTGTACAGGTTAAGTTATATATTTCTGACAAATAATGCTAATACAATAAACAACTCAAGGATAAAGTATTATTAAAGAAACAATCTGTAGTTTACTGTACTAAATAATAAAACTGTGTCATCAGAGATTATGGAGTTATAAGTAAAAACTCTGGCATCCCTGAGAGTAATGTAGCAGCCTGGTTATTCTTCATGAGGAGGCCCATCTTGGAGCTGAGCTCTATTGTGATTTAGGCCTGAGATCCTGTCCAATCACAGTACATAAACCCCAGGTTGCCAGGTAAAACACAAACAGTGTGCTACAGCGATGAAATAACATTAGATTAGCACGGCAATGATAACTTTAGACTCATACAGTTGTCTATTTAAATTAAAATAGGAAGCTGCATAGGGAACAGCTCCAGTATTAGACATGGAAATTGATGTAAAGTGGAACTAAACTTATGAATATGAGAATTGTGAATAAGCAGCAAACATCTGCCTCCTGAAATTACATTTAAGGTGGAAGGAAAGTACCAATAAGGGAGATACATTCTTATCTAGTGAAATATTTAAGGTGTAAATTAAGTAAAACATGAAGCTGGTAAATACAAAAAACAGTGGCAGCTTCTTCACCTTTTGTTAGTGTAGGCAGATGTTTTAGTGAAGTGATATATACACTTTCCTGTGCAAATAGGTTGTTTATGACATATTCATTTTAGCTACAATATTCGAAAGCTGCAAACAGTTCTTTGTGTAGGTTCACCCATGTGGACTGTGTCTGTGAAGGAGGAGGAGGAGGGGACAGAAAGCTCTCTCCACTTATTTTGAATGTGAAGTGCATGATTTGTTTTAAATGATTGCTGTCAGTTTTACAGCAATCATTTTTCAATTACAGATTGATCCTTTAAACATCTTTTACATCATTGTCAGAGCATTACAATATGGCAACCGTGGTCTGAGAAACTCATGAATAAAAATGAACTAAATCAAAGCACAAAAAAGCCTGAAAATAAGCTCGTTAGTGCTCAAAACCAGAACTAAATGGGAAGACAAACATATGTTGAAAATATGTTTGCTGCCCATTTTGCAGACTGTGGAGGACACATGGATTTCTAGCAGTTTGTATTCATCCCAATGTGTAAACGCAGCTGTTTCTCTGCGAGGTGTGTTAAGGATGGAGAGAGGACAGAAGTCGATACTTACTTTTTCCTCTCTTTGTCCCTCTTGAGTGTGGTAGAGCCACCTGCTTGCTGGGCCTGGGACTGCAGTAGCTCAGCTGCTGTCTTCTTCTGCTTGAAGATGTTCAGTTCATCATCAAGAGATTTCTTCTTATCCTCCAGTTTCTTTTTCTCATCTTGGTGCAGCTTTTTCAGACGGTCAAACTTTTCATGCAGCTGTGTATGAGGATATGCATGGTCAGATTGTCCAGACTAGGCACTTTTTAAATCAAATTAAATCTTTGAATATGTATGTGGCTTCCTCGTTTAAAAGGAACTGCTTAAACTCTGGCAAAGTGTGTAATAAAAATTAAACCAAGCACTTCACAATCACTTTCTGAAGTGTTGTTACACGGTGAAATATTAGCAAGGACTTTCTCACACACACAAAAAAAAGCACCATTAAACACACAGACCTCCTTCTCTGCCTCCTTCAGCTCTGCCTCTTTCTCCTTTACCCTTTGGACAAACATCTGCCTCATCTCCTCTTCCTTCTTCTGCAGCTCACCCATAAACTCGTTTCTCTTGGCCTCGTATGTCTCCTGAAGACTGAAACCGACAAAGAACACAATGTACTGAATGTAGGTACTAATAAAAGCTCTAAACCTAATCCTAGTAACATTTTTAAACACCCAAACGTTGTCTTAAAAATGGCAGCCTTTCTCTTTACCTGAAAGGCTTGCTGTCAGGGTCTGTGTCTTTGAAGCCCATCTCTTCAAGTTTGCAGCGGCGGTAGAGTTCATAGTGGCGTGTGTGGGTTTGCTCCCTCAGATCCTCCATGTTCACTCGGATCAGCATCTCCCTCAGCTTCACAAAATCACAGTGGTTCTCGTTCTCCACTGAAAAAGATGATTACTTTTACATAGACAGCAGGGACCAATTAAAATAAATCCTATAATTATTAGCCAAACTAAATATTTTGTCCAGCTCCATAAGCCATGGCAAATTAAGAAAGATGCTATTTATACTTATTTAGCTCAAAAAATACATTTAGCAAAATTTAATATTCACAGGGTATTTTCAGTAAAAGAAAACAAGCCTTTTGTATTGTATCAGGCCTCTATACAATTTTCACTTTATGGAAGGCATTTCAGATCTTCATATTCAATGCTATGCTTGTGACTCACTTCATGACATTAACGAAACATGATATCATCACATTAAATTCTCTTATGCTTTATGTAAGCTGCACACTTCATGCAGTAGATCACAAATGCAAAATAAACATATATATCCTGAAAAAAATTTCAAATGGATGTTTCTCTGCTAGTTCAACCAAAAGAAAAAGAAAAAAAACAACAACTAATTTAAGCAATGGCCCTGTGGCCTCTGACACACACAGAGACAGAGAGAGAGAGACAGAGACAGAGACAGAGAGAGACAGAGAGAGAGAGAGAGGGAGAGAAGGGGGGGCACAATGTCAGCTATAGCCTGGGGACAGCACTATGCTGGTCAAGTTTCATGTGGCTTGTGTTGCATTGCTCATCATTCAAACATCACAAACCTCCTTAAATAATGGTTAACAGTTTCCCAATCAAAACCGAGAATTCTATTAATGATGTGAGAAGTGTTAGTATTGATCTGGTTCTCCAACTTTGCATAAGAAAAAAAAAAAAAAATAGCCTGTAACTAGATTATGAAAATTATGAGTCGGAAATAAAGGAAGAGGATGGGCCTGGATGTCCTGAACTAAGAGCCATGTTCCTGTAGAATGATCTCAGCCTCATTTCCTTCAAAAGACATGAGCTTCTCTCACCCTGAACTGTTCCCCATGGGTACTGCCTCGCTTTCACCATCTTGTTCCCAATCTTCACTTCCTCAGTGCTTCCCACCACAGCAAATGGCAAATGACCCTACACAGCACACAAATTACATGCAAATCAGTAGTACATTTTGGCATAAATACATATTATTTCCACAAACACAAAGAGTTAATAGTTTCAGATTATATACAGGTCATCTGTTTTCAGAAAAATATATCATTTTGTTGTTAGTGCTGCACCTGCATAGCATTCAAACAAATACAACTATAGTATACACTGAGTAATCACAGGACTAGGAACATCTACCATTGCGCCTACACTCTTTGTCCGTTTTATCAGCTCCACTGACCATACAGGAGCACTTTGTAGCTCTGTTTCTGTGCATATTCTTATCTCCATTTGAACTTGCCCTTTAATGGTCAGACCCTCCATAGGACCATCAGAGAGCAGGTAAAAAGCGCAACACACACTAACATACCACCATCACTTTAAATGTCACTGCAGTGCTGAGAATTATCAACCATCCAATTCATTCCTGCTCTGTGGTGGTCCTGTAGAAAGACAGAAAGTATGCAGAGGAACAGATGGACTACAATCTGTAATTGTAGAAGTACAAAGTGCTACAAAATGGTAAGTGGAGCTGATAAAATGGACAATCAGTGTAGGTTCAGTGTATATTAATAATAATAATAATAATAATAATAATAATAATAATAATAATTCAAACACTGATACAAATGAAAAAAAAACAAAATACTACCACATTTTGAACACTAATGTACTCATAAATTCAGCCACATTTGACAGAGAGAGAATGGGTTATTTGAAACAAAGGAATGTAAAGTTAGGTTATAAACATGCACTGACAGACTTTTCCTTGATATTCATTAACCAACAGCCATCACCCTGTAACACAACAGTGAACCCATTGGGACATAAAGCCAATGAACTCACATTCCAGCTCTAAGACAATATGTCAGCTCTAACTCTTAAAGTGACATCGGCTAAATGAACAGCCCACAAAGCAGACATAATGCCGCCACCTCGTTAAGACAATATTTACTTTCAAGAAGCCCCTCTACAGCAGCAAAGAGAAAGATGAGCCACGTCCCACTCTATGGAAGCATTAATGACAGCCCAAACTACTTTAAACACACCAAGAGAGAGCCAGTGGTTTCACACTGGGACAAAAGATTAACATACCTTTTCTGTGGGAGGGATTCACCCATTGGGTTTTTGACTCTGTATGAGGATTAGTGTTAGTGAGATCTCACTGGCTCTATAAGCAACTAGACTATATTACTGTAAACTGGACTATATTACGTTTCTACAACACAGCAATATTACAGAGAAGAGGCAAAAATATTATTTATATCAAATGTACGTTAATCAAAAAAAATTTCCAATTAATTAATGACACAATGAAAAAAGCAGAAAAAAAATAATAATTTACTGTGTTATGTACACTGTATGTACATGCATGTCTTTCCCACACTTCCTGCTGTAAGAACACACATTACACAACTCTCTCCTTCTGTGCTGCTATTTCCTGACAGCAAGCATATTGCTGGACACCAGATGTGTTCTTTCCAGCTTACTATTGTCACACAAATTGCAAACTATAAAACCGAGCACACACACACACACACACCCCTTATATTTAGTGAATCCAGTTACTTTTAGGTTGTACAACATGTCACTGCATGAACTGCAGACGGAGGGCAGGAAATGATATTTTAAGCCCGCGTTTGGCGTAATTAATGGTCCCTCAAATCCATTTAAACTGGTAAATCACAAGGAGCATGTATCAAGTACCAAAAGCTGTTGTTCATGAGGGAACAAGTGCAAGAATTTGACTGAAACTGTTAGAGCTGCTGCCGGGGTTCAGGACAAGACTGAGGCGGTTTCCTATTCAGAAGCTTCTTGTTCGAATTTAGTTTTGTTTCCTGTATATGTTGTTTTAAATCCACCACCAGGGCACAGTCACCACACAAAAAGAACAGTGAAAAACCCAATTATCACTTCTCACAACCACGTGAGGCTAGAGTCAGCTTTTAATTTGACTAAGATACACGAGTATAATATTTTGCTCAGTTCTGTGGGTGCTGCAAGAGTCCGTTGGTGATGGATTTAAAACCTAACATTACGTTAAGTAAATAACCACATTAACGACAAGAGGTGTTGCGGTAGTGAATGTTGCTGTTGCTCTGTTAATCCACAGGACATTAAGAGAGTCAACAAGGAGTTCATTGGTACCGAGGTCAACCCGACTACTTACAAACAAGTTTGTCTCAATACATTTGTGAGCTTTCATTAGTGTCCCTGAGTTAAAAGCCATTTTGAGACTGTAATTACTGCCTCAGTATCAGCTAATCTCACAGTTGAGTTAAAAATCGCGCTCTATATTTCTCTCATAATATCACCTCAATTAACATAGACTGGAGGAGACTGTGCAAGAAGCCAGTACTATGTTTCTCTTCCTGCCCTCTACCTAGGTTTTGCATGTTGTCTGAACCACGTGACCGAAAAAACAGCCTATTGCTTGTAAAATCCCCAACTACCTATTCTCCAGCTAGAGGATATAATGTTGGCATTGAGCCGTGCATTCTTTGGAGTGATGGAGCTCAATCCAATTGCTTAGAGTGGAGTATTGTTTGTGATCCACAACAAATCATTCAACATCATCAACTCCTGACCTCACCCATTTCTTCTTGCCTGAATGCAAAATATAAAAATTCTAACTTCTGAGGGTAGCAACTGTCACTGGAGCAATGAAGAGAACAATTGTAAATTTTCTGGGTAAATTTCCAAAGAGACATTGAACGAGCAGAACGTTTTTTGCCCAGTGTATATGGCTATACAACTTAATGTTATACACAAAAGCATCCATGTCTCATGAGGCAATTGATTTAAAAACAATTTTTTTAAACAAGAACATGGTAAAAATATGTGACAAAATTTCCTCAGTAAGAATAATCAAAAATGTTAAGATACAGATTGTGGCAAGCTTACATTCATCGTGGAGTTAATTTCTGCCACTGTCTCATCATCAGTGGGGAACTGGTAGATCTGGACTCCATTGCTGACCAGTTCACTGGTGATCTTGATCTTGAATTTGGCGAGTTCACTCTTGGAGATGGCATCGGATTTAGCAATGATGGGGATGATATTCACCTGCAGAATACGAAAAGACACAGCCATCAGAGAAGAAAATTAGTTAAGAGACCAACAGCAATTTAAAGTTTCAGATATATTAATATAATTAACAGTTTACCTATTATCAATAGTTTAACAGCATATGCCCTTTTTAATTTCAGATAAAGGTATATTAAATATGGGTTGTTGGTCCTTTACAATTACATTTGAATGTTATATTGTAAAGGTAAGATTTTTTCTTTTATTATTAAAATATGGCCAAAATGGGCAGAGCAGTAAAATGACCATAAAATTTACTGATATATCTGTGTAATTAATCACATTAATACTCATTACCAAACTGATACAATAAAACAATTTGGTAGAGTCTAAACAGGAATGCAAATGGGCCTGTGTTCAATTCTTTTTCAACACAACTAGAAAAAAAGAAAGAAAGAAAAAACCCAAGTCCCTTTCCCTCCCAAATCTGACATTTCTACAGGTCAGTTTCTGAAAACATCTGTCAGAGAAGAGATAAAAATAGATGCAGAAATTTACTGCTCCAGCTGATATGTATCATGCCTCACTGAACCCTCGCTTGTGTGGAAAATATACATTCTCTATATGTTTGTTAGTTCGTATAACTCCGTGCGCTGTGTTTTGCATCTAAAAATAATTTGATCATTCTTCCAGTTCAGGGTCGCAGTGGGTCTGATTCTTACCCAGAATCAGTGGGCGCAAGGTGGCAACACACTCTGTAGGGGTTCTTGTGATCATTAGAACTAAATATATTGTTACAAGTTAACAATCACAGTAAAACATTATCAACTACTTTGCTAATTTAAGCCAAAAAGAAGGCAATTACTTCAAATGTGTATGATACAATACTGCAGCACTACACAAAGCACAAAAGCAGTGTGCTACTGCTGAGGGGTTAATCAAACATTCAGTTTCCACTCATGGCACACACACTGTGCTCCAATCCCACACAAAGCCCTCCACCCACACAACTCACTGGTGATATTCCAAGCAACCTGTACTCTACTAGAAAATTCTCACTACTTTTAACACAAATTCTGTGAACAAAATGCACTTTCAGTAGCATTCATACTATACATGTGCCCCCTTTTTTTTACCCACCACACACACACACACACACACACACACACACACACACACAAGTGCACAGTGGAGCTTAATCTTCAAGTAGGCACAGTACTGCAGTCCTAAACAAATACACAACTACTAACAGCATATTTACATTATGGGAAAAAAAAACAGGATATGTGCTTATCTTAATAGTTAATTCTTCGTTTGTGTACACAATGACTGTCTAACACATTTAGCCAATGTTGTGTGTTTATTCTGAAAACCAATGCACATGAATGCTGTTGAAACAGGTGGTCAGAGGACACAAATGCACTACTGCATTGATGGGTTTTGGTCAAAATCTCTAAACTGTTTCAGATATTATTGCCTTTACTCTCCATTAGAAAAGCAGGAGTTTCTGCCTTTAATCCAGATCCAACTGCCTTTAATCCTTTAATCCAACAACCAATACACTGGTTTTCTATATCAGTACAAAACCTATTGATAAAGGTGATAAAACTATTAATCAAAAGTGCTGTTATATGTTGGGAAAAAAGCTAATTTACAATTCTAAACAGAACAGCATGTCTTGATATCTGTTCCTTTATCTCATTCACAGTTCCATTGCTTGGTGCCTCCTGCAAGCTGTATGATTGTTTGCATTGAGCATCAGAGATTTACTGTGCATTCTCAGGCTCTCCCAGTATCCACAGGCAAGGAAATCAGTCAGATAAAAAACAAACCTTCCCACTGGAGGAAAAAAAACAAAAAAAACAGGACAACTGGGTCCATCTGGTATAACCAGCAGCAGAAATTAATTATGCCTTGTAACTCTGGCCATATTATATTTCAACCAAAAAATTCAGATGCATCAGCAAAAGTGGTATTTTTTTCCTCCACACATTCACTCATTCATTGAAACTTAAACCCAAATATCCACCCTTAGTAAAAAAAAAAAAAAAAAACAGCTATGTATCTTCTTACACATAACTCAGAGCCTTTAATGTACCAACTGTAGCAAATATTTATCCAAAAATTAACTTTCACAGGCACACTGACCTGAAACAAAAACCCCAGTAACACAGAAGAAGTGAAGAGCTCAGACACTGAAATGGAACAAAGCACTAACCTTGCTGTCCAATTTCTTCATGGTCACCAGGTCCAGGGACTTCAGGGAGTGTCCAGTGGGGGCGATGAAGTAAAGGCAGGCATGTATGCGCGTGTCATGGTAGCTGTGTAGAGTGCGCTTAATTTTCAGTTCTTCCTGAAGGTATGCCTCAAACTGAGTGTCAATGAACTCCACAATAGGTTTGTAACTGCAAAAAAACAAACAAAAAAAATGAAGTGATAATAATTCAATTGGGAAATGTGTGTGGAATGGATGTTATTACGCAACACAGCTGAATAACAAATGCCTCCCACTATTTGAAAAAAATAAATAAATAACAAAAGCTGCAGTCATTTTGAAGTGGTCCAGCTACCATTCCAGCTGTGATTAAAATACAACTTAATCTTGCACGGACCAAAACAAGACATTAATCATGAATTGTGAGAGCTCTGATAAATAGACACCGTCACTTTCAGGCACTAAAATCACACGGAAGTGTCATATTACCACAAGGGAGAAAACACGAAACAATGGGAGTTTTCCTTTATGTGAGTATTACCTTACAGAAAAGCAGCACACAATGCATGTTCCCACAGACACCAGGTTTGGAGTATACCATATAACCACAAGTAAGATCCTTCTGGATCAGCTTATCACAAACTACATAACACTACTCACTACAAGGGTCACATTCTCCGTGCTAAGGTCAGTGCGGACCTAAAATGCTCTTAAGGACAGGGTATGCCGCAACAATTCAAATTTAGTTTTTCGCAGCTTTATAACATCATAGCACATCCTGAGCATGTCTTCTTGAATGCAAAACAAACTGCATTAAGTCAGATTCTGTCTGAATTTGCCAACCATGGCATACCCCAACTTCTTTCTAGAGTTCTGTATCTGAGGCTGGTTCATTAAAATGTGGCTAATACCAGTGCAGACATCCAAAAAGGAATGAGATAACTTTGTGTAGCTGAAGTATGATGTTAAGAAAGGTGTGTTCTGCTAAGCATGTCATCAATAAGGCATTATCCTGCTTATTTTAAAACATCTTGTGGACTGCAATAAGTAATAAGTAAGATAGATCTCACCTGTCCTCTTTGTTAATCTGGTCTCCAAATCCAACTGTGTTAACAATGTTGAGCTTGAGTCGGACGTTGCTTTCCTGCAGCTCATAGGTGTTGGACTTCAGCAGCACTCCTGGCTGGTTGTGCTGCGTCGGATCACCCTCAAACTTGGTGTTAAACAGAGTGTCCATAAGAGTGGATTTCCCCAACCCTGTCTCTCCTACACAATAAAAAACGCAAAGTGAATGGTGTCTTTATTATTCTGTACTTCTAAAAGCATTACTGCTACATTACTTCGTATGCATTATTGTAATACACCGATTTGTGAAAATCATATCAGTATTGGCAGATAATATCTTACAAAATTAATAGCATTGGACAGACTAATACTTAAAACTGACATTTAATTGCTTTACATTCATCTGTAACCTTACAAAAAGGTTGTCATTATTCACAAACCTAACTCACGTGGATTTACACCGCACAAGGTATTTGTATCAGGACTGGGAAATACACATATTAAAAATATTAGATGTCAGCACAAGATATTGTATGTGTTACCTTACGCTATTTTTCTCTATACAATTAAAATCCATCCCGTTTATAATGAACTCTCGATCCACAGCCTGGTCATTTGGACCCTAAATAAATTCATCTCTGGTCAAATCCTTTTGAGCAAACTTATGGCTATGATTCCTGGTTTCCTGACAACTATGAGAGCAGAAAAAGGCTCATCATGCTACACCACTAGAATGTTAATTACATGGATGGCTCTTATTGGCCACTTCTTCATATATTTAGCTTGCAGAGCACCTTCCCATGGGCCTCTCAGCTGCCGGAATGAAAGAAACACTTTTCCACTGAGAGTAAAATAGGAAGTTTTTATTCAAATTCACAACTGCTGCCAAAAATTGTGATATCTTTCTTCTTCTGTGTGAATTAAAATACTGAACCTGAAATTTCAGTACCTGGGTTAAATTAGCAATAGCAGGAGGGTGATTACAAAAATGGCAGCAGAATACTTACTCATGAATAACCAGACTCATACTGACAAAATGCATGCTCCCTGAGTCACAAGACTTTTCTCTTTTCCTCACAATCAGAGTAAAATACACACAGGATACTCTGTGCCCGATACACAAATGAAAATGAGATATAGTTCTGTTTCAAGGTGGCTTTTCCTCCCAAAATCCCAAAATTCAGTTCCTTAGTTGTTCTCTGCTGGACTTGGCATTCTGGGACACTGCCATTGGCTCAACCTCAAAAGTGCACAAAGAGACTCTCTAAAAAATATTATTAGGCATCAACATCCCCCACTAATTGTCCAAAATTACTAACTGCAGCTGATAAATTACAGTTTTAATTAAACCACAGACAGGCCCTTAGACTGGCTTTCTTATGTGTTTACTCATGGTATTGGCACATAAGCCTTGACTCATGAACTTACTCTCAGATTATACCATTTATGCAGCGATCTTATTACTTCCTATTAACTACAAAATAATAAGAGGTTATTTGCGTCTCATGATTTCACTGTTAAAATATGTTCATCACATTTTTGTTGCTAAATATCAAGAGTGGAGCTTTTCCTGTTTTCTGAAGAGGAAAAACATCTGCCATTAGATGGTTGTAGCAAAAGGGCCAAACTACACAGAAAACTCTTTAAACCAAGACAAGCAATGCATAGATGCAAGGACTGCAGAATACAGGGTGAGTCAAAAGTCGCAGGACACCGTTTTTGTTGCTTTGATATGTTACATGAACACCTTCCCATTGGAAAAACTTTCCCTTGATCCAACATGTTCTGGACATAGTCTAAAAGACAGACCCCCCCTCACCCGTTACTTGCTGTGGTATTCAGATAAACCACCTCATGGTCTTCGATAATCGATATCCAAATCTGCAATACTGACAGTAAAAATGTGCAAAACATAAGACAAGATGGATGAATCAAAGTTTGCATTCCAAACTAGCAGGTTGCGTTTACAGTCATATTTCCATACCTCTGGAACGTGGACTGTAGGTAACTTCAGGTCAAACACTGGATTAGATTACCTGTCTCAACACTCATAAGAACTGCTCAAAAATTATCAGAAAAATGTCTCCTGTAAAGCGCATTGACCGTAGAAATAAAATGATGTTTTAATTCCAATTTCAATCTGAAATCTGAACAATACCATAAAATAAAACAAACAGAATCCTTCAGCCCCCCATACGCAGTAACTGGGTCAAAGGAGGGGATCAGTGAGCATTCTGAAATGGATAGTTAGAGATTTTTGCTTGAGGGAGTGGAAGGGAGCTCCCACATGACACACTCACCAACACAGAGGATGTTGAAGCAGAAGCCATGGTTAACAGACTTGTTGACCAGCTGGTCAGGCATGCTGTCAAAGCCGACATGGCCAGAGAGCGGGACAGCACGTGCGCCTTCTCCCTAAAAACAGTAATCAGGACAACATTCTTTAAAGAAAAAACATTTGATAAATTCATTTTAGATTTTCTCTATACCTTAGAAATACTCAGATGTAGGAGCAAGCAAATGACACCAACAATGCTTCCTCAAGACCTACTTAAATGTGACAATAAGCTAATTTATATATATATGTATATATTATCCCCGCCTAATTCAACCACTGAGACGTTGACAAGTTTAATCGTAATGATTGGATCTAGAGAGATTTACAGAGAATTGAAAATTGTTTACACGATTTTCTGCTCATTTTTCTGGTTCCTGACACCACCACCGCAAAGAAACCTACGTAGAATTCTCTAGTATACATCCATTCACAACAAAGCACAATCAGTGATTTCACTTTTGTTTTTTTAATCAAAATCTGATTATTCAGCTGATTAAAGGTCACTGATTTATGAAGACATTTGTGTAACATTTCACATAGGCATATTATTCCACGTAACTATTCAAAACAAATAACTTAAAATAAAACAAAAAACAATATACATATATTAACCGCTAACAATTATTGCCTTTTTAGGTCATGCTTTTTTCCCCTCCAACTTTCAGTGGCAGTGAAAATCATAGAGAGGTGAAGATCAGGTAGTTAATCAAACACTTCCTCTTTCCTGTCTAACTGCAACTGTTCAAACCGCATTTAACAGATGACAGTCTACTCCAACAGCAGAATGAATACTTCAAACAAACGGAAAATGCTGACGCCTATGTATAACAGTTTTGCAAATTAAAGAAGAACTGATGCGTTACAGAACTATTTCGTTAACTGGGAATATTGTAGGTTTGTTCTTGACCAGAGCGTATTCCAGCATATATTTGTTACCGTTTCTCGTTTCGCAGTGTTTTCACCTGGCCTTTTCAAAACCCAACAGGAAATGATGCACACCCGCCTGTTGCCGGCTCTGTGTAATCCACACAATAGACTAGATATAAACATGGTTGTCATATATTATGTATTACACTGCCACAGAAAATGCATTCAAAACACAAGAAAATCACCCTAGTCACAAATCTTTATTTTGAACCAGACTAAGGTACAGCATAGTTAGGCTTAAATAAAATGGTCTTCCTTAGGTTTTACACAGAGTCAGAACTACTGGAGGAAAATAAAGTTCCTTCTGGGTTTTACTCACATTGAACTGCTGAGAAAACTCGAACTCTGTGCACAGCCATTGCCATGTTTCATGTTACATTTAAGAATTTCAAGATTTTTTGCATCTATCTGTGTGTTGGGAATGCCTTTTACACATAGATGCATCAATGTAACATTACAAACAATTTGACCCAGGTAACTGCGGTTGAAATATAGATAACAATAAAGTGATAAAGCTGGTTTTACACCGGCAGAAAACAAATGAGAACAAAACAACGTTATTGGTTGAACCAACACTCCACCATCTGCTCCACATGTGCGGAGTTGTGAAAAGCAGGACTGAATGGGGAGCAATGGAAAAGTATATGCTGTCCATTAAGATTTTTTTTTTTATTCCCAGGGAAAACACGTTTAATGAATCATCATGGTGTGCCAGAGAGAAAGCTATATCTTTAGAACGGAGTAATAGACAAAATATCAGGAACAGGGCTATCACTACAGAGCACAACAACACAATGTAGTCTACGCCTGGAATATTTACAAATGAAAGTCTGCATTTCTCTATCACATATCACGCCAAATGCTTTGTAGTAGACAACGCCCATTGAGCTAGTGTGCCACAGGATGGTAAAAAAAAAGCAGCACTAAACTAACGGTGCCAGTCGAACACTACATGGGGTGGTCCTTCCTTTATATGTTGCTGGACGAATACGTGTGTTACATATATATGCAGCAAAGGAGAAAAACCCACCCGATATCTCTAGGGCATAACTAAAGCTACCAAACACCAATGTTAGTCAATTGGAGCCAGAATATATAAAATTGACTTGGTAACCATCAACATGTGAAAAAGACAGTCATTCTCGAAAAAAGGCCAAAACTATTAAACGTATCGTAACAGCTAACCATTAAAATTACCCTCATGTCTACCGTTTGTTATAATGTTCAAATGCCCTAGAATGTGTGCCTGCATCGAATCAGAATTGTGCTTCCTATTCATCTGCTGTTTCGGGTCTTCTGTTCCACCTTAAATGCTACAGCAGTTGCGTTCTAGTGCCTGGAGCGCCAGACCGAAACTTCAGCCCCATTTAAGGTGGAACGGAAAATTCGAGGGAGGAGCTTGGTCGCTGTCGCCGCTTAACGTGCACGAATGGGGAAAAAATAGGCCACTTTGTTGTTATAATCACACAAAGCGTGTATCGGTCGCGTTTACGTCCATGTTGAGCAAAAATATGTACAAAATAAAATAAAAAAATAACAGAGCGATCCCTTACCGCTTGCCTTGCTATCTCAGTAGCCGCCATGGTTCGCCTGTATTACGGAAAACGCTCGAGGAGTGAAAACGGCCGCAGAAAGCTAGCGGACTACAGCACTTCAGCGCGGAGGGGGTGTATTTAACTAATAAACAATCTACAACGCATTTATTTTTAATTCTACATTGGATTTACTTAACATGTACATAATAAATACCATATAATTATCGTGTTTAAATAAATCTTTATAAACATGACGTATCTCAACAAAACAAGTCTGGAGTCTCAGCGATTCACCCCCAGCTTTCTTGAAATGGTTAATTCTCAAGCCTACGTTAATGAGAAAAATGGTACGTAAAAGGTTAAGAAAATTGAATCTGTAGTACAGTCTGCAAATGACTCCCAAATACCGTGAAAACAAGGGTGAATTCACATTTTGAAATGGTACAATTTCAAAACAGATTTTATGCCCTTTTTGTCCTATTATTTGCATATCCATATCTAAGTGATGGTATGTAAATATCAATGTGATTTATGAGGTCTCTGTTAGGTGATAGTCTTTGATTCTTTTTTTATGGATTTACACTATATGTTTATTTCTGTGAAGCAACACTGAAATTTCTCACACCCTAAAACTCAAGCTATGATGTAGGGGAAGAAATGGGAAATATTCAGTCTAATGCCACACCCACGTTCCAAATTAAGTTACACCTTCAAGTGTATGTTTTAAATCGTGTAATGGTTTAATTTAAAACTTCAAACGGCCTTTACAAGTGTTTGCATCTGAATTCTTGCTTTTCCACTTGTATTGAGTCATATGCTATCACTTCATAAGTTTATGATTGGTGACTTTTAATTATAAGTGAATTGGCTTTGCCCAGCGATGGACTAGCACCCTGATTAGCACTTGTTACTGCCTTGTGTCTAATGATTCCTTTGGAACAGGGCCTATTGGTTGCTTCTGGAGCCTTAATCCCATCATAGCACATACAGCTCTTGCATTAATGATCCACTACTCTCCTCTTTTGCTTCTATTTCAGCTTGGCTTCACCTGTGGAGACCTGATTCTGAACAACTTTCAATACAGTCTTTCATAACGTACTAATCTCACAACATTCCAGTATCTGTTTTACTGACACTGATCTTGTCTGTTTCAGGTCCTACATATCAGATAACTGCCAGTTTATTTCTGTTGGGAGGCATAAGCAAAATACTGCTGCTGTAATTCTGGGTATTACCCAAGGCTCTGTTCTTGGCCCCCTGCTTTTTATTGTCTATATCCTGCTCCTTGGAGACATTATTTGTCATAATAATCTTAATTTTAATTGACTCACTGCAATTTACATTAACATTATTCACATAGAATGATTTCCAACTGTCACCATGACACCTGTATTCAGGATGTTAAAATACTTGTTAATCACTTACTTTCTTATGGTAAATGTTGAAAAGACCATTCATTCATTCAATGTCTGTAACCGCTAATCCGCCACACAGACAGTCACCCACAGGAAACCCACACAGACACAGGGAGAACACACCACACTCCTCACAGACAGTCACCCGGAGGAAACCCACGCAGACACAGGGAGAACACACCACACTCCTCACAGACAGTCACCCGGAGGAAACCCACACAGACACAGGGAGAACACACCACGCTCCTCACAGACAGTCACCCGGAGGAAACCCACGCAGACACAGGGAGAACACACCACACTCCTCACAGACAGTCACCCGGAGGAAACCCACGCAGACACAGGGAGAACACACCACACTCATTACATACAGTCACCCGGAGGAAACCCACGCAGACACAGGGAGAACACACCACACTCCTCACAGACAGTCACCCGGAGGAAACCCACGCAGACACGGGGAGCACACCCCACACTCATTACAGACAGTCACCCGGAGGAAACCCACACAGACACAGGGAGAACACACCACACCACATTTTACTTTCATGCATACATAATTTCCATTTACCTTCCCTTAACTGACTATGTATATGGTTTCTCACATGCTATTACCTGTGTATAATCTGCTCTCAGACCTATAAAGGCATAAAACAGGCAGTGGACTATCTGCATCAACAGAGGAAAAGAATGTGTCTTGCAACTGTTGTGATTTTTGCAGTGGTAAAAGTCATGATTGTCCAAAGAAATTGATGGATATGACAAAGGAATCAAGACAGGTGGGAAAGAATTGTGTCCAGTTGTACACACACAGAGTTCCTGTCATTCTTTTGCTCATGAGGACAGACATTCTAATTAATCTGTGAAAATATATGACCTCTATTCTCCAGAAAAACAACACACCTACCTTGTCCCTCGTCTTGACCAATGCATTTCTGTTCCTGTAACTCCATCCATCTGTGTGTTTACTTGTGTTAAATATGGATGAAACCTGACCCTGATCACCTTTCAATGTGGTTTGAATGATCCTGTTGTAATCTGATCCCAATTCACCTTCTGGGTGTTTACGCCGGTTTTCATGCGCACAGGTGAAATCTGAATGTGAGCCAGTCACTAAAAAGCCACGTTAAACATGAAATATACAACTTACTGCAAGGAGATGTAGATGTTGCATTCTCACCATAATCTGAGACCAAATCAAACACTTTGTGCATATTCATCCATACTTCCTCCTTCCCTTTGAGCAGACAAGAGCAATGGTTCAGTTTGTGTGCAGTATGAAAACCTGTAAATTCATGACCATAACCATAGTATGCCGTGAAAACAGTAGATATATTTTCATATTTAATGATTTAATGACACAACCCGAGCAATTTCAATCATATAAAGTGGATCCAAAACTGCAAATAAAAAGCTGGTTAATAAAAATATTTAACAGTATTGTTCTTTAGTTTAATCACTTAAAGGCAACCTCTATGATTTTGATGGAACTGTTCACTCTGGTTTGTTCATATTCACAATCACAGCGTCTTTAAAGTGGAGTGGTGTGTTTGAGGACAGCAGCAACAAGTGTTTGTGCATAGTTTAAACTGATCTTATATGCACATTTTTTTCACTGTTTGACTTATATCAGAATCTCATTTGTACCATTTGTTCTCATTGAGCTGAGAACAACGCACACAGAGGATGTGCACTTCATACTCCACCGTGGTACTATTGTACCTTTAATGGCATATATAAATAAGCCCCATGTCCCATCTTGCAAAATAAGATCCAATAATTCCACTGTCCACTAAAGGGTGGCAGGTTGCTGCCCCTTCTCTCTGGAACATTTTACATTCATATATTTGCTCCTGTAGTTCCCTTTCCACCTTCAAAGCACTACTCAAATCTTTACTCAGACTTCCACTCACTCATCCATTATCTGTAAGCGCTTATCCAATTCAGGGTCGTGGTGGGTCCAGAGGCTACCTGGAATCATTGGGGGCAAGGCGGGGATACACCCTGGAGGGGGCGCCAGTCCTTCACAGGGCAACACACACACACTCACACCTACGGACACTTTTGAGTCGCCAATCAACCTACCAACATGTGTTTTTGGACTGTGGGAGGAAACTGGAACACCCGGAGGAAACCCACGCAGACACAGGGAGAACACACCACACTCCTCACAGACAGTCACCCGGAGGAAACCCACGCAGACACAGGGAGAACACACCACACTCCTCACAGACAGTCACCCGGAGGAAACACACACAGACACAGGGAGAACACACCACACTCCTCACAGACAGTCACCCGGAGGAAACACACACAGACACAGGGAGAACACACCACACTCCTCACAGACAGTCACCCGAAGGAAACCCACGCAGACACAGGGAGAACACACCACACTCCTCACAGACAGTCACCTGGAGCCACAACCTCCAGGTCCCTGGAGCTGTGTGACTGCAACACTACCTGCTGCGCCACCGTGCCGCCTCCACTCACTCACAACCACTACAATTCTTTCGTTTTTTTCCCCCTCCCGATTTGGAAATCATCATGCAATATAAGTCAGTAGTCTGCCAATAGCTGAAAACATGGGATAAAATAAGCCTGTCTGATTTTGCTCTTCTTATCTCAAGTACATAGACGTCTCCTGCAAATGTTGAAAATTAAAATAAAAATGAATTCTAAAAAATAATTACACATAATGTACAATGTTTCAATAGCAACAAACCTGACTGGTCAAAATAAAGTTGTATAATCCTTAAACAGAACAGAAAACATAATATGCACAGTTACCCTGTCATTTAAAAATAAAATGGAAATTCTGCCAGAAAATTCCACTACAGTCCACTACAGTCTTAAAGATCATGTGCTCAAGTACATAGGGTATAATTTGCATGTGTTTTTACTGTAGGATTTTAGAGTATTAGCCTTGAAAACTCAGGAATTCCTCTAGTCCCAGGGACTGAATGTACAGACACCCCTGTACATTATTTCTAGCACATTTGCAAATTTTCTTCTCCTAAAAATACCTGCTGAGAATATTAAGTAATATTTATTACGTAACAATAATTAAGAAATATAAGTAATACTTTGTTCTGTTACTTTTTTGGCTGCTACCTGTGGCAGCTATTCCTTATAATTATTTATCTTTTCACCTGTCTATGCACAAGCTCATGTTACATTTCTCAGTACTGTGTACTGGTTAATAGTTAGAACCAGGCATGTGCACAGACATATTAGGGGGCAGGTGCTCAAGCCGTAAAAAAGAGCACACATCGCCTGCATTATTCATAAAATTAAAAAACAAACAAACAAACAAACAAACAAAAACATTCATTTATTTATTATCTGAAACCGCTTATCCAGTTCAGGGTCACAGTGGGTCCGGAGCCTACCCGGAATCTCTGGGCGCAAGGCAAGAACACACCCTGGAGGGGGCGCCAATCCTTCACAGGGCGACACACACTCAAACATTCAGTCATACACTCACACCTACGGACACTTTTGAGTCACCAATTCACCTGCCAATGTGTGTTTTTGGAGCGTGGGAGGAAACCAGAGCACCTGGAGGAAACCAACAACATATATGTGTTTTTTTTTCTTTTACATGATGTACACACAACTAATAACAACAAATAACTCAAATGATTGATAACTCAAATGTAGGCCATGGGTCAACAATCTTCAGGGGCGTCGTTGGGGTGAAAAGTGATTTAAAGATCACAATAAATGTTGCTAACTAATGTAACTGTAATGTTTTGGGTAAATAAATCGGTGGATTGGTGGATTGAATTGTGTGTCCTAGCCTACATACAGTGTCTGAGGACAGGAACCCCTCACCCCTTGCACGGAATGGTTAAGTCTGCCTTCACCGGGCTTTTTAACACGGCGCGTTTAGCTTAGCGTTCATTCTGCGGAAGCGGAAGTGTCCGTGCGTGAAAGACGATGACCAAGAAAGCTAAATCCGGTTTTCAGAAAAGAAGAGAAAGCAGTGAAAGAGGGAAAGCAACTGCTAACAAACTTATTTTACAAGAAAGTTGAGCTCAAATGTGAAAAAAAATAGCCTACATTTAAGTTTGGTTGATGAGGGGGGAGGGCGGCACGGTGGCGCAGCAGGTAGTGTCACACAGACCTTGGGGTTGTGGGTTCGATTCCCTGTGTCTGCGTCGGTTTCCTCCCACAGTCCAAAAACACACGTTGCAGGTGGATTGGCGACTCAAAAGTGTCCGTAGGTGTGTGTGTGTGTGTGTGTTGGTCTGTGAAGGACTGTACTGCGCCCCCTCCAGGGTGTATTGCGCCCAATGATTCCAGGTAGGCTCTGGACCCACCACGACCCTGAATTGGAAGGGTTACAGATAATGAATGAATGAATGAATGATTGTTGAGGGGAGCCCATGGCCACTGCTTGTGCATAGGGCCCAGACTTTGGTGCCACGCCCCTGTCAATCCTATCCACGAAAGGCCGTCCCCTCCCTTTATTTATTTACACTTTTTTTAAAGGAAACGTCAGCCCAGTAGCCACGTAATGTTTTCAGGTTGTGGTTAATTTTGCACCAAACACTGTCATTACCCGTCTGTCTGATGCTCCGGGTCAGAGGAGAAGTGTGCAGCAGCGGTTTGGCCTGGCGCTCACCACGGCATGAGTGCTAACCGGAGGGAGGGGCAAGGCGGGAGCGCGCGCCGCGGATCATCTCAGTGCAGCATTCTCACTCAAATAAGAACTCAAATAAACGCCCGTCAGATATCAAAACACTGAGGAATCGATGACAGAGGAGGGCAATTTCTATTTTTTAATATTGATGAATGAAGAAAACAATTGTGCTCCAGCAGAAAGGGCACTTTCCTCATCCAGGGCAAAAAGACAGGTGCTTGAGCACCACTAAGTGTCTATCTGTGGTTGTGCCTGGTTAAAACTGTCAGCCCTGCCCCGTATTTATAGTTAGTCCTTGGACGTATCACAGTAAACATGTAGCCGTTGAAATAACGTTAAGACTGCCGTCTAATCAACGTTCTCTTAAGGTTGAAAATGAAAGTTGAAAAGACGTCCAAACACAGACATTGAAAAGACGACTATTAGACGTATTTTGGACGTCCATTGACGTATTAATTGGTCCCAAAATAAATTACTCGTATAAAACGCGTTTTGGACGTCCACTGACGTTATTAATCGGTCCCGAAATAAATTACTTGTATAAAACGCATTTTGGACGTCCACTGACGTTATCGATTGGTCACCACTTAACTAACTTATTAAGATGGATTTTGGACGTCCATTGACGTTTAAAATATGTCCTTGACGGACAGACTACTTTTAGACCTATTTTGAACGTCCAGGGATGTTCCTTGTTTACTGGGATTGCACTGTTTTGTCTAACACTGATACTGCCCTACACTGATACTTAAGTTCTTTGTTGCACCTTGGTATAGTTGGAATGACTGTAAAGCTTCATATCCCACTGTATGACCATTTAAATCTTACTTGCTGAATTACGCAAGACTTCTGTAAAACAACTGTGACCAAATCACCGCTGTGACCCACTGCTTTGAATAATTAATCAGTAACTGATGAACGGTGACGCTGTTTTGGGTTCGGCCCATAAGAAACGTCACGTGTTCCTGAGAGATACTCAGCGTGGAGCGGTCAGAGATATTAGACTTGAACTTTGAAGCGGCTTGTACTCGTAAGGGGTGGCGCGCTGGAAGAAAACAAATATACGGACAATTAGTTGTATTTTGGGGGCAGATAAAATGCGCGTGTTTCGGTTTGGAGACCATATATCCGCTTGGATACGGGATTCCAGAGAGTAAATCTGTTTCAGACGGTATCGGAATACAATGTGTCGACCAGCAATGGATGAACGCTAACAACGACAGGTGAGACAACTGCGTTTGATCCCTTACAGCCCTC
Source organism: Hoplias malabaricus (assembly GCF_029633855.1). NCBI lineage: Eukaryota > Metazoa > Chordata > Actinopteri > Characiformes > Erythrinidae > Hoplias > Hoplias malabaricus. The sequence goes on along the minus strand of NC_089816.1, from coordinate 4,310,952 downwards.
GGTGTTTAGGGTTTTAGTCTGTGCCACTAGCGACAGAGGGTTAAACCCAAAATCACTTGGTATGTGTGATACAGGAACACCATGGTTTCCATGTAACTACTGTTTATATGAAGAAAGTGTAGATGTTTGTGCTTATTTATTGCTGTTTAATGTAAGTTGAGACGTACGGAACTGGTTTCAAAAGATTAAAAAAGAGGAACTATTCAGTTTCCAGAACAAGGAAGAGCACAGCACTTCAGGAGGAAAAGAATGCACGTTTAAAGCAACTATAACGTCCCAAGGGACCAAGTCTTATCTCGTTTTGTCTTCCACATATTTTGGGCCTGCCTGACTGTATCTGTCTATCTGTGTCCTGTAGGAACTTCTGAGAATGGGCACATTGGAAGAGGACCCTCTGACGTGTGAACTTCACGTGTGAACTCCCAGCAATGGAGGACGACACGGTAGAAGGCAGTGTAGGCAATAAATACGAGACCCTGTCAGAAAACAGCTCGTCTGAACCCTCAGCAGACTCTCAGATGGGTAGAGTGCTTTTAGGGGGGCAGAAACTTTCTGAAAAGAGAGTCTCAAATGTCAGTATAAGTGAAGGGAGCCTGGTTCGGATACGTAGGTCCAGACTCCAAAAGCAGTCCGAGATTCAAGGATTTCCAGACGGTCAGGAGAAGGGCTCAATCACCCCTGCTATGCGCAAAAAGTACCTGAAGGACCTATTTTTGTATCATAAGTCACACACGGGACTGTCCAGCATACTGTCCTTCAAGAGTGCAAGCCTGTGTTCAAGGGATGGGGAGAATGCAGGAGAATATGGATTGGAGGACTCAGCTGGTGGGGAATTTTGGGCCCTAGATCCTCTAGAGCACGCCTGGATGCTGTCAGTAGTGGACGGAAACTATGACACCATGGTGGAGTTTCTCTCTGAAGACCCCACTTTGCTGACCAGAGGGGATTTTGTAAGTGGATACACAGCTCTCCACTGGCTTGCAAAAAATGGCAAACACGAGACACTGATAAAACTCCTGAAACGTGCCGAAAAAGAAGGTTCCCGGGTCGACGTGAACGTAAAAGGCAGTGGGGGTCTCACACCTCTTCATGTGGCTGCTATCCATAACCAGTACATGGTGATCAAGCTGTTAGTGGGAGCATACGGTGCCAACATAGACTCCATGGACTACAGTGGGAAAAGGGCTTGGCAATATCTCAAAGACAGCGCACCTACGGAGATGAAGGAGCTCCTTGGAGCCTGGGACGAGGAGCACAGATACTGCAAGCTGAACGTTAATAACAACAATGGGGGTACTGAAGTGCCCTCGGCTCAAGAAGCACCGGCGAACACAGACGAGGTTGATACCTTCAACAGGAGGACCGGATGGTCTTTTGGGTCATTTAGAAAGCTACTGTCACCGTTTTTTTCTGGAGGCAAGAAGTGAAATATCCATGCTGGGGGGAAAAAAATGATAACAGCTCAAACCGGTTGGACAGCATTCCAGCTCCTAAAACAAAATGGTATATCCACATTCCTGCTGTTTTTTCATTTTCTGACATAAATTGAAAACACCATTTGCCATTTATATTAAGTGAATAGAATATTGATGAATGGAGTAATGACCCAAAATGGCTTCCATTTACTTACAGTCTAAGTCAAATTATTTTTCCCCCTCCCTCTCCAAAAAAACAAGATTTGACCTGTGATTAAATGCTGGGTTTTTCAGGCAGAGTTGAAGAATCAGTTCTGCAGTTGCCAGAAATCGGAAAAACGTGTTCATTCTGAATTACATGCGAATCTCACATTTGCTTGTGCTATTTGTCTGGTCAGTGAAGGCCCTGTGGGTGGTTTGAAAAGAATGTAATGTTTATAAACACTCAATATTGTTCCCTAAAATAATTTCTATCAGGATTAATGAAGTTCTGTCACTGCTTAATGTAGTATTGTTTATAGTAATACCAGTATTTTTGTCTAATGCCAAATTGTTTACTGGACGGCACGGTGGCTTAGTGGTGAGCACGTTTGCCTCCCAGCGCTGGGATCTTGGGTTCAAGTCCTATCTGGGTGGAGTTTCCATATTCTCCCTGTGTCTGTGTGGGTTCCGGTTTCGGTTTCCTCCCACAGTCCAAAAGGGTAGGTGAATTGGCTTCTATCTAATAACTGTCCTGGTGAATGAGTGTGTATGTGAATGAATGTCTGTATGTGTGCCCAGATATGGATTGGCGCTGTATCCCGGGTTAAACCCTAGCGCCCGATGCAGTCCTCCAGGTGGATGGTTGTTCCTGGTCAACAGTACGCTGTGTGTGTTTGGCTGCCGCTTCTCACCAGTGTGTGTGGATTGAGTGTTCTGAGCAGTGTGGATTGTAAAGCATCCTTGGGAGTCTAGAAAGGCGCTATATAAGTGTAAAGATACATACAAAGGTTTGATTCCTAAAGAAAACAATTTAAGTGAAAAGGTTTTTCTGCACATTTCAGTGAACAGCTGGACATTTCCCCCATGTTATATTTCACAATTGACCTGTACATTTAAAGTTACGAAATAGTTCGCTCAAGACATCCTCAGATATAAACTAACTTCCGTATTTCTATGTAAAATTGTTCCAGCCAACAACTTCTGTAGTCTTTCTGCAACTTGTTTCATTTGTAATTCTTTCATAATCCAGTGCCTCCCAGAGGAGTTCCTTATTCGTTATTGCTCCTCTGACACGAGGGATATTTTTATCATGCCACTCTTCCATGATCTGTCCCAGATTTCTCCAAGTTGCTCTTTGATAACACTTCTCACAAGATTTTTCTGAAAATAACCAAGAATTGCTTTTGTTGCGTTTTCTCTGCCGTTATATATTAGATAATACTTCACGTAGACTCAGTCTGGCCCAGATAAACACAGATTAGGTCTTAAAGATACTTCAAATTACTACAGGACTACTTTAGAATTGTTTCTTTCCTATTTTAAAGTTTTCAAGGTTGATTACATTGAGCCATACCAAGTTGAAATACTATACTGTTATGCAAGAGTTTGGGTATCTAAGCTCAAAGGCTTTGACTTGATTGGAGCTACAGTACGCTTCTATAAACAACAAACCCATTAACAATAACCCACGTAAGATCTTCATGAACTGGAGCACATTCATTAAAACCCACATTCAACAAGAAAGGGCAAAAGGCAAATATTTGTGTTGTAGCCAAATCGTTTATTGTTCCACAAGATAGTTTCCAGAGAATCTGTACAAAAGAGAGACTACAGTTCCACATTGCATGGCTTCTCCTCCAGGTCTGGGCCAAGATGGTAGAGCTGGACAAAGATGCAGGCGGTGGACTTACAAGCCAAGCTTGGTCCTTCTCCAGTGTCGCCTCTTGGAGTTGTACCTGCAAGGAAAGAAAAAAGTATACCACACATTAAAACACAATCTACAAGGCCAGGGGGGACTAAGTTACAGATTTAACAACAAAAACTCCTGCGTAGAGTTTTGAAAATATGAAACATGGCACCACAGGTCATAGTATCTTTAAATAAAAAAATAAAAACTCTGATGTTACTCGTGAACTCACTTTTTAATAAAACTTAAGTGTAGCTTATTTTACACTGAAATCTTTCAAAACGTGCTTAAAGCTGTATCTGTTAAAGAGCATTCCTATCACACAAGGATGATAAGCTGCATCATTTATACAGAATGTTGCTCTCAGCAGGATAATGGCAGTACTCCCACCAAATGAAGCACTGTAATTGCGTCCTGCTTTAAACAGTTGTTTCAGAACTTGGGAAATGTGCCTAATATAGCCTTAAATGAGTGATGCCCAAAGGCAGTGAGGGGAAACCCAGGCTCATGACACTCCTGACTCAATGTGAAGACACTGGTGTATGTAACGAGCTAAAACCAAGTATAACATTATAAGGAAAATAATAAATATAGGTCGCACCGTGTTATTACCATAGATCAACATGAGGTAGGCAATGACAGTGTCAAATTACTGCAATCATGTGCTCTACTCTGATTGCTCCCCAATGAGAAGAGTGTACACTTACTGTGCGACACTTCTAAAAATTCCACAACTTGCAAAGAAGTTCTACAACAAGTAGTATATGGAACTGCTATATTTACTATTACTCAGGTTTTAGGGATATAAATAACTTCAGTCAGCATTTCACAAATAACTGAATGTGGATTTAGGCTATTCTACCCGCCTCGTAACATTAGAGCACTGTTACATATTGAGTACAACCATTGAGTTGTTCACTGTCCTGGACCCCGAGGTGGAATCAGGTTCCGTTTACCTGTTCGTCCACCGCCGTCTTCAAATGCAGACTGTTGTTCAGCATTTAAATGAACAGTAATCTAGCACTTGTACTTTTGCAAAGTATTGTTTCTATCTGCACTTATGCTAGGTACACTTTTATAGTTTTCAGACGTACAAAAGTATCTAGGTGTATCTAATGGGGTTAATTTCAGAGTTGCAGTGGGAGTGAAAAAGCAAGAAAATGTGCAAGGCAGGATGCTTCCAGGACCAGAGTCGAGATACACTCTCTCTCATAATAAATCTTTCTGCAAAGGCTAAAGGTTGGTATTTGCAGGCAAAATTGTAATAACAATAATAATAATAATAATAATAATGTGTTTATCAGAAGGTCAAGAAACAGCAGTGGTTCTCACTCCTGGTCCTCGTCAGACACAGACCTGCATCTTGTAGGTTTCTCCTTGCTCCATCACACCCATGTCAAATTAGGAAATGGTTGTAATTAATTAGCACAATAGTTTTATCAGTAATTTTCTCTCTGAAACGTGCAGGGTAGAGGCTTAAAAAAACAACCCTCATCCCTCACAACTTAAAGATTTTAATACATACACTTGAGTGTCTGACAAATTTTCACGTCAGAACCCAGTAAACATTTAGCCGTTGATTCAACGTTGAAATAATGTAATGACTGACGTCTAATCAACGTTCTCTTAAGTTTGAAAATGAAAGTTGAAAAGACGTCCAAAAACAGACATTGAAAAGACGACTATTAGACGTATTTTGGACGTCCATTGACGTTATTAATTGGTCCCGAAATAAATTACTTGTATAAAACGCATTTTGGACGTCCACTGACGTTATCGATTGGTCACCACTTAACTAACTTATTACGATGGATTTTGGACGTCCATTGACGTTTAAAATATGTCCTTGACGGAGAGACTACTTTTAGACCTATTTTGAACGTCCAGGGACGTTCCTTGTTTACTGGGAATAAAACCCTGTGAACATTGTCAGAGACGCTGCGTGCTTCACATCTCTCTTGGTGGTAGGGGGTCAGTATTGATGTCTTAAGTCAGTTTAACTCACCCCGATGTTATAATAAAAACCAACCAGAGTTTTAATGCAACTTATGACTCTAATAGTAACTAATCTTAAATGAACGCAGGTTAAAATTTCGTTAGTCTTTTCACTCTTGTAGTGTTCGTTTAGCATACGTTACCATTAAGAGCGTCTCCTAAACACCATTAATGTAAAATGTAACAGTCGTATCGGGGTTTTTTTTCCCTTGCCCCATCAACTTCAAGAATTCTGAGCTGTGTCTCGAAGTTAGAAGTCTCCGTTACACCGCGGCAGTAAGTGCTCCGGGCTCTTTTACCTGATCTTGTTCCCAGTCTTCATTCTGATCCACTGTGGAATCGGTCTGTTCTGCTTCTGCTTTTTGGCGAGAAACCGCTTAATCCTGAAAGTCTTGTGTGACGCCTGGAAGAGAGGAATAACCTTTACAATATCAGCCAGCCAGCTCAAAAAATGACAAATATTACCACAATATTACAGGCTGGAAATAAGCCGTTAGCAACGAAGCTAAAAGAGAACCGCTGGCTGTACACCCAGCATCAACAAGTATAAAAGGCCTTTAGGAAGCTACTTAAATTAAATTCACACACTTTTGGATATTAAACACTTGAGGGCACAAACTGACACAGAAAAAGGCGATAAAAATCGCGTGTAAACACCGATGTCGACAGATTCTTTCTCACCATTTTAGACACACAGTCCTTTCTCCACAATGGCGGTGGTTGAAGAGGAGGAAATAGAGGGAGCACAACGACTGTATATCCGCCTACAAACCGGGCCGCTGACACCTAGCACAGCGACACCCAGCGGACACGCGCTCTGTACAAATATCTGAAGACACCTATTTCATTATTTTATTGGTGAATACTGTTACTTTAAGGTGGGCTGGTGAGTACATACAGTGTATATTAACTACACAGAAAACTGGGAAATAAACAAGGGGATCATGTTCAATTGTAGGCGTTGGCCAGAGTGGTGTAACTGCATTGGAGTAATGGAGCTCCATCAAATAATCCTGTGATGAGATGAAGTGGCATTCAGATTTCACGTTCCAACATCTAATCCAAAGCCTTCATACAATAAGCAGATGGTTCAACAAATAGCAACTCCCTAAACTCTTCATTCAGGTTTACAGTTGAATTTTGTTGACTATGCTGATGTGATCTTTTTCCATGATGTATTTACAAACAGTATTATTTGAAATAATGTATTTTTAAATTCAATCATTCATTATCTGTAAGCGGAGCAGGTAGTGTCGCAGTCACACAGCTCCAGGGACATGGAGGTTGTGGGTTCGAATCCCGCTCTGGGTGACTGTCTGTGAGGAGTTGGTGTGTTCTCTCTGTGTCTGCGTGGGTTTCCTCCGGGTGACTGTCTGTGAGGAGTGTGGTGTGTTCTCCCTGTGTCTGCGTGGGTTTCCTCCCACAGTCCAACGTTGGTAGGTGGATTGGCTCAAAAGTGTCCGTAGGTGTAGGTGTGAGTGTGTGTGTGTGTCTGTGTTGCCCTGTGAAGGACTGGCGCCCCCTCCAGGGTGTGGAATCATTGGCCTTGCGCCTTGCGCCCAATGATTCCAGGTAGGCTCTGGACCCACCACGACCCTGAATTGGATAAGGGTTACAGATAATGAATGAATGAATAATCTGTTAAGCGCTTATCCAGTTCAGGGTCATGGTGGGTCTGGAGCCTACACGGAATCATTGGGCGCAAGGCAGGAACACACCCTGGAGGGGGCGCCAGTCCTTCACACTTTTGAGTCGCTAATCCACCCACCAACGTGTTGGACCATGCATCTAGAGACACACACACAAACAAAATTAATGTTTTTCATTAAATATTTAATATTTACACTTAATTTTTGTGTGTGAAAAACGTCGTGCCACTGAAAAACGTTCCTATTATATAATTATGGTTAAATAACCAAACACTTATTGCTGGGACCTAGAAGTGCTTGTATTTGCAGTAATACATATTTTCTTAAACTGCTACTTTATTGACAATTTGTCCAGAAATCCCTGAGTTATTTCTCTTAATAACAGTCAAATCAAAAGGACTTGTCGAATATGCTTGCCACTAATCCTTTGGGCTTCTGTCATTCAAAAATGATTCATAGAATGGTGTTTGAATACCACAAACTTTGATCATTAGCAGTACACACCTTAGCAGGGGTCTTCAACTCCTAGCTCCATAGCCGCATGCGGCTCTTTGATCCCTCTGAGGCGGCTCAGCTTTTGAAAATAATTACTGAGTATTTAATTAAAATGTATTTTATTTTGGTTCGTTCGTTTTCAGAATGTAATTCTATGAAGATTATGGCGATCTTGTAACATCTAAAATATTTTAGTATTTAATATTTAAAATATTTTTGTCGCTCTTAATATACGTCACAACTTCCAAAGTGCGACACCCGTCAGTGTGCGGTTTCTTGAACTGTTTGACCGCTGACTGCACGGCGCCAGTAAAATAATGACGGCACACAGAGAGAGGACAGCATTGTTTGCCTCCAGTGGATAATTTTAGTTCGGCATTTTTTTCCCCATTTCTACAAGGACTCAAATAGACATTGAGTATTTTACTTAACCGTCAACACAACGTCTTTTTCGGAGTTAAAAATGTTTTGTTTCATGCAGAAATGTTATTTCATTTTCTCTGCAGTCGTTCATTGATTTCATAAATGTAACACAGTATAGTTTGTTTATACATAACCATAACAAAAACCCTGTTATGCGCAGTGTTATTTCATTAAAAATTTAAAAAGGGTTTTGTGGCTCCTAATGTTTTCTTTACTGTGTGAAATGGGTCCAAATGGCTCTTTGAGTGCACCTTAGGATGTGGTGTGAAGCTGAGGGAAATTTCCAATAAACTCAGTAAAGCAGTTCTTTGTTGGGTAAAGCTTTATTGCAAAAGTAGGGAAGGCCACTCATCAAATTCAGCAAAAGTCCAAAATAAGTGTCAGCTTTGAATAAAACAAAAACAACAACAAAAAGCTGACCATGGCAAAGGCATGTTACCAAATCACACCTTTGTGTATGGCTCATCTCATATTTCACAAACAAATTAACAAATTAAAAGGTTGGTTTGGAGAAACAAAATGTATATCATCAAAATAAACTCTGCATCAGTGATGTAAGTGTCTGAGCTGAGTGTACTGTAAAACATAGTTTACTAATTAGTCGAGTGAACTGAAACTGGACAGGTATTACTTCCTAGGACTACTGCTGGAGTGTGCTAAGTTAAAGGAACTGAATTTACCAGAAAAAGTGGAACAGATGTAAAGTATGTTTTGGCTGTGTACCAAGAGTAAGGTCACTTTGCATCCTCATGGTCCAATCGCTTTGGCTTCTCTTGCTATGCCCCACTGCTCAACTCTAAGCATCAGTCAGGGAGTGAGAGCATTCCCTTGTGTTTCTTATAGACAGAAATGAAGGGGGCTCATTCAGGCACTGTAGGGTGACAGGGTTTTTGCCTCTGTCTCTCTGACAGAGAGCTTGAGAAGGACAGAAACCTCTTGCTTTGGCAGCACCTTTCCTTTCAGATGCTCATTTGCCCTGGCTTCACCAGAATTCCTTCTCAATCTTCACATTATGCTAACAGGTAACATCACTCTCCCCCTTTCTCTTGTGTATTCTTGGCATCTCTCTCAGCTTTTTTATCTCCAACTTGTCCATCTCCTGTTCCTGCTCTGTTGCGGCTCCTCGCCCCAGGCTGGTACAGCTGAATGGCAGGTCGATCCTGTGGCAAAACGAGAAGTATTCATTATGAAAACAATAAACAATTCATATTCTGAAGCAGGTAGCTGCCTAACCTAGGGATGCTAATAAACTAGGGGTTCCACATCCACTCTGTCTGAATACCAAAGGTCCGTGTACTATTTATTTCAGGATCTACGAAGTGCTACCTTTATATTTATCTTTAAAGTTAACACGTTCGCAGTGCAGTGTTATATTTTTATGCTTCTGCTTCAGCAAACTCCAACTGACTCTCTTCTGAAAGGTATTTTAATTCCACCACTTTAGTGTATAGTAAGCAGACACACATTGAGCAGACGTACCTTGTTTCTTAAACGATCCTTTTTTATATTTTCTTCCTTTTTACCATCTTTAGAGGATTTTTCAGGCTTGTCTGTTTGAGTGTGTCCAGAGGACTCTCCAGTATTCTCATGCTTTCTCTTCTCCCAAACATGCTCCTTTTTCCCCTCTTCCTCTCTCTTTTTGTAGGTGTTCTCTCCATCATGACGGTCCCGCCTTCTCCTACGTTCTTCGTCCTGCCTTCTGATTCTCTCCTTCTCTTTTTGGCGGCGCTCCCTGTCTCTGTCTCGGTCACGCTCTCGATCTACGTCACGGTCTCTGTGCTCTTTGCGTCCGTCGTCTTCTAGCCTGCTTTAGGATGTTGAGAAAAAGTGCTGATTCAGTATTTAATTAGAATTAAGAATGGACACAACACATATACGTAGTGGTTGAAAAACCTTACAAAGAAAACAAAAGCACTTCCTGTAACAGTATATGGGCATATGCCTTGAGTGCTGACCTTCTTCCCTTATCCTCCCTGTGTTCACCATTTTGACGTTTTTTTGCATCAGCCCCTCCTGGAGCTCTTTCATCTTTCAGTTTTTCTCGGTCTGGCTTCTTCGGCTTCTCTTTTGGCTTTTCGTTATCACCCATCTCTGGTTTATCAGGTTTCTTCAAGAGCTACGGCAGAAAACAACTTTCTATCAATGGGGTGGGGGAGGGAGGTGAAATTACATAGTGCAGTTTCTGCTGTGCAGAGGGCCTGTTCTCCCTACTACAGATAAGTGAAGCATCACAATGACTTTCATGTTGTCATTTTAAGGTAAAAATATTGTGTAGTGTCCTTTTAAGGAAATCTGTCACTTTTTTTTACTCAGGTTTCACAACATACACTTCATTACCTTGATTTTTGGATGTTCTTCTTTATTTTGTTCTCTGTCCTTTTCAGTCATCTTCTCTGCTTTTTTTAATTTCTCAGCCTCTTTGCGTTTCCTTCTGTCCTCTTCCCTCCACTTACGCCGTTCTTCATCACGTAAGCGTTTTCGCTCCAATTCTCGCCGTCTCCTCTCCTCCTTCTTCTCTTCTCTTATCCTCTGAATTAAGAGTGACAGTGTGTAAGTACTCCTATGCATTTATGCAGGCAAATGAGAATAAGCTGACCCTGTACACTGATATTTTGACACTCTACAAAATATTGAAGCACAAGGATTAGCTGTGTGTAATAAGTTACTGTGACTTAAGGCGCAAGGCGGGGAATACACCCTGGAGGGGGCGCCAGTCCTTCACAGGGCAACACAGACACACCTACAGACACTTTGGAGTCGCCAATCTACCTACCAACGTGTGTTTTTGGACCGTGGGAGGAAACCCACGCAGACACAGGGAGAACACACCACACTCCTTACAAACAGTCACCCAGAGCGGGAATCGAACCCACAACCTCCAGGAGCTGTGTGACTGGGAGCTGTGTGACTGCGACACCTACCTGCTGCGCCACCGTGCCGCCCCAATCAAGATCAACCAGAGTGAATACAATGAATCTCACACTCTAGATTTACCTAAACATCTGTGTTCCTTTGTGTATTCCACACCAGTTGATGCAGATATCACTTAACAAACAGACCTAAAGACGCACTCATAGATGAGACGGGAGCTCACCTGTTTGTTCTTGAGGAAGTCCAGAAGAGGAGTCGTTTTCTTGGCTGAAAATAGAAATTTCAGAAATAATTAAAACATTCTCATTCTGGCGACTGATATTTAACTAAAGCTGCACACACTCCCTTACCGAACAGTTCTTTTGTCTTTGCCTCGATTTCTTCGAGTAAAGTCTCTGGAGTAGAAGACAATTTCTCGTCATCCCCATTGTATATCTCTAAAAACTTCTTATAATCAGCATCTGCATAAACAAACATTGTATTATTAATTGCTGGAGAAAGGTCCATTACACTTTGCTTGTTTTCTTAAAGATGGAAGAGGACGGTCTCATCACCTTCTTCAATTGTTCCACTTTTGACATCCTTCTTTTTAATCTTCTTTTTAGCAGTCTTCTGGAATGGTGCAAACTCAACAACTGCAGGGTACTCTTGGCCTTTACACATAAAGCACCATTATATTATTATACAATAGTGGTACGTACCAAATCAAATAGCCAATCACAAACACATAAGCGAACATAAGAAAAACGTTGGGGAACAAACAAAATGTGGGATAGAGCTGAAATGATTTGGCCAAACCTCGATTATCAATGAAGACATAACCGTCAAATCGATCTCTAAAGAGAACGATGTCTTCCTGGTTCCTGAAATTTATGTATGCTCTTGCAAAAAGGTGAGGAAAGAGGCTGTAATAAAACAGAAACTGCCATCACTTCCCCTGTCACAGTACATTAGAAATGATGAAAGCTGTTATTTTAATCTGTTTTTAATTCTGTGGTCAGTGTTTTCATTTTGAACCTGTCTGTCACAGACCTAGTGTCACTGGAGAAGAATTCAAGATAATCCACTTCTGGAAGAGGCTGCAGTTGCTCCTCTAGCTCTTCTTTAGTTAAACTCGGAGGGAGGCGACGAATTACGATCTACGTGAAAGAGAACATAACAGAATAACAATGTTGATTAAGAACAGAAGCAAATTAAACGAGAACCCCGAAGACATTATTATGCCTTACTCTTTTATTAACATTCTTTTAACTCTCTGCAAACACAGTTTTGATAGAAACCAGGCTTCCAAAGTTTATAACACCACTGAAAGTTCCCTCACCTAGTTACACCTTGGTTATGAACACAGTTTGAGAGTCATTTAACTGCCCAAAAACAACATCTCCACCATATATTGAGACTATGAAATTTCACTGATAATAGAAAAGAGTATTTCCACAACCAGAAATGATTTGTTTACACCACTTTAGCCCACACTTAGCATTAAGGACACACCTGCTCCAGAGCATCCCATGTCATGCTTTTCTACTGAGATAATAAACACTGTACATGAGCAAATCAAATGGTTGTGGAATTCAATAATTGTACGAGGCGTCTACAAAATATTTAGCCATCCATGGTCAGCTGCAACATTAAAATGTCCTCCTATTCCATTTTATCAGCTTTGCTAACCTTATAGGTACATTGTATCTATCTAGTTCTACATTTACAGACTGTAGTCCATCTGTTGCTCTTCATACACTTTTTTTGCTCTTTTTCCATCCCATTCTTTAATGCTCAGGACCACCACAGAGCATGTGTGATTTGAGTGGTGGATCGTTCTCAGTGCTGCTGTGACATAAACATGGTGGTGGTGTACGTAAATGTGTGTTGTGGATCCGACATAATAACGCTGCTCGAGTTTTTAGACACTGTGTCCACTGTAGACACACCTAACTACACCTAGTAGACAAAGTCAGAGACAGGAGCTCCTCTTGTCCTTAAATCAGTGCCGCCCTCAGGTTCTGTTCTGATTGGTGAGCTATTCTCAGTCCAGCAGTGACACTGAGGCGTTTAAAAACTCCAGCAGCACTGCTGTGTCTGATCCACTCGTACGAAACACATCGCCACCTCGTCAATGTCACGACGGCGGCGCTGAGAATGACACACCACCCAAATCATAGCTGCTCTGTGATGGACAGACGGACATGATGACATTTATTTGCTAAAGGTCTTCAAAGCAAGAGACGGACTTCATTCTGTAAATTTAGAACTAAAGAGTGCTCCTGTGCGGTTAATGGAGCTGGCAGAATGGGCAAAAGTGTGTAAAAACAGGCAGATAATTTTAGTCCTTTGACTGATCGGTGTATGATCAGCTCTGGCAGATTAGCATTAGCTAGGACTTAGCAAGGCAGTTAACGCAGTGTTAGTCAAATTAGATACATGTAAAAACATGTACCCCTTGCAATAGGCGAGATAATATAGCTTGACTAAAGACAGGCCAACGTAATTCTTCTAATATTGCATTAATTTAGTTACTAAACTAAAACTAACGATACTATTGTGAAGCTAACAACATAGCTAAGCTAAAGCTAACTACCTTTGTCATAACCTCCTTCTTCTCTTTAGTCGGCTTCTCAGTCTTTTCACCATCTTCACACTTGATTTCTACTTTCTTTTCTCTGGGCCGAGTATTCTCTTTGTCTTCTTTCATGTTTCTGTTAGATAAATACGTTTATTCCACTGTCACTGTCTTTTAGCCCAAAGCTCATAAGCTGTCAACAGTCGAAACCGCTCCACAACTTTTCCTTTAGGCGTGACGTAGGCTCGGAGTTCGTCTCTGATTGGCTGGGGGACTCTCCATTGCAGTGGTGTATAAACTAAAGCACATAAATAAACCTATTAATTATTGCATTAACACAGCTGTGGATACTGTAGCTGCATTCTCTCTTTACATCAAATTCTTGCGGTTTTCGTCCATTTTATATTTGTGAGATTTGTGCGGGGCTCAAGGCCCTTTTCAACCACAAGAGGGAGCTGTGATTTAATGAGGAAAGCAGAAGGCGGCCCTGTTCCATTCTCATACTCGCGCCCCTTAAGTGAATCACATTTCTTTAACAATTCGTCTTCGTTCACGGATGTTGGAAAGAATGATGTAACACATTGGATTGGCTTATCGAAAAAACATTTAACATCCATACTGGTAAATACAATACGCCTTTAATCAATATGATACATTTTATAGGATTGAAAGGCAACATTTCGAGGGGAAGATGTCCACTTCATAGAAAAGCAGAGGGCTGTAGGGGAAGAATAGGAACAGAACCGGAAACCAGTCTGGTGACCGTGAGGACAGCCGACATTTTGGCAATAACAGAGCAGAGAGGAGTTATTTTGTAAATAAACTCTGTACAGGAATACATTTTATCTCCATCATGTGGTATGAAATATTGCCGGGGTTTGCTATAATGACGGTGTGTTTAATAATTCCCGGCATTGCCACCGCAGAGATACAGAAATACACCAACGGAGGAAAGGTTAGAGATCACAGCTTCATCCAATTTTTCATTTTCTACCGCGTTATTAATCAACTTTATTCGTTTTACATTGACTATTCATACATATATGTTCTGTACTTCACAAATGGATACTGGAAAATTCTCTGGACCCTGTGCTGGGAAAAGTTAACTATTAGACTTTTTATTAAAAAGGTAATTAGTCATTTTACCTCCAAACATCAGCACACTATATAGTATGATTATTTTGATTACAATCTAATGAGATGTAAAACCCAAATTGCTTTGTAGTCGTACTATGCTTAGAACAGATTCTCTAATACATCCCATAATAAGTGTTAGTACAATTATGTGGCATATGGTGAAGAATCACTGGGGGAAATGACCTTTAAAGGGTACGGCCTTGGCAAAATAGAAGCTGGTTCTGCTAAAACATTGTCGTGTATATAGTGTATCTAGTTACTACCCATACTGCATTGCGTTTTTGGATTAGACTTTGCTGTTAAGCTTCATCTTACTAATATCATTTAAAGAGCACACATCTGTGCGTAAGAACAACAGGACACAAACAAATCATACTCTAATTTAATTTAGGCTAAAATTATATTTATATTTCTTGTGTTATTTAGGAGAAAAGGGTAGCGAGAGTTCCTTACCACTGGTACCTGATGCAGAGAGACAAGAGATTGTCAGGGACTGGAGCCTATTACAAGTCAAAGGTAAATGTCAGATTATTATTATTTTATACTATTTTTTCTGAAAGTCTTTACTTAGATATTCCTGTATCTATCAGCTTTGGAACTTTCTTTTGTACAATTTCGTTCTTGTTCTTGGATCCTTATGAAGTAAAATGTCAAAGCTCTAAAGTCACCGATGTGTCACGAAGTAACAGAGCAGCAAACATAATGACAATATACACAAAGTCTAAGTGACTTAACATGAACAGTTAAAATGGAATAAAGTAAAGTAAAAAGAGGATTATTTTCCGACTAACAGACCTGAATAGATGTGTATTACAATTAGAATATATTCAAGAAGTAGTACTTGAGTGAATGTAAGTGGCTGTTGCAGTACTCTGATTATTGTCTGCTTGATTTCACAGGGGCTTGAAAACATCAACTAAGGAGCATCCATGTGTTCTGACCCTGTCCAAAAGTTAGAAATATGTATTTTGTTCATCTGTCCATTAAATTTATGTAAATACTCTGTTTGATTTGTGCTTTATTCATGATTTATATGTAGCCAAGTTATAAACAAAAATAATTCATTCATTCATTATCTGTAACCGCTTATCCAGTTCAGGGTTGCAGTGGGTCCTACCTGGAATCATTGGGCGCAAAGCAGGAACACACCCTGGAGGGAGCGCCAGTCCTTCACAGGGCAACACACAAACGTTCACTCACACACTCGCACCTACGGACACTTTTGAGTCACCAATCCACCTTCCAACGTGTGTTTTTTGGACCATGGGAGGAAACCGGAGCACCCGGAGGAAACCCATGCGGAAACAGGGAGAACACACCAACTCCTCACAGACAGTCACCTGGAGGAAACCCACGCAGACACAGGGAGAACACACCACACTCCTCACAGACAGTCACCCGGAGGAAACCCACGCAGACACAGGGAGAACACACCACACTCCTCACAGACAGTCACCCGGAGGAAACCCACGCAGACACAGGGAGAACACATCACACTCCTCACAGACAGTCACCCGGAGGAAACCCACGCAGACACAGGGAGAACACACCACACTCCTCACAGACAGTCACCCGGAGGAAACCCATGCAGACACAGAGAGAACACACCACACTCCTCACAGACTGTCACCTGGAGGAAACCCACGCAGACACAGAGAGAACACACCACACTCCTCACAGACAGTCACCCGGAGGAAACCCACGCAGACACAGGGAGAACACACCACACTCCTCACAGAAAGGCACCCGGAGTGGCACTTGATCCCACAACTATGAAACTGCAACACTACCTGGTGTGCCAGTGTGCCGCCCACAAAAATAATTTTGATTATTTAACTTGTATCTGAGTAGGTATCAAGCTTAAAATACAAAGTTTTCAAACACTGCTGAGTCATGAGGATATGTCTTACAACAATGAAACCTCTGATGTCCAAATTCATATGGGGTCTACTGAAAATTTAAGGACAATATCCTATATTAAATATTAGAATTTTATTGGTATTTCTAAAATGGCAAAGGACACTATTGTTTAGAGTCTTGGAAAAAAAACTATCTTAATATACACTATCTTATAGAAAACTTACAGAACACAGAGGTGCATCTCAATAAATTAGAATATAATCTAAAAGTACATTTATTTCAGTAATTCAATTCAAAAAGTGAACCTCAGATTCATCACAAACAGCAAGATCCATTTCAAGTGTTTGTTTCTTTTAATGTTGATGAATATGTCCAGAAGGCAGTCATTGACACCCTCCTGCTGTAACAGGCATATTAATGGAAAGTTCAGTGGTAGAAAAAGGTGCACAAGCAACAGAGATAACCGCAGCCTTGAGAGTATTGTCAAGAAAAGGACATTCAAAAATGTGTGTGAGATCCACAAGGAGTGAACTGCTGCTGGAGCCAGTGCTTCAAGAGCCACCACACACAGACGCATCCAAGACATGGGCCACAACTGTCGCACTCCTTGTGTCAAGCCACTCATGTCCCAGAGACAGTGGCAGAAGCATCTCAACTGGGCCAAAGAGAAAAAGAACTGGACTGTTGCTCAGTGTCCAAAGCCTTGTTTTTAGATTAAAGTAAATTTAGCATTTCCTTTGGAAATCAAGGTCCCAGATTCTGGAGGGAGAGTGGAGAGGGACAGTCCAAGCTGCTTGAGTCTAGTGTGAAGTTCCCACAATCAGTGATGGTTTGTGGAGCCGTGTCTTCTGCTGGTGTTGGTCCACTGTGTTACATCAAGTCCAAAGTCAGTGCAGACGTCTACCAGGAAATATATTAAAGCAATTCATGCTTCCCTCTTTTATACTGTCTAGTACATGTTTAAACTTTCCCAAACACACCAGTACAGTCTAAAAGTTGCTTACTATTTCATTCCACATTAAAAAATTAAGTAGTTATTTCCAAGTGCTACGTTAAATTCTTCAACCTTTCAGTTCCACATTAAATGCTGTCGCAATAGTCACACAATCATACTAACACCAGCATATTTAAAGTTTCCGTTACACCTTAAACAGTGAAAGAGTTACAGGTGCCTGGACAAAACTACTGCATAATTTAAGGTGACACAAAGCTGCAAGCTGGAGTATAAACAGCCACCTTAAGGACTGAACCTGGTACAGAATTAGAGTGATGCTGACTTGGATGCTGGAGGGCTGATCACAAACTAATTATGTTAAAACTGTATATGTATACATTTTTAAACTAAATATAGTTTGTTTACACCTCATTATGTTTTCTGTATACAGCTGGCTGTTTATTCTTTAGCCAAAAAAGGAGGTAGTTGAGGATAATCAGGTGCAACTGTCAAAAAATGGTCACGTTTTGCTCAGAGTTCAGGTGGGAGGGCCTCTTGTAAAAGAAATTGTAAAACTGCTGTGTTAATTGTGATTCACATGAAAATGTGGGTGCAACTAACTTGGGCTGGTGCACCTAAAAAAAAAAAAAAAAAAATTGGCGAACCAGTGCAAAAAATTAGTCGAGTCCTGCTTTAAACTTATTGTGATGCAACTGCAGGGGGAGCCCCAGCAACTAAATCACCAAATCTTACCTAGTGTACATTTTTACTGCTTCCCACCCCTTATTTTAAACACTAAAGCTGCTCAGTATAAGAATGTTTAAAAAAAATACACAGCTCACCTATAATTTTATGTGACAAAAAAGATTGTTTATTCTGGTTTGCAATGGATATTTTGTACATATGATTATTTAGATGCAGACTGAATGAGGTTTATAGAGATGTTGCAGAAACATTTCAGAGCACTAAAAAGATAATCTAAGGCACGGGGACTATTTTACAAAATAAAATGTGGAAATACACAGTGTTTGTGAAAATGGTATTATACCTCGTACAGCAAGAATTTTAAAAATTAAAAAGATGAATATCTCCCATTAAATTACATTACACAGAAAGCAAAGATCTGAATAACTACTTCTGACAGTTTACTTCTCCTCTTTGCCCTTGGTCTTCCTGTACACCATTTCCCTGAAGCTGGAGAGAATTTTACTCTCCCTCTTTCTCCTCTCCTCCTGGTTGAAAGATGCGAGGGCTCTCTTCTCATCTGCACTGTAAATCTGGTTTTCCTTTCTCAGACGCACAGCCTCCATACGACGATGTCTATATCAAGCACAGAAAAGTCAGTACATAGATTTGTGTCGTTATATACACAACTACATGATTTGAACTTAAAAAGACACTGATACAGACCTGCTTCCACTCATCACATATCCAGACTTCTCAAAATCTGCAATCTCATCACTGGTCAGACCTATTTCACCTCTCCTCGGAATACGCTTTCCTGCTTTTACATACTCTGCCATAGCGGCACCTTCACCAGGCAGCAGGGCATGACCAAAACTAGAGAAAGAAAGAAGACCAGGAAAGAAAGGGGAAAAAGTTTTACTGTATACCCCTAAAGCTGTCACAGGTATCCCGTGAATTCTGGGATTGGTAGGGTTCTGAAATACAAAATGTTGCCACAGACGGCATGGTGGCGCAGCAGGTAGGTGTCGCAGTCACACAGCTCCAGGGGCCTGGAGGTTGTGGGTTTGATTCCCGCTCCGGGAGACTGTCTGTGAGGAGTTGGTGTGTTCTCCCTGTGTCCGCGTGGGTTTCCTCCGGGTGAATGTCTGTGAGGAGTTGGTGTGTTCTCCCTGTGTCCGCGTGGGTTTCCTCCGGGTGAATGTCTGTGAGGAGTTGGTGTGTTCTCCCTGTGTCTGCGGGGGTTTCCTCCGGGTGAGTGTCTGTGAGGAGTGTGGTGTGTTCTCCCTGTGTCTGCGTGGGTTTCCTCCGGGTGCTCCGGTTTCCTCCCACAGTCCAAAAACACACATTGGTAGGTGGATTGGCGACTCAAAAGTGTGAGTGTGTGAGTGAATGTGTGTGTGAGTGTGTCTGGGTTGCCCTGTGAAGGACTGGCGCCCCCTCCAGGGTGTGTTCCCGCCTTGCGCCCAATGATTCCAGGTAGGCTCTGGACCCTCCGCAACCCTGAACTGGATAAGCGGTTACAGATAATGAATGAAAATGTTGCCACAAATATTGCTATCTGCAGAATTCACATCATAAGGCTGGAAATCTCAGAAAAATACTCCATATACACAGCAGCAAATTCAGTCTGATGTGGTGGTCAGGGGCTTGGTGTGAGGAACTGGTGTTAATTAATTATATTGTTTAATAGTGCATTTCTGTTTCTTTTGAAAAACTCAAGAAAAACAAATGCACAGACACGGTGGTCTATAAAAACACAATGGCTGTACTAACCATGGATAGAAAAATTAGTAGATGCAAAAACTCACTCTAATGGTTTATCGTCCTGAGACAGGTGCGTTAATGGAGCTTCAGGCCCCACAACATGTTCATCTATAGAGGTTTTCTCTACCCAGAGCTCGTCGTTCATGTCCTCCTCTTCCTCACCAGACTGATCACTGCTAGAACTGCTGGATTCTTTACGGCTCTTTTTAGCCTTCTTCTTCTTCGATTTCTTCCTATAGGTGACAATAATATGTCAAAACAGCGTTTTTACAACAACCATAAAAAAGTAAAAATAAGCACACGAAAATACCAAGCACTTACTTTTTACTTTTCTTCTTCTTTTTCTTCTTCTTGACCTCTTCTGCAAACAATACATTTATGATATACATGAAATCAAACTGGACTTTTTGACTTTGTTGGTTTAACTCTGCTGTAAAGCTTTATTACTTTACTCCAATGGGGGGGGGGGGTTACCACAATTTGTTAAGCATGAATTTATCATAAAGATTGAGCTAATTAATGTTAGAAATAAGTTCAAATTGGGGGACAAACAGGGCAGAAAAAACAAAACAATAAAACTAACCCTCAGAGTCACTTTCTGACTCGCTTTCCTCCGAGTGCTTACGGGCTTTCTTCTTCTTTGACTTCTTTTTCTTCTTTTTTTTCTTTTTTCTTTCCTCTGTGAATATGAAAATTAAAATACCTAATTAATTTCTTGTTACAAGACGACTAGAACATTCCTTCTAATAAAAGTCTGGTAAATGGTACCTCACTTTACCTTCAGAACTGGAAACTGAGCTGCTGTTCTTCACATCTTCCTCAACGGGAGTGTGTTCATCAGAGCTGGAAAAGAAGGAACAACACTAGGTCGTAAAAGATCTGTGCACAGTCGCTTGCTGTAGATGAATTTAATACGCTTTAATATTAGACATACTCAGGTTCCCTGACTCTTGGTGAATAGCCCCAGACCTCAGGACATCCCAGTTCACCGATCCTCTCTCGTTCCTGCAAACGCCTAAGAAAGAAAAAGGCACTTGAATTTTATAAGACTGTATATAAAGATGTATCATGAGTGAAAAAAACAGTTGTTCCAATAGCTGATCGTTTCTGCATTGCGGTATCCCAAAGACATTCCCAAATGGACCAATTCTGTCAGCCAGAGTTTCTTATGTCATAAACCTAGGGCACAACTCCTGCCAACTTAGAGCTGCAAGTTACCAAAGTGGATATAGAACCGCAAATGCATATTCTGAACTAACTGAAAAGATGTTCCATTTTAATCTGGATATTTATAAGGCTTTTAGACGGTAAATGTATACTCCTAATATCACATTAAGTTATTTCGGGGACTCGGAATGTGGTGAGACTCTGAAAGAACAGCTCTTGAGCATCAGATACAGGCATTCACTGAATAATATATGATACTTTCTGTATGTGCACCACATTATATTCGGTGGTCAGTTGTGGTTGTCTCAAAAAAAAAAAACATTTCAGGGGCGGTGTAAAAAACTATTAAACTAATGTTTACCTGGCGATAAAAGCTTCTTGTCTTTGTCGCTGTGCGTCGTCTCTCTTGTCGTAGTAATCGGACCGTGATCCTCCGTATCCTCGGTCCCAGGACATTTTATCCCGAGCCCTGTCTCTGGAGCGGGATCTGGACCTGGAGCTCTCTGTCCTAAAGCGGTTTCTGCTCCGCTCTCTAGGCTCCGGCCTCCGTTCTTCACCGCGGTCGTGTCTGGAGCTCTTGGCCGCAGGACTCATCTCGTTGCCCGGGCTGCTGGAGCCGCTCCGTCTCCGTCTTCTGGGGCTCGGCGCCTCGGAGTCATGGGCTGCGAGTTCCGGCATATTTCAGGAATTATTTGCTTCTAAAGCCTTTTTATTTTAACTGTTTATCCTGGATTCTTCTCTTTATGTTCATTTAATAACCAAACACTTACTGGTCCTGCGTTATTTACATCTCTGTGACACTGTCGCTCTAACAAAACGTTAGCGATACGTTCTTTATAGCCCAAAAATGAAATAAACTGAATACAAAACTGACAGCATTTAACCTCGCTCCGGCACTGTACCTCAACCACGCCACAGAATCAACTAAAACAGGCCGTTTTACATAGATAAATCACGAAGAACCAGAGATATGGCGTATATCGGCCTGTCGAAGTTAAAGCTACTGACCCTCCCTCTCTTCTGTGGCAGCGCCCCTACAGCACCGGAGCGGAAGTGCGGCCAGCACTCATAAAATAAATCAATCACTAACAAATTCAAAATTGTACTCGAATAATTAATAGCATAAAAACACGTCCTCTGGTTTATTGTGTATTTAATGTTTTTAGTACAGATACAGATATCGAGACCCTTAAGTAAATATCAAGTATTTTACACTGTTAATTTGCACGTGGTAAGGTGGAGGCTTATCAACTGGTATAAGCTGGAAGATGTATCATAAGCAAAATAAACATACACCGCTATGGTTCAACACGTCAGCTTTGAAACTGCAATATTTCGAAAAACAGTAGACAATCGGGGTTTTTGACATCATAAACTTATGAAACCAACTCAGTTCCACTATCCAGAGTAGATATATCATTATATATTACAAGGATTTCATTTGATACCTGGACGGCAAATCAGTTTTTAATAACCCAAAGAGAAATAAAGGATATGAAGCGTGTTCATATGCAGATGTTTTCCGCTGATGTGTGTGTTATTGGGGTTTGTGCGGCTCCTGTTGGTTGAACACTGACTCACAGCTTCGCTTCACCGAAAGGTCTTCTTTTTTGTTGTCTACCGCCACAAAAGACACATTGTGTAGATTTTAGGTGTAGAAGACTGGAAGCAGAAACTCGGCACTGCAGGTGTGTATTCGGGCATTATTTAAGAGTGGATACGGACACGTTTTTAACATCTGGGATGTGTTTGGCTTAAAAGCTGTTTTAGAGTAAGTTTCTACAGAGCCAGGCCTCAGCCCGCCGCCGGAGCAGGAAGATAAAGTGGACACGTATTAGCATGTTAGCCCGGTTTTTCTGTTTATAATTCCTTTCTCACGACTGTTGTAGTTCCGTGGGGTATTTCCTGAGCCCCAATACGAAAAATCTGACTGTCACAATGTTCTATTCTCGATGTATATAAAATATTCCCGCAGCCTTTTTTTATTAATCTGTGCTTTTGTTGTTTCTGTACAGATTAGCGAACGTTAGCAGGCTAAAGCTCTCTGCATATGACCAGTTATCAACATTTAATATCCTACAAACAACACAAATGCAGCTTTAATCACCTCAGCTGCAATTTAAGGCGTATACGGTGCTCTAAATTTGTTAAAGAGTGTGCTTTCTGTTTTAATGTCTTTAATGAATAAAGCTGACAGCACGTTTGGGAGGCATAGCCTATGTCGCTTTGCACAACAATACATCTCATTGTATGAAGTGATATCTCACACACGTTTTCAGTTATACCTCATCCATTTTAAGTTTTAACCACCCAAGCAGTGTCAAATAAACATAAATTCACTTAACCTTTCTTTGTAATATGTCCATTACTCTTTAGAACTGTTCATAATACTGGGCTTAGTCCACTATGTTGAGTTTAAAAAGTAATTCCCATGAATTTTCAGACGCTCTCATAATTTAATAGTTGAGACAGTGTCATGAGAGTTGTTTGATATGAAGTGCAATTTAGTGAAACTAATAGTTAGGGTTGCTCACAGTGGTGATGGTAACCAGGCGTCCTCCAACAGCTTTTCAAAGAAATATGTAACATTTAAATGGTTAATGGCGAAAAAGTATATTCACATACATGTAGTTTTTGGATGAAGTTATTGGATATAGTTATTACATGTTCATTCATGATCAAAAGGAATGTCACAGTAGTCCCCAAGGAAAATGTTGCAAGACGTGTGCCTTTTCATCATCATCATTTACTGATTAAAATTCAGAAAACATAGGTGTAAAGAGTGGTGTTTCTGAACAGTACATGAAATGTTTGTGTATGACATCATCTTGCCTGGATCCTTTTACAAATAATGTAAAATCCTTTCACATTTAGACCACTCTTAATGACAATGACACTGACATACTGTATTTCTTTAAGTAGTGACAGAATTTTCTCTTTAATGCTTTGTCTTTTGTGCTGTAAAAATAGTTGAGCAAAGACAATCTTATGTCATTAATAGCATATTGAGACTACCAAAATAATTGCTGTATTTGTGAACCTTCCTCATTTTTCTCTTTGCAGGTATGTCAAAATTAAAGCTGATATCTGTAGCAGACACACAGTTTCCTCTGTCATTGCTGGAGTCTATCAGTGAGCAGCGAAACAATGGATTATTCTGTGACGTGACCATCGTTGTTCAAGACCACAAGTTCAAGGCCCACAAGACAATGCTTTCAGCAGCCAGCACTTATTTTCGCCAGCTTTTTTCTGTCGCGGGACATGTAATAGAACTCAATTTTATCAAGGCAGACATATTTGAGATAATTTTGAATTACATATATACCTCGAAACTCCACAGAATTAGATCGGACAAACTTGAAGAGCTTATTAATGCCGGACAGATCTTGGGTGTCAAGTTTATTGCCAAGCTTGCAGCACCGCTTTCAAAAGTAAAGGGTTTGAGTGGTTTTTCAAAAGAAGGAGATAACAGCAGCGTCAGTGCATCTGAGAAAAATGAGTCCGGATTAGAGAACATGCCGATCATCACTGAAACCTTCTCGTTGTCTGCTGAAGAATTTAAAATGACTGGCTGCAGCCCTGAGAAGGATGAAACAGAGAGCGGTGATGTTGTCTTTGTTTCAGAGTTGGAAGCTCCGAAAACTCAGAAGGCCAAGCCAGCTCAGGATATGAACGTGTGTGCTGAAGGAGGACCAGAGGCTAAAAAACAAAAAGTGACACATGAGGAAGGAGTGAACACAGACCAACCTGAGAAATGCAAGCGCCCTCCTGAGCCTGTAGTAGTCCCTTCACCACAGCGAGAGACAACGCCTCTAGCCAGCCCCATGAGGTCTCCAGACCCCAACAGGAGTATTCCTGCTTCTCCTGCAAGAACATCCACACACAGTGCCCCCTCCACTCCAGCGCACATGTACAGCTTCAACCCAGAATCCCATAATTCCTCTCTACCTCTGGAAGGCACTGAAGTGCTTGGAGTCCAGAGGAAGAAGGTTTTGCTGGAGCAATCCCCTGACCAGCCAGGCAAAATCAAACTGTCAGATGTGAGGCCGTTATTCAGCAACAGCAATGGACCTGGAGTTGACACATCTTCAAAAGTGTCCACCAAAAAGACGATAACATTAGACAAAGCCTCGGAAATTGATTCACTTTCACCCGGATGTAAAGTGTACGCAAACATAGGAGAGAACACTTACGACATTGTTCCTGTGAAAGAAGACACAGGAGAGGTAGAGTCTAATGCAGGCCCTGGAAGAAAATCACAGACAACTCCAGTGAATGCCAGCAACGTGTCCAGCATCACACCTCGAGGCAAGAAGAAATCCAAAATGGAGCAAGAGGATCACTATGAGCTCATCATGGATGGCAAGACTTTTTATGTATGTGTTGTGTGTAAGCGTCCTTATGTGTGCCTGACAAGTCTCCGGCGTCATTTTAACACACATTCTTGGGAAAGAAAGTACCCCTGTCGTTACTGCAACAAAGTATTTGCCCTTGCAGAGTACAGAACGAAACATGAGATTACTCACACAGGGGAAAGGAGGTACCAGTGCCTGCTGTGTAATGAAATGTTCCTAAACTACCAGCTGTTGTCTTCTCACTGTAAACAAGCTCACAATCAAGATCCCTCAGGCAGGAAGGAAAAGGACGACACAGACAACAACTTGTACCGTCTCCTTCCTTGTAAAACACTGCAGTTTAAACCATACTCCTTTGTGTCAGAGGAAACAGGAGGGATTCCAATCATAAACGAAGAAGGACTTGTCCAGCACATCAGCCCTGGGAAATCTCATTTTACAAACCAGCCAGTTCAATCTGGCCAAAGCAAAACGTTAAACTGGGATGACATCTTTGTGGAACCAGATGCGCACACACGTCCAGGTGCCCACGCGCGCCCAGCACTTCCGCCTCGACCTGGAAACCAAATGAACACTGAGAACATGACAGAGTTTGAATTTGTCATCCCAGAGACATACTGAGCAGACGTGATGTGCTGAATTTGGTGCCTTTTGTATTCGGGTCTCAATGAATTCTGTACCTGAGAAAGCGGGGTAATTTCAGCAAAGAAGGACTGAGCAGAGAGAAAAGTATGAGTTGGGAATTCAAGGTGCTTTTATTTTTATTTTCTTCCTGCTCCCTTCCTTCTTTCTTTTTCTTTCTCCTCTTCATTTTTTATAGCTCTTATTCACATTTGACCAATGATTGGTAAGAGTACTTATTACATTAAAAATAACAGCTCTTCTATAATATTGCTTCTGTTTAAGGTACAGCAAGTAGTATTTCTTTAAAGCAAAACATTAGGTGAAATCAACCTAACAGCAGTAATTACCAGTTTCACAGAGTGGCCAGATGTGACTTGTAATATGCCTTTCACTCTTTCTTGAGCAATGAAAGTTACATTATGACAAATCATCTAAATTACATACCACTCAAACGATGCCACAAAGCGAACTAACCTAGGAAAATACTACATTTTGTACCTTTTATGATAGAATTGTTGAATTGCCTTGGACAAGTGGATGAGTAGATTGCGGGAACAAATGTGTCTCAAATCTTGTTTGAATCATGGTGTAGTTTGATACAGTTCTGTAGGTTCCTTTTTGTACGTCAATCATGATAGCTCTTCAAATGTCAGTTTACATGCTCTTATTTTCTGGTCTTGTAAGGTCAATGTATAGATTAATTTACACTTATGGATATACTAAAGGA